>NC_091404.1:15380023-15682499 GCF_032191515.1 Phaenicophaeus curvirostris | reverse complement strand
TCTGCTATTAAAATGATTCCAGTATTGCATCTGAATTGTACCAAAATCCCTTTTTCTAGGATGCATGCTGCTCTGTCAAATGGAAATAAGTGCATTTTAATTCATCTGCATAGATTGGAACTAAATGTGTCTGGTATGGTGGGCATGTCTCTGTGTCTGTATACGTATACACAGACAGAGAGTGTCCTAGTATTGATTTTGAACATCATAGTAAGCTGATAGCAGAATAAAAAAGTAAAAGTGCCCAATTGAATTCACAATTTCACTTTTAGAGAGATGTTATGTAGCTGTGTGGTGTCCGTTGCAAACATGAAACTGCTGTTTTTCTAAAAACCTCTCCTACATTTGTACCCACACCTGCTTGTAAAGAAACCAGTTTATTCAGAATGGCAGGTCCAACAGCCAGACTTGCCAGAGCTCCAGATATGTGTGGCTTAAATCTGTGGTTTTGCTTGCCCAAGCGGTGCTGGCAAGCCAAGCAGCCAGCCCTTCCCTGCAGACGTTAGGTGGTGCTCTCTGCTAACATATACTGGTGCGGACTGGTGTGGGAGGTGGCTGCGCTGGGTCAGAATGGGAGCTGCAAGGGACAGTGAGGCACATGCTACTTCTAGACTTTAAACAGTGTTTTGCAGATTATTCAAACTGAATTACCATCCTGTTACTTGATTGTGAATGAAATTTGGCACTTTTATTGTGCTCTAATCATTCTTCTTCCATAAAATTGTAAATGTTTCATTTTGTTAAAAATAACACAAAGTTCTGTGAATTTCAGGGTGTAACAATTGCAATACATGTGCATTTTCCTTCTGATTTTTGCAGACTGGCCCCTTTGATCTGCCTAGGTTAGTCTCATACAAACGTATAGAGAATGGTTATGTGAAGACTGAAGATGCTGTTACTAATTTGGCAGAAAGACATCCTCTCAGGATACTTTAAAGTGCTCCATACAAACACTGCATATTGTCATGCTGTAGGAAAAAAACATGGTTTTAACCTGACAGTTCTTGTTAATTAAGTACAGTGAGCAGCCGTGCTGATAAAGCAGTAGCCAGGGCACTGGTCCCACAGTACCCATCTGTCTTTGGTCTTGTGGCTTCCCCACCCCCTAAAATAATTCTGCCAAATGAAAAGTCTACATCATTGGAGGCTGAAAAATCCTCTGTGAATTCATCCAAAACAGCATGAGTTGAAGTGCAAGAGAGCAATGCTAGCTCCACTTCGCACGGGGGCTTCCTCTGCCTGGTGCAAATCTGTCTGAGAGCAGCAGAGAGCTGCTGAAGTCTCTTGCTCTGCCTGACCAAAGAAGTAGCACAGACTTTAAACCCGATAACGGCTTCCGAAGGTGCCGGGGAAAGCCCGCTCCTCTCGCACAGAAGCTGGATACAGTCCTGTGAGCATCTCGCCTGGTGCTGGGGCTGTGACCCCTCGCCCCCCTCCCAGCCGTGGGTTGCCAGATGCGTGCGGCAGAAATACTTGAAAACTTGGGGGGTATCTTTGCTGACGGTGCAAGGTGTTCAGTTGCAATCCCTCCTCGGGGTGTGACGGGAAGCGATCTGTGGTTCATACACAGTATCAGTATCCACGCAGAGACACGCTGTGCTGGGAAGTGCCTGAGCATCCTCCGGTGGCCAGTTTGCAGATGGGTTTATTCCTGATGGAGGGTGAAGGAAAAGGGCGTTTTCCCTCGTGTTGTGGCTGCTATTTGTGATGGAAGGAAGCTCTTGTGGGGAGGAAAGAATCTCAAAAGTTGGGCTGTGCCAGAGTTTCAACCATTTTGCCTGGGCTCCTGTGGTTTTGCTTACGTTCCTGCACTGTGCAGTTGCTTCAGCATTTAAAGGCCTGAGTGACAGTATGGTCCTTGGAAGATCCCGAGGACAGAGGCTGTGCCTGTAAACCCACAGGCATATAAAACTGCATCTTGAGTTATTTGCACTAAGAAAAAAGAAGCTGGTTTTAAAATGAAAGGAATACATGAACCTGATTTCATTTTACACTTTATTTGATTTTTAAAGTGGCATGTTCTTTTTAAATCTACCTGTACCATGGTTGTGGGAACTTTTCTCTTTAGGCTGTACACAGCAGAGGTGAGATGCCTGACTCTCGATATTTTTTTTCCCTCTGATACTTCATTTGTGGAAAAAGCAGCTTTTTCGTTGTAAGTCATAAGCAGTGATGGAGCACCATGTGCTACTGCCATTTGGTGCGAAGGTCCCCCTCGTGCGGACTGCCCCTGGCCCTGGTGCTCTGCAGAGCAGTGTGGAGGAACTACCGTGAGAAGCATTCAAATCTCATTTTGGAAGTAACAAGCTCTACACTGCAATTGGGTTTGGCTCCCGCTTGATTTCTGTCACTTAGATGCAAAGAAACAACAATTTGGGACTAGATGGAACATTCCCTTCATCAAGTTTTGCTGAACTGCAGGCTTAATTTTGGAAGATTTGAGTCTTGCTGTCTGGCTGCAAGGTCCATCTTTGACTCCGGTGGACGCTGGATGTTCATCAGCTGCTGATGTGCATCACAAGGACTTTGCAAGGGACCTTACCTGAGTGGGAGAGGGGGGTGTGCAGTCCCCATGACTGGTGGCTGCTTTTATTTCACCCAGCACGGGAGGGGATGTACAGACAAGACCACTGTATTATACACGCTGCACTGGCCTCAACGCAAGTGGTGTTCGTTGGCACCGTGTTAGCAACCACGGCTCGACTCCTTGCTGCATGCAAGTAAGGAGCTGCACTTCCAGCATGTCCCATGGGCAATTTTTTTTTTCCTTCATCATCATCTTTTCCTTTTCCTAGCTCTTTTCACAGACCTAGACTTCAACTTGCAGGCCTTGTCCCATTCTGAACTTTTCTTACTAAAATGTGGTGCCTACAGATCACGTATGCGATGAATACAACAAAAATACGCTCTCTGTGCCAAATCTAACCTTTCTTCTTAAATATACAATTGCTGACTTGTGTTTACACAACCTTTAAAAATGTGGGCACTGAAATGCCTAATTCCTGTGATTCAAAATCATTCCAAGCCCAAATGGTCCCAGCCCTGACACCTCGCTACTCAGTTTGCTTTGTGTTGTACTCTACTCCTAGGGTCAAAGTCTGTTCCTGTGAAATTCAGCTTGGAGGCTTTGCTGTTGACGTTAGTGGGAACAGAGTGAAGCTTGCTATGTGTGTGCGATGTGTGAACTTTCTGAATAAAGCCAGTTAGCAGGCTAATTTCTGCAGCCTGTTTTAAGACAGAGCCTTTGGAGAACCAGATTTTTCTCTTTTCGTTTCCAAGTGTCCTGTCTCAGGATGGAGCAAGCCATTGCAATAGCTGTGTGTTCAAACCCAAGGCACGTGTGGTGACAGGTGTGTTGGAGTTCATTTGAAATGCCTTGAATAGCAGCTTTTTTTGGAAAATGCAGGTTTTCTTGGGCTTGGAGCTTCAGTTAGCGCACTGCTGGGGATGCAGCCAGGCTGCCCTGGACCTGCAAAAGTGCTGATCCTCATCATTCAGCAGTGGCAGCAGTGAAATACCTATTGTTGTGAATGCCTTGTGAAATCAGGGAAAACAGGAGACCCCTTAAGGGATCAGAGAAGAGAAGAAAACGCTATGATAGTGACTGAAAGGTATAAGCCAGCAGGATGCTGAAGTGGCAGTAGCCCGACAGTGATGCTGTGATTGTTGTTCGTGTACCATTATACACACTGCACTGTTACAGTGCTCCTCAGTGAGCTATAAGGTCAGTACAGGCTTATCGGTGGATAAACTTGAAGGAAAAAAGGCTGGGTTTTTATCATAATAATTAATTGAAGTTTAATCACTGGTTAGGGATACCCTCTAAAACCGTTACATGATAAGGGAGGAGCTTGGTGTAGTCAAAGCTACTTTTCAAAAACTAATCCTAATCATTAAGGGAATATTATAAATGACTTGGAATTGTGTATAAAGCTTAAAATTCAATTTGTACACACGCAGTTGAAAAACTTACCTAATACTGCACCGTTTATCCAGTTTCCCAGCTGTGGATTTTTTTAAAAAACCATGTAGTATATAGAAAATGTAAATTGTATACAGGTAATGAGAAGATACATTTTCAGCTTCTTGCAAAAAAAGGACTGCAATCTTACATTTTTTTCACTTAAATGCAATTTTATACATCTATGTTGCTTTATATAAAGGAAATTGAATGTGAATGTTACCTTTTATGAATGCAACTTGCTCTTTTTTCATTACAGAGACTTTTGTTTGAAGTAATCAATAAACTTTGGTATGTTGTTCTGATTAATATACATTTGTTGTCTGTCTCGTCTCCTGGGATGCTCCTAGGCAGTAGTTCATAATGTGGGCTTTTACAAGGCAATATGAGGGGCACCATCAGCATTTTTGCTGTGGGGTGGATGATGCCTCTAAGGTTGTACTTAGTTCTCTGATGTGGCATTTGCCTAAGGAAATACTGATTGCTTCTCATATATTTTTGTTTTTCTAGCAAAGCATTAGCAATTCAGCTGGTAACAGCTGCTGTCTGTAGTTGTCTTGTGCGCTCTAAACCCATTTCCCTCAAAAATAACATTGAATTTAAAAAGTGAGTCCTGTGCATTAAGTAAAAAAATTGATTTAACTTTGTAGAAGAGTTAAACTTGGAGCTTTAGCTGACCTTTGGGAACCAGGGGGGAAAAAATGCAGGTCCATGTGCCCGACTTCCATATGTGCATGAAGAGTTTTTCGCTACCTGTAATAAATGAACATTTTTTAGTTCAAAGACTAGAAGCGCACCAAGGAGGACTGTCCTGTGGTTTGTAAACTGTCTAGAGCTGGCAAAGTTCAGGCCAGATATTTGCATTGATGAAATTCCAACAAAATGAAACTGTTAAAGCAAGACTCTCAGTGTTCATAATACACAAGAAAAAAAAAATCATAACTTATTTTTTTTTCAGGACATGCCTGTTTCAAACTGAAATGTTTGTAATGAAAAACTGACAGTTTGAAAAATCCTGTTTTGGCTGCTTCGATTTCTTCAGCTCCCATGAGCCACTGTAGGACAGATGGCTGTGCTATTTAAAACAAACTATAACCTTTAAGAAGCAGCTTGTACTACTGGAAACCAGATACACGCATTGAGAATCCTAATAGCCTGAGTGAGCGATAGTGGGAATCAGCTGAAGAGCTGGGAAGGGTTCTACTCTGAGCTGGCTACCCAGGCTGATGGGACAAAAGTTATAAATGTAAGCAATGGGCGAAGGCTGCAGGTCACCAGGTATTTCAGAAAGCACCAAACTGGCATTTAAAATGCCTGTGTAACCCTTCATATTAGAAACGGGAAGCAATGTCGCTTTGTAAGGTGTTTTTTAACAAGGACAGCAATTTTTTTAAAGGTCAGGCTGCTGTCATGTGAGAGTTCTTGGCGTGTGGAGAGGCCGCGGTGTCCCTGTCCCTCCCTGTTCCCCTGAAGCTCTTGCAGGAGATGCATCCACATCATCCTTGCTGCTGGAATTGGTGTTTGCTTCTTAAATTTTCACGTGTCTGGGGATAACCTGCTAAGCTGGAAAATACACTGTGGCCTGCAGAAAGGGGCTGTGTGCACCTGCGTGCATGTTCCCTTCCAAAAACAGGGGCTGCAACAGTAAATAAGGCAGGTCTGACTGATGCAGAAAGAGAGTGGAGTCCTAGCAGGTTGTGTAAAGCTCTGGTCCTGATGAAATCAGCGCAAGCTTAACTGACTTCAGTGTGGCCAGGATTTCAGGTGGGCTGTGAAGGCTCTGTGCCTCCCAGACCAGCCTAGAAGGAGCCCGCGCTGGATGGTACCTCTGGATGGAGGGTGGCACTGCCTTCTGTGCATGAAATTCTCCTAAAATCCCTATTTATGAAAACCAACCAGAGCTTAATTACTCTCCTGCACAGATGCTTTGATGTCGCTATGCTTATTCCACAGGTGAACAATTCTCTTTCAACATCAATTTGGCTACAAAATACATTTAGCCAGCTCTGGTTTTCTAGTTCCCAGCACCACCCTAAAAAAATCAAAGCCCTTGTGTCCTGCTTTGCCCACTGGAGTTTGGGCAGGAAAGACCAAGCGACTGTTTTCTGTTGCAGCTGGGGCTGAGAGGCTGAGAAGGGGGCACGGGGCAGACCTGCACACGAGGAGAGGATCGGTGGAGGAATTGACTGTATGATCTGATGAACCAAGGTGGTGGAGTGGGCCAGAGGAAGCCACAGAAGCGAAACTTATGTTTTCTTCAAATTATAATAAAAATACGTGCCAGGGGGAAATAGCTGATATGATTATGCAGTCTCAAAAGGGAATTGCATCACTGTGAGGCCTTGCGTTTCTGTGGGTGACTAAAATGGAGCATCCCGGTTTGACTAAGCAGGTGGTTTTGAAGGGTGATTTCTAAAATCCAAACAATGGCACCAGTTCCAACCAAAACTTCTAGCTCTAACCTGGGGGTGGGAGGAGAAAGAGGGGTTTGAATTTCATCGGGGATTTTTTTTCCATTAATCTGGAATTAATTAAATTAGTAGGAATTCTCCTTACAACTTCTCCTTAAGATTTAAGGATAAGGAATTGCACTCACATGAAATAAAACTGCAAACAGAGGTGCTGGCAGGATTTTCCCCAGCCCTCTGAAAGAGATATTCCCTTCGCACACAGGCTTGTATGTGCCACTATCAGAATGCTGAAGATTGTTCTGCAACTGGATGGGAAATGCCTTTAAAAGAAATACCTTTGTTTCTGGCTAGCATTGTTTCTTTTTTATCTGTCTCCTTGTTCCTCTTCTATCTCAGCTTATCGTTCCTTAGGCAGGCAGAGAGTAACGCTTGTCTCTTGAGGAGATAGAATCATAGAATCACAGAATTACCAGGTTGGAAAAGACCCACTGGATTATTGAGTCCAACCATTCCTATCAAACGATGGCCATGCCGAGTCACTTCTGCCACTGTAAAATACAAACAGTTGGACGGTGCCTCTGCTGAATGTGGTGCTGGAATAGCTGAGTATTTATTGCAAAATGCCTGAAAGGAGGGCCTGGAAGCAGCCAGGTTTCCAAAACAAGAACCTTTGTGGCCATCAAGCTTGTAAATGAATGATGGTAAGGAAAAGCCTTGACCAATAACCCATCAGTGTGAGCCAACACAGCTTTTCCATGCTGAGAGCTGGCTGCTGTTGTCTTGCACCAGCTGAATTGGCTGGAAGGGGTTCAGCTTTGGCGTGTGTAGGATTCCTGCTGGCATCTGCCACCGTGGCCCAGCATAACCCACTGGGGGCTTGGGTAGGATGCGCTGGTGGTTTCAAAGATCTGATCCAGATCCAGTCTTAATAATTTCATTTTCTATTCAGACGTCAAGAAATGTATTGATTGCTAAACCTTAGGGATAACATATTTATGTCTTTTATTGGCTAGCTTTATTTTTCCCAAAGCCAGTGGTATAGTGGGATCACTCAGAGGTGGTGAGTCCCAGTTGCAGCAGAGCATCCTCTCCACAGCAATAGACTGAAAAAGAGACTTTCAGCACTAGGATGGGTCTCCTTTCCCCATGGACTCAATGATCCAGTGGGTCCTTTACAACCTAGTGATTCTATGATTCTATGAACTGTTGCAGTTTAGGGAAAAGAGCATTCCTGCGATAAGGACACAGAAGGAATGTGGCGTGCCTGTCTGTCCAGGCTTGTAGCCTTGCATATAGCTGTTTTATAGCCACATTTTACTGCTGTGCATCTGAGCTGGATTTTTTGATGAGTAAGTGCACATGAGCTCTCCCTGTCACACAAGATGTGCTTTATAACCAGACAGAAAATCACGTATTCAAACTGTTAAGTTAGTGAGGATCTGCTCTGCTACAAACAAGGAGCACTGAGCGAATGGGTAGTTTTTCCGTGAGAATTTGTGTCAATGTAAGAAGGGACGCAGTCTACCAAAAGATGGTGTTTTTCATGCAACCATTGTTAGACCATGGGTCCTAAATTAATAGCTCTGACTGTTGAAGTGTTGGAAAAAGGCTGCTATTATAGTAGGGAGTATAATTAAAAGGTTGTTTTGGAAAAACAGGAACATCCACGTCTCTGTCCTGCCTTCCTGGGCAGCTCAGGCTCCTGTTGAGGATGAGCTGGCGTCGTTTGAACCTCAGCATCGGGGAAACTGAGGCTCATGGTTCAGGCCCGTGTGTGCTTAGAGCTGTGGCAGCTCTGACTGCAGCACGGCTGGATGTAGTTCTCATATATTGGTCAATGAATTTGCTAAAATGTTGCTGGTAGAGGATGAAAACAGTTGTTTATTTGTTTGTTTGTTTTCCTTAGAGAAGTGCTATAGGCATTAAAGTGGAGAAAAGCTCTCGCCGCAGGGCAATGTGACAGGGGAAACTGGAGAGCAGCAGTAAGTTTAAAAAAAAAAGAGGAAAGTGATGAAACAAATGGGGAAAAGGAGAAAAGAGAAAAGAGAGGTAGGGGGAGAAGGAAAAAAAGAAAATGGGGAAGGAGGAAAAAGTGGGAAGGGGAAAGAAGGAGAAGGGGTAAGGTGGAAAAATGGGAAGGGGGAAGGAAGAATAAATGGGAAGGGGAAAGAAGGGAAAAGGGGAGGAAAAACGATAAAGGGGAGAAAAATTATAAAAGAGGAAGAGAAAACAAAATAAAGGGGAGAAAAAAGGGGGGAGAAAAAAGGGGGGAGAAAAAAGGGGGGAGGAAAAAGGGGGGAGGAAAAAGGGGGGAGGAAAAAGGGGGGAGGAAAAAGGGGGGAGAAAAAAGGGGGGAGAAAAAGGGGAGAGAAAAAAGGGGAGAGAAAAAAGGGGAGAGAAAAAAGGGGAGAGAAAAAAGGGGAGAGGAAAAAGGGGAGAGGAAAAGGGGGGAGGAAAAGGGGGGAGGAAAAGGGGTAGAGGAAAAGGGGGGAGGAAAAGGGGGGAGGAAAAGGGGGGAGGAAAAGGGGGAGGAAAAGGGGGAGGAAAAGGGGGGAGGAAAAGGGGGGAGGAAAAAGGGAGAGGAAAAAGGGAGAGGAAAAAGGGAGAGGAAAGGGGGAGAGGAAAGGGGGAGAGGAAAGGGGGAGAGGAAAGGGGGAGAGGAAAGGGGGAGAAAAATTATAAAAGAGGAATTAAAAACAAAATAAAGGGGAGGAAAAAGGGGAGATAAAAGTGAAGAGAAAAAAGCGAGAGAAAAGGGGGAGAAAAGGGGGAGAAAAGGGGGGAAAAAGAGGGAAAAAAGAGGGAAAAAAGAGGGAAAAAGGGGGAGAAAAGGAAAAAAGGGAAAAAAAGGAAAAAGGGGAAAAGGGAAAAAAGGGAAAAAGGGAAAAAGGGGGAAAAGGGGGAAAAGGGGGAAAGGGGGGAAAAGGGGGAAAGGTGAAGAAGAAGAGGAAAAGTGGGGAGAAAAAAGGAGGAGAAAAGGAAAATGAGGAGAAAAAGGAAAATGGGGAGAAAAAGGTGAGGAAAAGGGAAATAATAGGGGGAAGAGAAAAAAGGGAGAGGAAGGGAGAAGAAAGAAGAAAAAAGGGGGGAGAAAAAAGAGAAAGGGGGGAGGAAAAAGAAAGCGGGGGGAGGAAAAAGAGAAAGGGGGAGAAAAACGGGAAAGGGAGGGAGAAAAAAAAAAGAAAGAAGGGGGTAGGCACTCCGGAGGTAGAGGCACCGAGGCAGAGGCAGGCGGGGGGCGGGGCGGGGGGCGCGGCCCCGTCTCGGCGCGGCGCGGGGCGGCGAGCGGCGGGCAGCGGGCCGGCGGGGCATGGCCCTGGCCCCCGGGCCCCCCCCGGGGGGAGCCTCGGCCCCCGAGATGGAGCGGTACTACCGCCTGCTGCGGGCCGCCGCGCTCCTGGAGGCGGCCGCCGGCGGTGAGTGCGGGGAGCGGCGCGGGGGTGAGGACGGGGAGCGGGACCGGGACGGGGATTGGCTTCCCCCGGCCGTCCCTCTCCGTCCCCCCCAACCCCGTTCTGGGACCCTGCAGCCCCGGCACCCACAGGTGCCCGGCCCGGGTCGGAGTGGGGTGCGAGTTCGAAGGAGAGAGGGGCGGGAAGCATCTTCCAGTCCCTCTGGAGGGTTCGTGGCACCAGGGTTGCTGGGGACTCCTTTATTTGGGTGGATTGCCTGGTCAGTGTCTAATGGCTTCGGTTTTTAAGGAAAGACTGTCTCGTTTTGCTGGGGGTGTTTAGCCTGGAGAAGAGGGGGCTGAGGGGAGACCTCATGGCTCTCTACAACTCCCTGAAAGGAGGTTGTGGAGAGGAGGGAGCTGGGCTCTTCTCCCAAGTGACAGGGGACAGGACAGAGGGAATGGCCTCAAGCTCCGCCAGGGGAGGTTCAGGCTGGACATTAGGAAGAAATTCTTCACAGAAAGGGTCACTGGGCACTGTCAAAGGCTGCCCAGGGAGGGGGTTGAGTCACCTTCCCTGGAGGGGTTTAAGGCACGGGTGGACGAGGTGCTGAGGGACATGGTTTAGTGTTTGATAGGAATGGTTGGACTCGATGATCCGATGGGTCTTTTCCAACCTGGTGATTCTGCAATTCTGTGTGGCTATTATGTCCTTTTTGTTACTGGAATGCATTGCTCAAATGTACCTGAAGAAAGGAGATTGTTTTCTGGTTGCCAGGGCTCGTCCTCTTCTCAGATTCCCTGTGGCCAAAACTAAAGAAGTTGTCACTGAAAAGTTACATCTTGCCCTAATGACTACAGTGCGCCCCTTCCCTTTTTCTGAAGTAGAAAAGAATGAGTGTGTGCAAAGCGTGTGTCTCTGTTACCCTCTCTTTCTTCCTTCTGTCTTTAAACGTTTTTTAAACCCAGGCTGTACTGGGGAACGCACAGAGCTGCGATGATGTTGCTGTGGTTTTATGGCTGCACATCCTTAACGTGAGAAGGAAATGCAATCTCATCCCTTACTCTCAGGTGTAAGCTGCTCTTGTGCTTCAGCTGTGTTTCCTCTGATGGACAGTGATCTGCTCATAAACTGCACCGAGCCCTGACTTTTTTGTTATTTTGCTTTCTTATGGGGAGAACAGGATTTTTCTGCAGTGAGGTCTTTCCTAATCCAGGAAAGGTAGTGGCATCTTGGGTGACTCTGTCCCCGCTAGAGGATGCGTACCCTGTCAGGGGGTGAAGGCGCTCATCAGTCCTTATTTATTCACAGCTGTCAGAGCTCTTGGAGCCGTGCCAGACACACACAAAAAAAAAAGACACACTGACACCCCAAAAAACTTGCAGTCTAACTCCAGTTTCCTTGACCTGTTTGCAAAGCACAGTTTAGGATGTGGGAGGAGTTTATCAGGGGATAAGTCACAGGTGAGGACTTCACCTGTGTGTCAGGAGGTGCTTGTGTACTTTCTTTTTTCAGATGGTGTCCATCTTCCTCTCCACTGTGGGCTGTCCTGGACCTGTGCTGACTTGTTCGCTTGCCCACACCCTGCAAATGGGATAGGAAAACGTAGGCGGAGTGATCGCAGTTATTTAGCAAAGGATGCTACTAGAATGGATGTGTTTAAAAAAAAAAAGTCTGATCCTCCTTGCGCTGGTGCCGGTGATGAAACACCCACACTGCTCCAACAGGAGCTGGGTGACACAGGGACAGCGATGCAGATGGTGAACATTTTCTATAAACGATGTAATAGAAATAGGGTGAAAGCGTGCAGTGGATTTCTCCTGAGCGTGAGCCCTGTCTTCTAAGTAGCTCTTGGCAGATGACCTTTTTGTAATACTCATACAAAATCAAAATATCTCCACAAAGGCACACTTGTGTGGTTATAGCTGGAGGATCTGGACGCATGATTTGGCATCTACATAGATTCTTAAAATAAGATATTGAAAAAAGATACAAAGTTGGGTAAGGTTCCCCAAATCATGAGATTAAAAATAAATTGGAAGGTTTTTTTTTTCTCATCGCTAATTTCTGAGCATTCAGCCTGATCTAGGACCGTGTTTTAACCATTTTGCTTCCTGCGTCAGTACTGGAAACCTGTTGGTCTTTACTAGTAGAAGGTCATGTTTCCCCAATATCTACCTTAGAATGCAATATAAGCCTATATAAAGCCTTTTACAGCCATTCTCATCTCTAGAAGGTTTTTGGCCCCCCCAGAGAGCTATGAGAGCACGGGGCCTGCAGCCTCTAAAATCTCTGTGCCACCATCGGTCTAGACCCCTTTAGGTGGACCACAGAGGAGTAGTAGTCTGGGAGCAGTCGGTAGTATGTGGGATGTGCTTCTTCTCCCTACATCACATTTGCTACAACTGCCATTTAATGGTTTATCATTCATTTACCAGGACAAAAGTGAAGTGACAGCAGGGCTGTGTGGGAGGGAAGCAACTGAAGTGTAAAACGTGGTGAGGGAAAGAGAGACTTCCAAAGCGGACTTTGCCACTGAATTGGAGGATGCTTGGAGGTACAGAGCTTCCTCATGTGCCTGGAGGTGGGGAGTTGGGAGTTTGCATAGTGCCTTTGGTCATGCTTGTGGTAGGAGCCTTTTGTTAAAGTTGGGTTTGGCACACCGGACTTGCAAGGGAATCCCAGAGCCACAAACCTAGTGAGCGCCCTCAGCCTCATCCTGCAAATGGGCAGCTTTGTGCTGACTAACACTTGTCACTGTAGCGATGGTCATTCTGGCACGTGTGAAGAGCACAACTCTGGTCCCCTGCTCCTCAGCTTGCTCCACTGCCAAAGCCTCCATCATCCCACCTGACAGCTTCCCTAACGCAGCAAAATTGAGAGTCATTGCAAAATTGGGACCAGAGGAATAAGAGCACAAGGAGCTGTGGTGGAAGTGGCTGGGTGGGGCTGCCCTGTCTTCTGAATCCCTTTTCCTCCCAGGCGATGCCAGACTTGGTTTTAGAGTGGGGCTGAGTCAGGAGCTCCAGCTGCCAGCGGCTCCCAGGGCAGAATTGTTCCCTGGGAACCTGCACTGGCAGAGCCACCTGTGCAGTGCAATTATCCGTCTGTTGCTCCATGGGTGTCTGTCCAAGGGCTGGGTGGTATGACACAGAGAGCAAGCGCCAGTGATATCCTCCTCCCCATCACTTTCCATGCTGCTGACCTTCTCCTACCACAGGAAAGCAGTTTGCTGAATCTGGAGATGTGCTTTTCCTCAACAGAGGAATGCCAGAACCGAGCATTTCCATTTTCAGTTTGGGAAAATGTTTTTTTAGTTTCCCTCACTTTGCAGCAGAGTTTCCAGGTGATGCCATCATGGGGACCTGGCTGTACAATTTAGTTTCCTGGCTGTATGGGCTATGAAAGCAATTAAATTGTTCCAGTAACTTCAATGAATTCCAGGTTCCTAGGTAGGTAACGAAGCCCAAGGATTTATTGCTAATACAGGAGTTACTTTGTGTGCGAAGCTGGAATTTGGCTTGGAAGTAACAGCGGTTGCATGGTATTGAATGAGGATGGGATACTTATTGAGGTGTGTATGGTTTTATTTGGGTTTGGAAGTCTTTTGTGTGGAATGGTTCTGTTTTGGAGGCTGTTGATGCGGTGGCAGATGCTAAACATGCCTTTCCCTGCACAGCTGGCCAACGCGCCCCGGTGCTGGTGGGCAAATACCTGTAGGCACTTTCCTGAGTCTCTTGTAAGGGAGGAGTAACTGAAATTGGGAGTAGGAGAAAATTAACAATACATTGAAGCTCCTAAGTATTAGAAATGCAAGAAACTAGATTTTCTCAACTCCCACACTGTGATTGAATCCACAAGGGTGGGTGTTGAGAAACTTCTATTACATTTCTTGCAATATATGTAAATTCATGTATAGTTGAGTTGGCTTTTATCTTTCACAATTTTTGCTTAGTTTAGAGCGATATGAGAAGATTGGTTTTCTGATTGGCTGTAAAAACAACACAGCATCCAGTATTTTGTTCCCGTGTGTTAGTGTATTAGCCACAGCTGTTACTGTAGATAACACGTAAGCCTTGAGTTTACTTTTGCTTCATCTTTTCTGAGCAAAGCTTCCACGTTTTGCCATCTGTTAAACTTAACTTAGAAGAGATTTCCCCCCACCAAAACCCCATGGGCCTTAGCACAAGGGAGTCCCTGGACCTTTTAACCTCCCATGAGCATCCTCTTCACTGGTACCACAGCTCAGCCCTGGTTCCCGGGGATCCTTCTGCTTACTCCAGCTCCCAAGATTGTATCAGAGGATGATGTTCCCATGAGTGCGGGATCCTTAGCCGGCTGCACCTTGTCCTGCTGGCAGCGATGGCCTGTGGTCAGCAGGAATAAGGTTTTGCTGGTTTTGTGTGTCAGTGAGTCACTGCAGCTGTGCCGATGCCCTGGGTGCTCCTGCTCTTTTGTAGATGGTGCTTCCCTGCCAGTGGTTGCTGGAGAGATGCCTGAGAGTGAGAGGCTCCTATTGCGGGGCTTGCAGGCTTGGCTGTGAGTCCTGATCCAGGGTCACTCTGTGCACCCTTGGACGTGGTGCCATCTGATCCCCCTTTGGCTGCACCAGTCAGCTCCTATTGGAAGGTGATGATTCAGCTGGTCCTGTGAGGACAGGCATGTTGCCTGGATGATAGTCCACAAGTCTGGACTGCACTCAGTTCACATTTTCTCCCTATTTCTTATCTTTCTTTTTCTTTCATGGCATGTTCTTTTGCATTTTTACTCTTATCCTCAGTGTATATGAATCTAAGCCTTTTGAAAAGGTCATTCTACTTCTCAGAAGCTTCATGCTTCTTTTGCTGTATGGTTTCTTAGCCAGTCATACTCCCAGGTTTGGATGATGGGAATGTGTGCCTGCGCTGAAGGACCAACTGCAGATAAGCCCCGGAAGGCCTCAGCAGAGAAGCACAGCCACTAGGTCAGAAGAGAGGACCATCTGGTGCCGTATCCTGCCTCCTACGCTGTGCTGGAGTGGGTGCTTGGGAGGAAGTAAAAGAAAGAGCTTGCAGAGTGAGCCTTTCCTTAAAATATCCTCCCAAGTCTGACAAGGGATAATTTAAGCAGTGGTTGAACCTGGCGTGGTGATTAACTTGTCATGCCTAGTGATGTACTAACCCTCCTGGGGCTTTCCATGGCCTTTTTGAAGACCTGGGTCTTTTTGATGTGTTCCTGCCTGGTGTGACTGCCTATTTCCCCATTTGTGACATATGAAGATGCTCCTGGTGAAGTTTAAATAATGATTTTTGCTGGGGCATGCTCACGTGTGGGCAGATACTGCATCAGTTTGGTGAGAGGGGTCTGTGCTTGTGCCCCTGTGGCTGTGAAGGATGGTGGCTGTATCTGGGAGCCAGTTGCAGCGGCTGTCCTGCACAGGGCATGGCTTTGCAGGGTACAAGTTCTTATGGAATGGTGATGTGGCAGCTGCTGCTGAGCATCTGTCATGTCTGGCTCTGAATGAGGTATTTTGCTACTCACCTGCTTCAGTAGAGAGCTCTTCGAGAGCTACCCATGCCTGGCTGCCAGCATCACTGGGCTCCTGGCAGCTCCTGGGATGGCCACAGTCCCTTGTAGCCTGTATTGTACTGATATATTTCCTAGGAAACATTTGAGGTGGCAGCTTAGCCACCCTGTAGGAGAGGGGTTTGCAAGCACCTCTGCCAAGTTGAGGATTTACCAAGAGGTTCGTGTGTGGCAGGTAGAGGTTTGCCATCAGTCTACTGGCAGAACTGGCCTAGAGGCTCCATCATCTTCCATGGAATTAATGCACCTCATCTTCCAGAAAACAGGCGTTTATAAACCTAACCTCATTGCTAATCCTTTTCTCCAAATGAAAACCTGGTTTGGACTTGCTGTAGTTACAAAGCAGGTGCCTGCAGGCTGAGCCCAGGGCTTGAGGGGATGCAGATGCTCCTGTGCATCCTCACGGCCACAGCAAGGTGAGAGCTGTCCCCGCGGGCAGCAGGGGACAAAGGGACTTGCAGGAGGTGAGGTTATTGAAGCTTTCTGCTATAAATATTTTAATGAGTCCTTTGTGCCGCTCGCTTGGCACAAGGAGTGGCTGCACCACCTGGAATTACACTGTTGAATGTGCCAGGTTGTAGCGCAACAGCAGAAATTGTTCCTAACTGAGATGGCTAAAAGTGAATTTATTCTGCCTGCTTCCCTGGACAGCAACAGGGCCTTGTCTTTGCAACAGCTACCCCAGCAACAGAACTGTCAGGGCAGGATGCATGAGCAGCTGAATGTGGTTTGGATGCATACGAGGGTGCGTGCAGCCCACAGCTGCTGGTAGTAACGACTAACAATTACATAAATAGCTTCTACAACTTACCTGAGATCACTTGCAAATGTAGAAGAGGGCTTCAGCCCTTTTTGCCCTTTGTACAATCAAGTCTCTAAGTTTCTTTAGCAGATGAACTTCTGGGGTGTGGAAAGAAGGAAATTTGCCTTTACTGCAGGGTATTCGTCACATGGGGAAAAGGTCCCCACGAGGCTAAACCAGGTTTTTACCTCTGGTATAGAGGTGTAATTGCAATATAAGGCTGGTTTAACCCCTATGTGCTCTGCAGCTCTGGGTGACTTCTTTGGAACTGAGTAGAAATATGTCTTATTAGCAGATGCCTCTGGTTTTCTGTCCTATGAATTTTTAGAAGTCCCTGGTGTGGGACCTGCAAACCCCTGTAAGCCAGCTTGCTGTGAGCTCATATGTAGGGTAAAATGATCCCTTGGCCTCGGGTCCCCAGGAAGGAAGCCATTGAGTCCCGGCTGGTGGAATTCATATCTGATCCTGAGACCTTCAGTGCATCCAGAAAGCAGTCCTGTGGGTCGTGGAGACCTTTTCGTACCCAGCTGTCCAGGTTAGTCCAACTCCATCCAACAGTTAGTTCAGAGGGGTATTAACACCTGCCCTTTAATCCCAGCTCTCACACAACCCATACGGATGTGGACACCTACATCAGCCTGATGGATGAGGGCTGCTGGGTCTTTTCCGCTCCTGTCACCAGATGTGCTCATGGCCCTTTGCCAACATCGTATCCTGTTGGGGCTCTTTGTGCCAGTTCCCCTTTGCAAATGAGGAACTGAAGACGTGGGAGACATAATTTGCTCCCAGCTGCCAAAAAGGTTATTCTCAAAGAATTCTCAAGCCAGGAAGCAGCCTCGGGACCTTGGCTGTCGGTTCTCTCAGACCAGGTCCTGTAAATAAGCTTTTGGTGAATACAGCAGGCCTTGTTGAGGAGCACAATGTCCTATTCTCTGCTACGTGTCCTATGCTGAACGGCACGTTCATCAGGGTGTCTCCATCAGCATTGTGCCATCTGGCCAGCTGCCAGCCCCTCCTGGCTCCGGTTTCCTCAAACACTGTGTAAACACCTACTCTGTGTGCATGCAGCATCATTTTCCTTTCTTGGGCAGGTATGGGGCAAGACAAAGAGGTGGAAGGGTGAATCCGGTGGTGTGGAAATTCATATCGTACTCCAGGTATAAGCTTGTCAGGGAAGTGATGGCTTGGAGACCGTACAAATGGGGAACGAGCCTTGGGAAGCTACTGGTTGACGCAGTGCGCAGGTAGCAGCAGCTCTCTGCGTGCCTCCATGCTCCCTCCCCACAGCCGGGGACGGGAATTTTGTCACTTGGAACCATGCTGTTGGACTGGCTTTGTGTAGACCTCATGTAAGTGTACCGCTCACAGTAGGGCAATTTGCAAACAGAACAAAATAGTATTCTTTTTTGTCTAATAACTCCCTCTGCCCAGCTTTCTGGACATGGTGTGCTGATAGGGAGAATGGCAATGTTTCTTGTTTTGTACTGGATTGAATCCAAAGTCTTTAGAAGTTGTTCAGGGAGAAAGCAGGGTGAGGCTCAGCATCTCACTGGCTAGGAGACTTGGCTTTCCTGCAGCAAGCTGGGGCCCCAACTGCTGCTTTAGGGTAGATTTCTGTCATTCTTCCTGGAGGGGCTCTTTGGCTTTTGCAGATAATTAAATTCCAAGTGAAACTGTTCCCCATATCCCAAGTGAGTGCCCTGAGCAATGGGCTGCAGGTTCATTGCCTTTGAGTGCTTCTTTGTGGCTATGAAATGGAATATAGCAAGAAGACTTAGAGGGAGAAATTGCAGTATGGTGAGTTGGTATTTCTCCTCAGATACAGGGCTGTGTTTCTATTCTTTGCCCCAATGAATATTTAATTTTTGCAAAGCAGAGCAACTTCAGCTAGAGAAGCTGAAAGTGCTGCTCTCTACGTCACACTGGGTTCATGGTTGGGACACTCTGCTCTAAGGGATTTCTGTAGCCACTCCTGCACAAAGCAGATGAGACAGGAATGGCTTAATCCTCACCGCCAGCCTAGCTTGTGCTCCATGGGCTGTTCTGGGAAGTTCACACCGACACTGGCCTCTGACAAGGGCATCCGTGGCAGCCAGGAGAAATCCTGCTCACTGAAACTCCCCGAGCCCCAGATCTTCCTGCAAACACTGTTGGTTTGTGTAGGTCTGTGTTATGGGCATTGTTAGCCTCAAAGGAACTTCTGGAGGCAGATGAGCCTTTGTGCAGGGACAACCTGTGACAGATGCTGGTTAATGACCCCAGCTAGCCCCGAAAGTCACCGAGGGAAGTGGAAACAGGTTACAAACGTGGTGATTTGCAGGCTCCCTTGGCACCAAATAAATGCTGCTTCATTTGGGTGTAGATGCGCAATTGGAGAAACAGCTGAGAACAAGCAGATCATGGAGAAGCTGAATGTGATCCTTTACCCTTTTCACTTGATTTACTTCAGTTTTGTTTCCTAGACTACGGCGGCAACCCTCACATGAAAAGCTGCTATTCTTCATTCACAACAAAGCCATCTCCAAGTGGATTTTGTAGCTGCAAACAATATTTGGTCAGTGTTGGGAAGTGTATGGTGCTATTTCCTCAGCTTGGCAGGTGCCTTATGCAGCTGCTGTCTGCAGATGCTGTAGGCCTGCACAGTTTGGGAAATGAAACAAAATAATAGTTACCAAAACCCAAAGCATTTCAGAGTTCAATTGAGCTTTATGAGAGAAATTTGGACTCGGGCTGTAGCTGTCCACTATCTGAATGTCACCACAGACCTCCACCATCCATGAAAGTCCCACTGTGCTTGAATTGCCTCAAAAGAGAAGATCTCTAACAATAAGCTTCATTCTTACAACTGCAGTCTGTGCAAAAGACTTGAGAGGAGGACTCAGCAAAATGTTCTGGTCTGTGTAACCAAATGATGGGCACAGGACAGGTTTAGTGGGGTTCCCTGCCAAGCCACGTTAATTTTTCTCAAAGGGGTAGAGAGCTTTGTATTTCCCTTTCCTCTTTTCCCTGCTTGGCTTCACACATCCTTTGAAACTCTGTGTCATGGCAACAATCTCCTCAGTAGAGGAGTCTCTGAATATAATAATTGCAGCAGCGTTTTATAAATACCCAGCTTAGAGCCTATATAAAAAATGTCAGTACACTGTTATGACAATTTATCATCCCATTGCTGCTTGTATTCGGTAAGACTCTTAAGGCGTGAGGTCAGACCAACTGTGTGGTGATAGCAGTGTAGTTGTAAAGAGCTCTGGGACGCCGTAATGTGAGGGGTTCAGGCTTGATTTTGTAACAGCACAGCTTTATTCGATGAGAGCTGATGATCATAAAGCCTCTTTTTAGGAGAAGCAAATGGACTTGCATGAAACCTTGGCTTCCTCTGCCTTGTGCCAAGCAAGATGCAGGCTGGCTGTGCTGTTCATAGCCAGTGTTGGGCAGTACCCCGGGGTCACTTTTGTACTGTCCCAAGATTGTCTTTGAAATAAGAAATGCTCAGTTTGCTAATTAACATCAACTGAAGCTTTGTTTGAGAGGCGTATATCTTTGGTGCCTCACTGCCTTTCACCACTCTTTTTCCAGAGATTAATATTTGAAGACAGAGGCCACGCTTCTGTGCAGGATTTATAGTAATGTCCACAGGCACAGCAGCTCACTTGCTGTGAGATTCAGTGCTCAGTTTTTCCTAGCATTTGCCCAGGAGGTTCGATGGCCCATGTAGAGCGAGCGCTGAATTGGCCAAGGAGCAGCTCTCATGGGACCACAATCAGTGTGTTGTTTTGCCTTGACCTTACCAAAAGCACCACACTCTGAGGTTAAAGCGTGCATTTTTTTCAGATGGTATTTCTTTTCTGGAAAGCAAAGTTTGAAAATATCTGTGTAAAATTGTTACTTTTCCCCCAACCATAGGTGTTTACAGCTTAGTCTAAGGCTGCAGATTGTTAGGTAGTTCTCAATGAGAAAATGTCTTGTGAAACTTGTGAATTAAGTGATTATTTTTTTACCATGCAAAAGTTAACCCCCTCTCTCCCCAGCCTGCTTCCTGGACAGCTATCAATAAACCAGCATGTCCCTCCCATGTCACTGAAGAACCAGAAACAAAAGCTGCATTGACTGTAAAACTGTAGCTGAATTTGCTTCTACTGTTGAGCACTTGAGTCACAAGTGGCTGTTATAGAGCAAGGCAAGACTTTGCCCGGCTTGCTGGTGGCTGCATCTCTGGCGATATTTTCAAAGTTCTGTATGTTTGATATCATCTGCTTGCTGTGCTGGAGCTCATTAAGTTGTTAAGTTTGATTTTTTTTTTTATGAGCATGGAGCTATTGACTTGGGAAAAAAATCAACGAATAGAGAAGAAATCTGTTGCCACTGCTTGTCCTCAAGTTAGGTGAAGCAGTTGAATGAGAGAGAAATATTCAAACAATCTCTGCAGAATGAACTTCTTTCTTACCAAGACCAACTCTGAGGCCTGTTAAAATCAGGAATGTTTCTGTAGATGCCAAAGGGACTGAGGCTTGATCCTTAACAAACAAAAATAACAGTTTTATCTACAAGAGGAAAAAATAGCAGTGTGTGCATTGAAGAGTAGAGAGCAGCCAGTGGTCTGCAAGGGCCGCTGGAGACAGAGAATCCCCCACCTCACGCACCTCCAGGTTGCTGTGCTGCAGCTCAAACCGCTGATTAAAGGCTTGAAAAATCCTTAGATAAAGTAGAAGTGACCAGAAAGCTTTTGGAAAAATGTGAAATAGAATAAATATTGATTACACTGAAGTGTGCTGAAGTATGCAGCCTGTGTGATTTAAAACAGCCAAAAGATTATTCCCTAGGACCAGCTCTGTAAAGTAATCGGTGCTTAAGATTTGATTATCAGAAAGCACGAGGACTATAATCTGTATAGATGTGCTTTAAAACATTTATTTGAAGGAACAAGGATGTTTAATTTTTAGCTATCATTCCATTTATAGATAATCCAGAAAAATGTCTGCCAGCTATAAGCTCCTCTTGTGTTTATTGAGTCTGGTTTTTGTTTCCTTCTCCCAATGAAAGGTAAAGTTATGTATATTGTTCAGTGTGCTTCATTACCACTGAGATGGTCAGTGTGCGAAATGTGGTATTAAACCTGCCTCTCCCATTATTTAATTCAAAAGAAATCTAATAACTGAACATAAGAGCAACAGCCTTTCCAGTGCATGTGGCTCTGTGCCAGATGGAAACATAATTTCAGAAGCTTATTTGCTCAAAATTAAAGACTACAACAGTCTGAAAACCCAGCCTTCTTCCCAGTGCGGCAGCCTTGGATGCTGCTGTTGCCAGCAGAAACCTTGGCCCATTACATTGCCATGGCTAGGAGGCACAGGGGGAGTTTGCAAAGTAGGAGAGTAAAACCAGTAACTCCAAAATATAAAAATTAACATCAAATATACCATGTTGAGGGGATAGGACTCAACCTCTCAGGCCATTGTCCCTTAGTACATTTGATAGGATATATCTGCTACTGACTTACAGTGTTTTTCCTATTAGAGTCATTAGAAACGTTGGTTTCTAGGAGAATGGTATATCTTCTGTTACAAAATTTCATATACAATTTAGGGAATCTGCATTTGGTTCAAGTCCCACCTTTGAGTTAACACCTTGCTAAACGTGTTTGCTTTGGATTTTTGCTTCCTTTTTTACTGTTCCTTTTGCTTTTTTTCCAGAAACCGCAACGCCCATCTGTGCAAAGGACATCAGTGACGATTTGATGAAAGAATTTGCTTTTCTTTCTGGTGAGTATGGTGAACTTCTCCAGGTCTCTCTCCCTGTGCAGTAATTAAATACTCCAGATGAACTTCTGTGCTGTTTGGGAAAATGATACTCCACACGGGATCTTGTCCATCGGGTGGTCTCCAGTACCACTAGAAATGTTGTTAATAAAACATTGAGACAGTTTGAAAGAGCATATTAGGTGTCTGTCTCAGGCTGTACTGTAAAATATCCCTGCTTGCAAACAATCAACACATTAACAAGCATTTTGCTTTGAAATGTATTTGTATAGGTTCCAGACCAGCGTGCTATTGTGTCCTTGTATTTTTGAATTCTTTTGGTGTCCTGTGTAAAGTATGTTCAGTAAATAAAGGAAATATCTGGTATCTAATATATTTGTTTGTACTGCCTGTGCATATGTCTTGTGCTTAAAATCAGAGGCAGGATTTGGCCCAGTTATGCTATTCTGGTGATGTAGAAAAACCTCTGTAATGATGACCGTGTGCTTTCTGACCTGAGTGGTGGGCCTGGGCTTTTCTGCTGGCCCTCCTTGAAAGCAGACACAGCGATGCATCCTTGTCTTTATTGCAGGTGGCCGAGGGAAAGACAAGGCTTGGATTATCACCCTCCCTGACAACGCTCGCTTCAATGAGGTACCTGAGGAGATCGTATCTAAAGTCTTAACATACCTAACGTCAGTCCCAAGGTATGTCGCTCCCTTGTAGCTCTTGCCTTTGATGGGCAAAGGTGTTGGTCCTGCCTGGGTCAGGCAAGGGATCTTCAGGATAATGCTACACATGGGGGTTAGGGGCATCTTCAGCTCTCAGAGCAGATAAGAAGGGGAAGATGAAGGAAATAAGCCCTTATGGTGTCCAGGTGTGGTGTTTAGTGTGCCAGTAGCTTCAGAGTAAAAAGTGGACATCATCCCTATGACTTGTCAGCCTGCATGTATCATAAATTTACTTCATTAAGTTTCTAATTAACAGCAAGCTTTCCTTACACTTTGACATGTGTCATCGCTTTAATATACCATTCCACTGCAGAGTAATATTTTGACGTGTACAGATAGCCAGTCATTACCATGGAAAAAGAGAAATGTAGCTGGAGGAAGAGACTAATTACAGGAACAAACCGTTTGGGGTCCCCATTACAGGAGATGGCTCAGCAGTGTGTTGCAGCTCCCATTACCGGCCTGCGTGTCTCAGGGTTAAGCGGCTGACAGTCTGCCTGTGCCACATGCAGGGCTGTATACTTAGATTAATCGCCCTCCTATTTCTTGCCGCTGAGCCTGGTGACTCAGTTACCTGGAATGCTTAATTTCATTGAATAATGCCTGTTTTGGCAAATTTCTTCCTGCAGGGAGAGCAGGTTGACAGCGGCTAGATGGGAGCTTTTCAGAAGCTACTGCCTTGGAAGAAATAGCGTGTTTAGCCACCTTTTTAGGAAAAAGAGGCCTTCTGGTTCCTCTATCCTCTTTTTGGATGGACTCTGAAGTTTGGGGGGGCTCCTGGCCCACAGAGCACTGGAGCACAGCAAGGTGTGTGCCAGCCAGAGGGTTTTCTCCACTGTGCTGTGTGGGCAGCCTGTGTCTGTGCAATTGCACTTCCCAGCTCTGCCCGGTTTCTCCAGGGCTTCTTATTTCATATGACTGTAAACACCCTGGCATTAGCATGATGAGCAGTCTTCCTGTCCCTATAATAGGTCAAATTCAATCAAGAAGCTAATGAAAGCAATGAGCTTGCTGGTGATTCAGACATGTTCAGCATGTTATTTATAAAACCACTTTAATCATCCTTCTCTGCTTCTCCTTCCACTTTAACAGCCTGCCTCAATACCTGACTGTTTTAAACGTGGTTTTTTTAACACTTTGGAATTGTAAAGGCTGTTGGGGAGCAAGGAAAAGCATCACACAAGTGAAGGTGGAAGATGTTTATTAGCTCTCACACCCTGGGTATGTGTCCCTCAGCAGCATCCTGGGATCAAAGCTCAGACTTCAGGCCAGAAAGCCCCTAAAAGAGGTAAATATTTGACCTGCATGTCAGAGTTAGCTGTGGATGCACCTGTACCTCTCTACCACATACCTATGGATGAATACAGGCATATCATGGACATATCAAAACCACACCACACACATGGTGCCTTTCCTATCCATTCCATTCCATTCTATCGTGTTTGACTATCCAGCTTTTTGGTAGTTAGACGTGCTCAGCTGTGTTTCACTTAGACTGGGAAGTAAAGTACAAAGTGATTTAGAGCTGTGCCTGATAACTCAGAGTAACGATGCAGTAAAGGGTGCTGTTGGCTAGAAATACCTCTGAATTTAAAAATTAGGCAGCAGGTCCTGATAGCGTGCTCTGATCCCACCAGCCACAGGGAGTCTCTCACTCCTGTGATAAATCTCACAGCTGCAGACTCTGGGATCTGATTTCAAGTCCTCCTGCAAAACGTACCAAGTCTTTACTTTTAGTCTGGTGCATCCTGCAACACATACAAAATCAGGGGTAAGAAAATGTGACAAGAAGCACCTGGAGAGAAATAATCCTTGATCTGGTTATCCGTCTCCATCTTTTTGCTGCTGGATGCAAATGATCTCTCCCCTTGCAGCCTCAGTGAGAAAGCATTGATTTATTTTTATTGTCAGTCTAAAAGGTACATTGCAGGACTGGAAATCTGATAAACCTGCAATGCCTGGGTTGCAAATAGTCACAGACCTGCTCCGCTCACCCCAGAATATATTAAAAATTTTCCATAGTAGGTTTCAAGGCTTTTGGACAGCTGGGAACTTTCCTCTTCATGTCTGTAAGGGAACTAATAAAAGTCAATTAACATGCTGAGAGGCTCCTCTCTGAATATATCCTTGTACTGAGTAAATGGCATACTTTGGCATACTTTTATTAACTGACAGTGCACTACAGTCTGACTGTCTTTTCTAAATTATTTGGATTCTGGGTTTTTTCTTCAGCCTTTATTATGATGATAGCAGTGCTGTGTTTACACTTTTTTTTTTTTTTCATTGCAACCTGTTGGGAGTTGGAGAGATGTTTTCCATGGGACAGAGACCTATCTTTTAAAGTTTGAGGGTGTGCTGTAAAACCAGAGGGTTTTATTTTTACCTCCAACACAAGGATCCTCTTGCCCACCTCCCACCCGTCTGGGTTATTTAACTCATGAGTGTGAACAGAGCTGACAGAAACCTGCGGAACTGTGTCATGTTGCCAAAACTATTTTAGCTAAAGAAGGTTTTGTCTGAAGAGTCGTGCCTGATCCAACTCACAATGTGTAATATCAGACTTTGTTACATGCAGAAGTTCTGTGTATGACCCATGTGTAAAATATGATATTCATTTTCTCTGCTTTTTTCTGCTGCACCTCAGTGGTAATATATAAATTCACATGAAACCTTTGCACTCAGGGTGTGCCATTAGAGATCCATAAGATGTATTTGTAGGACAACTTGGGAGCTGGGTGTCTCTACGTATCTTCAGTCAATTGTTATTATCTGCCAAAGGGAATTCTCTTTTTTTTTTTAATTTTCCTCTCAGCACAGCTACTAATTCCTTTTAAATGTATTTGTCAAAGGTGTGGCTATCACAGACAAGAGTGTCAAGATGTGAGTTGAATGAATGCTCCTGCACTGCCTTCAAGTGTCTTTTTTTTTCCTGTAGTGAGGCTGCCAAGTATTGGCTGCCATGTGATACTTCTGAGTAATCCACCATGTGTTTTTACTTGCCAAACACAAGAGTTCCTGAAGACAGTCCTTGCATTGGGCTGCCTGTATGGGGCCATGCCCAGGGCAGACAACCTAACCCAGCCCTCAGGAGCCAGCATGTGTACTGGGAGCCTCTCTGCAGCACTGAGATGCACGGATAGGGTGGTGTGGAATGTGGCTATCCTGTTTCAGCATCCACAAAAAAAATTATTGTAAATATCACCTAAGTATCCTGTAAATACACTCACGTCACAGGACTTGGTTACAAGCTGGCATATCCTTACCTGCGTGCAAACGTGATTCCAGTTTGTAATTCAGACTGCCCTGGAGTGTGCATTGTCATGGGCTGAGCCTGGCTGATCTGTACCCAGCTATCCTAGGAAGGCAATATTTGACTTACCTACATGTTAGATCACCTGCCAGACTGGGCATCTCTGGTACTGCTGGCTGGCTTGGTAAGACTGGGGATTTCAAAGCAACTTAAGGGATTTGGGTGTCAAAAGGGCTGTCAGGAAGCCTGTGCTTACGAAGTGATCCAGAGCGTGCTGGAAATTGCCTCCTAGCAGTCACTGCTGCACAAGCGGGGCCTCGAGAACTGCTGGGGAAGCTGCAACAGCCTATTTCAGCACCAGCTCCCTTCTCCCCCATCCAGGCTGACATCTCCCTTCCCTGCGTTAGGTTAGTGGCACCTCTGTTGCCCTGGGCCAAAACAAGACAGAAGTCATCACGTGGTTGCTGCAACCCAGGCAAGTGGGTAACAAGCTTCCTCATGGGGAAGAGCTGAGCTGGGAGAGAAGCGATGTGCATCTTGGGGCAGCAGCTTGTGGAGGCTGCTGGCCACCCCTGAGCTGCTCAACAGAAACACAGCTGCCTCTGTCCTCTGCAAAGTCCTTCTCAAGCCCAGTGTGGGTTTCAAGGGCAACCTCCGATGCTAATGCCCATTTCAAAGGTGATGCATAACCCCAGGCTAACTGTAAGATGGGCTTCCCAAATTTCTTGCTAGAGTTTGCTTAGTGAAGTGTTTTCAAATGGAATGTCACCAGTTCTGGAAATGTCATAATATGGTTTGCATCTTGTGTTCTTGGGCCTGGGTTTTTTTGGGGGGGGATTGAAGTCGTATTCCCTCAAAATGTTATCTAATTACTTGGTGTTTTCTATCTATCTCATAGTCAACATGAATCTGACACCAAATTTATTCTGATCCTGGATAGAAGATTGGATACATGGGCATCGGTCAAAATGACTCTCCAAAAAATAGCAGTAAGACCTTTTCTAATATTAATTTCTTTTAGAGTGCTAAGTTGTCATGCCATTATGTATCACTTTCAGAAAACACTGGGTACTAGGAGTAATGATGCTTGTGCTTTCTCTCTGGGTAGTATTTTGTTTTATGGCCCTATAATTAATGCAATCACAGCTCTATGCCCCATTTGAATGCATAAATGAGCTGTTTCTGTATTAGCTAATTGATTTGCTTGCTTTTGTACTTTTTCATAGTGATTCAGATGTGTTTTGTGCGATGTTCTCTGCTTTTGATGGGTGGAAAATTTGTTTTCTAGGCAGTGGTCATTAGTGAGAATAAATTTTACCTAGTTGTCAGTGACTAAGTGTTAGGTTCTTAAAACAGGCTTTGCAAACATTTGTATGTGGGCATGGGTGGAAAAGTCTATTTTAAATGCGTATGTATTCATTCATGTATTTTAAATATCTGTTACACATGTTTATGCACTAGACATCATTAGATTCTGAGCATATCTCAAAAGTAAGCTTTTTGCAACTCAGCAATGCATTGTTTTATGAAACTAGAACATAGTAATACAGTAGTGCGTGCAGGTGTAGAAAAGTCATATTTATAGATGCATGGATAGGTAGGAGCTGATTGATAAATGCTTTCCTGTGCCATGTAAGTCAGTGAAAATGCTCTAAGTGTATTAGTGCCTTCGTTATTCTTATAGTCATTGAACAGTTAAAGGTATTGGTCCATCTGATAAGAGAATGAAGTAAACGGCAAATACTGAGAAAGAAAACTCTTACCTGATTCTGCTTAGATCTGATGAAGTTAGATCTCTTGTTGTTTTAAGTAGTTAATGCTGTTACAGCTGAAATTGGTATTAAAAATCTCTGGCTTTGATGGCATTTTGCCGATGGGCATCCAGCAGGATGAAGAGGGAGTTACCTTTCTGCAAAGTGCGTGAGATACCACTGTCAATATTTTGGGTTCTGATTTTCCTAAATATTATAAATTGAGTTTCCAAGTATGGTTACCATACCATTAGAGAAGAAGCAGCATGTAAAAAGTAGTTATTCAAAGTGATCATCGAAATTCAGTTCTGCTGCCAGCATTTGAAGGAAAGCTAGTACTAAGACCATCTTTTAAGGATGCTGCAGTTGCTTTGTGTAGTTTGGAAGTTTCAGATGTGAAAAAAAGCCTGTCCTAATTTGTAGCTTCTACGGAAGGGTCATTCATTCTGTGCTTAATAAGAAAATTTAGTTGTTTTGTGACCTTTGTGCAAACACCCTGTTTGAGTACCTGTATGCACTGTGTGTCCATGTAGAGAAGTGACTTCGCTGGTAGTAGCGGGGCTGTCCATGTAGGTTTTGTGGAGGTGGTGTGTGCAAAGAGGAACGAAGAGCAGGAAACCGGTGTCCACTAAATCTTAAGACTTGGAAGTCTTGCCTTAAAAACAGGATCTGGCCCTAAGGGGCTGTCTTTGCATCCAGGAGGCATTTGACTGGGCTTATTTTGGTGCAGCTAACACAAAATGTTAAATCTTTATTTCTTTCCAATCATAAACCATAATCCATGGTGCAATTAAAAGAATATTTTTTGTGTATTTCTTTGTATACTTTAAGAATCTTTGTAGAATTTGGAATAAATTGCAAATAAGCCGAATTTAAATGCACAGTGTCCTATTTTTTCAGCATATGTATATGCAGTCGCAGCTCTGTGGTTGTGCATCGGATCCGGAAAAAATTGCTCTCAGACTGAACAGATTTTTGTTTAACTCTTTGTGTAGGTCTCTAATTGCTTGTGCAGCCCAGGTGCTGCTTGCTTTGGGCGCTGGGGCTGTGGCGCCAGGGTCAAGGCTCAGGTTTTAGAGCATCTTTCCTTGCTTCCACCCACCTTAATCCTAACCAACTCCCGAACGTCCCTTGGAGAGAGGATTTCAGGGGGAGGGAGGGAGGTGCAGGAGCCGGGTGCGAGGAAGAAGAGCTGGCCCCGTCTGCAGGATGATTTGGGGCATTCCACCTTAACAGCGAAGCCGGCGCTGGGAAGCGGAGCGGGAGCCGGGCGGGCTGCTCGCCCATCCCCGGGGCTGCGGGGCGATGGCTGAGGCGAGCCCGCGGCGGGCCGGCAGGAATGCGGTAAGGCCGTGCTGCAGCGGCCAAGGACGGGGAGGCCTCCTCCTCCTCCTCCTCTTCCTCCTCCTCCTCCTCCTGCAGGGTTTGGGGGGGATCGGCCGGAGCGGGTGGGAGCGAGCGGCGCGGGAGCGTCTTTGAGGAGCATCCTCGGAGCATCCTCAGAGCATCCTCGGCACCGCGGTCCTGCGGTGATGCTGCTGCTTCTCCTCCAGCTGCCTCTTCGCCCCAACGCGGCGGGGAGGGAGGCTTTATTTCTTGATCTCGCAGCCAGAGAAAGCCTCCGGCCCTAGGTAGAATCTGTGCGGCGGCAGCAGCGATGCTGGCAGCATCGTTGGGGGTTGAAGATGCAGCTGAAATCGAGGTAGCGGAGCGCTATGCGGTTTCATTTTTGGCTCTGGGGGAAGTTACAGCTCGAATTAGCGGTACCTGGCGGCTTGTTGTGTGACTTTTCCTTTAAGGGGCAGCAGAAAGTCATTCCCTTCAGCACCTGTGTAAGGACCCCTAGCCTCTAGCTCCATTCCTCAGGAAGAAACTTACTGGCAGAGATTACTTTTTTTTTTTTACCTTTATTGATTTTCAACCTCGTGAATGTCCCAGTGAGCTGCAGGGAAGGATATCCTCTGAAAACTGAATTCCCCAAATTAGGAAAAATCACATTAAATGCATCAGATTGAGATATTCACTGAGGAGGAAATAACTGATGCTTTCAATGCCTGCCCTTCTTTGTGCTGTGTTAGCCCAGTTTGCCTATATTGATTATATCTGGGCTATCTACGTGGTTATAGTTTAATATCTATTTAAGCAAGTTGCTCAACTGAGGCCTTAAGATCTACACATTTGTGTCCTCAGAACGTTCTGAGCGTGATCTTTGGTTAGTGAGATAGCTGATAGTATTGAAATGTTGCCAAATTCCTGATTTAGTGGAGTTACAATTCAGTTTTTGTCTTTCCTGGTATGCTGCAGAGGAATAGCAGAGGGCAAAGGCTTTAGAGGGCTGGTTCTTCCAGGTGTTTTATTACATAAACCCAAGTTTGTCAAATGCACAAGATTCTTTGCAGTGTTATAAATAATAAGATAAAACATAAGGCAAAATTAAGGACTCTTCTTGTCTTTTCTTTGTTGAATATATTATGAAGTAGGTTTTTTTTCCCCAGCAGTACATTCAGTATCATTAGAATTCAGGTTACAGGTAACTTACCTATACTTTGGCCCTTGGAAGAACAAGAATTGTATCAGTGATTAAAAAAAAAATACACTTCCTTCAGAAATGTTACCTCCGAGGAATTATTGGTCTATCTTTTTATATATATAGATAGATATGTATATTTTTATATATATTTCATCCTTTCTCTTAAGTCTCTAAAAGGGCACAGGATTTGGTTTGATTGGTGATTGTATTTATGCAAGCTTGTTTTTTGGATCATACATTTTTCCCATGCTTGAAATTCGTTAGGTATAATTTGCAAAGCTGTATTGCTTCTTTTGTAACTACTTGTAAGTGCTGACCTTGATCTTGTATTGTACAAGATCAGCTGAAAAATCCCCAAATGCTTTCTAAACTGAATGAAAATCAAATCATCTGTCCTGGAAACCCAGCTACCTCTGAGATGAAAAACATCAAGGAGCGAAAGTTATGTGTGTATGGGGCATAAAGTTGTGTCGAAGAATCTTGGATGATAATGGAGGAAGATAATATAAGGAGAAGTATATGGAGAAATGTAACCTGGCCTGGCAGGATCTCAGAGAAAACCATGTGTCTTAATTAACTCAACCCTTTGCATCACAAGCTTATCCATAATTTAATGATATGACTTCTACTTCCTTAAAAATTCCTTTTCATTCTCAAGCACCCTTTTCACAGATCTATTTAAAAACACACCTGCCAACCATATGCTTGAAAAAAGGCTCCAGCAGCGTAGACAGGATATTCCAAATTCTTACCACAAATTAAATGTTGCTTGGTAATTACCAGGGACAAGAAATGTATGCTTGTTGCAGTTATAGGATGATTAATGAGTTTGGCACTAAATTTTGCTTCCCCAATCTGTCTGTCATTCCCCTCGATGTTTCAGCCCTCTGTTCCCTGTTAAGTTGTAATTTCACTCCTTAAGTTATAATGCTGAACACAATATAGAGTATTAAAGTTTATTATAAGTGGCCTTCCAAAGCTTGCTCCAAAGAGCAGTAGGACTGCACAATCCCCCTGCAGTTACATCCCATTTCTCTGTGTCTCCCTCCTGTTTTGAAAATAGGAAAAGAATATAAGGGGCACTCACAAAAAAATGCAAAAATCTCTTTTCAAGCCATTTAAAAGCTGTTGTTGGACCTACCATGTCCCCAGGTTGAACGCCATCTCTGTTTTCTTGCAGGCATCTTTCCCAGGGAATCTGCACTTAGTGATGGTTCTTCGTCCCACAGGGTTTTTCCAGCGCACCTTCACTGACATTGGATTTCGGTTCAGTCAGGAGGATTTTCTACTCAAGTTACCGGTACGAGCGTGCAGAGATGTTGTGCCTGTATGTGATTGGAGGCTGCCCATGCACTATGGGCTGGGGACTGACTACAAGCACCCAAATGAAGAGTAACTGGAGTATCTCTGCCAGAAATGCCCTATTTCCACCAAATTTCTCTCCACAAGATCCCTCCTGTAGCATTTTTCAGCTCCCTTGTGCACAGTTTGTTCCCCAAAGAGCACGTCTATGGTAGTGGGTAGTGGGATTCTCTACCTGTTTTCATGCCCTGCATGTCTCTGTGGAGGATAAAACCATGCTCAGGAGCTTGTTCAGTGTCTTAAAAGCCAGAAGATGTGTCAAGCAAGGTTTTTACTGTGAAATTCTAGCTAGAATTGCCATTTTCATCTTAGTGTAAACTCCATACCAACATCATGTTGGTATTTGTCTCTAAAATAACAGCTGAAATGATTTTATATTCTCAAGGCAGTTTCCAAGAATTCTAACCCCACCTTGATTAGAGAACATAATATTTAAGAGAACAAAAGTGTATTTATGGAATCTAAGCTTAACACAATTACAAATCCATAAACCAAACCAATTTCCTTTGGGAAATAATATGATTTTCACAAGCTGTGAATTTTTTGCTCTAAAATTATTGTCATTTGCACAGTTTTGAAAATTCATGCTTATCAGAGGGCAGATCAAGACACGCAAAAACTCATGAGTATGTATTTAAATGAAATTGGCCAACACTTCATGATGTATTAAAATTTATGTAATTTTTTCCAGATTAGTGGTCATCCCTTGCAAAAACCCACATTACAATTGCTTTCAGCTCTGTTCTGCAGTCAGGTACTACAGCATCTCACTATGCTTTGCATTTAAAGAAGAAAGCACTTGAGGGATCAGGGTTAGCTTAGAAAAATGGTCAAGTACATCAAATAAAAGCCATGTTAAGCCATAAGCATAAGAAGAAAGCCATTCTGTGGACAATATTTACAGCAAACGAAACTTTTAGATACATAAAAGATTTGTAGGCTGGATCTGTGTATGACTTGGGTAGAAGAGATGATCAGCTAACGGTGTTGCCTTGTTCGTAGGTTGTTATGCTGAGCTCAGTTAGTGACCTGCTAACATACATTGATGAACAGCAGCTGACACCAGAGTTTGGAGGCACCTTGGAGTACTGCCACAGCGAGTGGGTCATCTTCAGGACTGTACGTACTCATTTCTATCCCACTGTTTCCAGTTTGTCTCTGGCACACTACTTAGCTCCCTTCCTTGTCCTCTTGATGAAGCTGCGAATGAGGTAGCCATGATGCTGGACAGCCTTGTAAAGCTGGAAATATCCATCACCAAGAAGCCAAACAGATCTCCAGAGCCCTTCTGCCTGGAGGTGGTTCCCGGTGTAGGTTAATCAGGTTAAAAGGGAGATAGAAGAGGAATTGCAGGAATACATGAGATGGATCCTATGGCAGCTTCTGCTATGGACCTCCAATATATGGTAGGAAAAAAATATCTCTGAGTGCACAAGGACAAGCAGTGGAAAACAAAAGTACCTTTGCCCTATACTATCCATATTTAAGTCCCTATTGTGGATTCAAGTTGCACTAAAAGCCACCTGGCCGCGTTTTGGTGGCCACTAGCTAATGCACTGCAGCACCCATCAGCTCCATGTGTAGTGGACATCCCACCCACCTCTCTCAGAGCAAGCTGATGGGTTGCCCTGCAGATCTCAGCCTTGGCTCTGCACACACTCTTAGTGAGCTGTACTAATATCCTGAATCCTAAACTGACTGTGATTATCATCTCCTACCAGGCAATAGAGAGTTTTGCACTAACCGTGAAAGAAATTGCACAGATGCTACAATCCTTTGGCATGGAATTGGCAGAGACTGAGCTACCAGACGACATGTATTCAATCGAGCGCATCCTGTCCCTGCGCACAGAAAAGTACTACCAGCTCAAGGTATGTCTCATCAGCAACTCCACCATGTGTTTCCAGCCCTTATTTGCATAGCAAGATGGGATTCTGGGGTTTAACTGCCTATTTGTTTGGTGCCCACTCCTCCTTCCCTCCCATGCATGTATGCGTGTTGACAGACAAAATAAAACACAGCATGACTGTTTCTGTATGTTATCCTTACATTTGCCATCCACTCAAGCAAATCACCCTGCCAGCATCCAGCAGACTGTCTCAGCTGCCGCCTCCTTGCTGGCTGCAGAAGTTGGTGTCTGGTGTGCTCCCATCGTGGGCTTTGCATGTTTCGCTGGCGGGAGGGAGGGTGGGAGGCTTCATCGCCTGTGGGTTTGTGGCCCCTGATAGGATTCCTTCTGCTTCACCTCTGTGGCTGGAGGAAGATGCACGCAAAGATCATCAGGAGGTCTGGAGGGATGGTTTGTCCTCAGGTCCCTCTGTCTGCTGCAGCTTCCCCAGGGAGACTTAAGGGAACTGCACTGAGAGCATCCAAGGTGAAGATTTAGTGTGAGTGCATGGTACAGGGCATTCACGAATGCAATCCCTGTCTTCATGTGAGCCTTCACGTTTTATCTTAGAGGTCATTTGTGTCTTCACTGTTTTAAGATTTTTTTCACAGAATCACAAAATGACCTGAGTTGGAAGGAACCCACAAGGATCATTGAGTCCAATTCCTATCCATATGTGGACAATCCCAAAATTTACACTATTTTCAACTTTACACCAAATTTTCAACTACATGTGATTGTCATTACAATTATTCCTGGAGTGGAAGCTTTAGTGCAGCCAGCTGCTGCTGTATCACGCTGTTGTCTTTGCTGCCCCTGCTTATTTCTGGGGACAGCACAGGCCCTGTCCCCTAACCTTCCCTTCATAAATGGTTCCCATGCTAACAGCTATCTTGCGCAGCTTTGCTTTATGACAGGGTTGGTTTATAAAAGTCAAAGAATTGGATCTATTTTCATTTTTAATCACTTGGCAGTGAGTTCCCAGAAGGCTTCCTCTAGGAAATATGCAAAATGACATCCAAAGTGTGTTGTGTGTAGGCATAAGTGCATGTACATATGTAGGGAAAGTATCATTATAGATACTGCCAATGGTCCTGTATTTCTTCTAGGAAATTAAGAGAGCTGCAGAGTATAACAGCAACTGTGTATATTGCAATATAACTGACTGACTTAAACTTCACGCTTAGGACTAGAGCCAAAGTGTAGGGGGCAAATACCACACAATGTAGTCCTGTACATAAACCAATCCTCTGTGGAGCAATAAAACATGTCATGTGTTTTAATTCGCATATAAAGCACAGCAGTGCTCAGTACAAGGCATCTGTTGCTTCTAATGCTTCATCTATTAATTTTAAATATCACAACCACTCATTGGCTTTTGTCTGAAATGAAGTCCATTAGCTTTTTTCTTTTGTTCCTTCTAAGACCATGAAAGATGAAAGCAGATGAGAAACTGTGCACAGATTGTGGTGACAACAAGACATGGGATTGTTGTCTCTCTCATGACAACCCTAAGATTGCTGCAGCTGATTCCTGAATTCAGATAATGGGTCGATTAGAATAATTTGTGTAGCTGTGATACTGAACAGAAGCTGGTTGCAAACACAATGAAAAAAAGACAGAAATTAATTAAAGAGAGTGATTAAGAAATTAACCTCCTTGGTATACTGAATGGGAAACAGTCAAGTTAACACCTGTTTGACAGTCGAGCTATTTTGTTATGCATATAATGGAAAAGTTTGAATCAAAAGGAGAATGTAGGTCTCTGGAAAGGAGATATAAGAGGATGAAATAACAGCCAGCTGCAGTCTAAAGTGCTGTACCACTGTGGGATGCTCTTCCTATGGCCTCCTTTTATGACCGTGATGGAGAAGCATGGCCTTCAAGCTGCAGAAATACTTGCTTGAATACATGAACCTGTAGGTATATATCTAATACAAACCTGGCCGCTCACTGAGACAGACCCATGGTAGTGCTTTCCTCCTGCCTCTTGAACCATGTCGTGGCCTGATTTTTTCATGCATGCTAGTTTCCACTCAGCCTGGTGACAAGTCCATGGTTTGGCCTCTTCCAACTCAAGGGCTAATGCGGCATTAATGGATATAAAATGTCTGCTGAGTGTGTTTTGGTCTGATGGGTACTAGTGCTTCGTTTTGTTAAGGGAAACTAAGCTAGGAGAAAAACGACATGACTTATGCTTACCTCATGAAAAGTAGCCTGAATCAGAAATGCTTTGCGTTATGCAGGAAGATATTACAGCAGTCACAAAAGAGGGAAACTTGCTTTTGAGTAGTTTTGAAGAGCCTGACTCTGTGGAATGCAGTCAGGACCAACACCGCGAGAGGCCTGGGGACTGGGAGACTGTGAATCGGTGAGTGCACTATGTTTCTAACTTGCCTGATTTTTGAGTGGAAACACTCATATTATTTAGGTGTAGATGTGTTGTTTAGGTCACCTATCAAACAGGTAAAGATAACAAGACCAGAGTTTTGTTCCAGAACCATCAAATTCCTGGGTGGCTTCTGTCAAATGACTTTGTCCTGTTCTGATTTCCTCTCCTCACTGAGATGATGAGGCTGTGGAGCAGCTGCAGGGTTCTCCCATCCAGGCTCTCATGTATTATTCAGATAAATTGAGATAGCAACAACTGCTTCACACATGTGTCACTATCTGCAGCAATGATTTCATTAAACTTCTGAGCTCTTTGCAAGTCATATGTACATGTCCAATGACTTCTGAGAGCTTGGATCCTGAAGACCTGCATAGGTGATCTCTAGGGCTTGTCCATTCTCTTCTTGTCCTCTGTTTGCAAATTGTTCAGTCCTGTCCTTTTTCTGTGCTCAAGGTTACTTGGTCAGCTGCGTGAGATGGAGACTGCTTTTGATGGCTTCTGGGAAAAACATCAGTTAAAAATGGAGCAATATTTACAGTTGTGGAAGTTTGAGCAAAGTTTTCAAGAGGTATGGTCAGATTCAATTCTGTTGGCAGAAGGAAGAATTAGAGAGGAAAAGGAGGGGGGAGGAGAGAAGTTTTTATGGTTTTTATTATGAGAGTTTTTAATTTATGCTACAGTTCCTGGAATCTGACAGGGCTAGCTAGCCTGGGGAGACCACTGTGCTTCCTCATCCAAAGCTAATTTAGGTATTGCTGCCCTGCAGTCACATAGGTTTTGCTGATAGAAGCATCTTTAAATTTAGCAATTAGTTCTTGGATGTTAGTTTTATTATTGGATTTAGCAGTCTTAGCTAAAGTGTGATTAATTTTAGTCTGAGAATTATTTTCTGCCTGTGCTTTGTATCCTTTTGCAGCAGTCTTCTTCTTTGTGTCTAGGTCAAGAATGCCATTGAATTTTTAATGGGTCAGCAAGCAGAACTGCCCGACACTGGTGACAGTGTCTCCCAAGTGAAACAGAGGCTCAAGGACTTGGGTCATTTCGATGGTATGGCTCAGGTGAGATAATTTTTCACAGAAAGAGGCACTAATGAAACAAGAGAGGCACAGTCTGTATTAGGAGTAGGAGTGTTTTTCTGAAATTACCTGATTCTGGTTTAATTTGTTAGTAAGTGGCTGCACAAAAGGATTGATTTCATGTCTTCGCTTTATGCAGAAATGCAGTGATCAAACCGAAAGCCAGGAACAGGGTATTTAATTATCGCAGCTAAAATAAGTTGCTGAGCTACCATGAAAATCCAGAACAGATAAATGTCTGAACATAGAGGAAGCATGGGAGTTAATAAGCTGGAAGAAGAATTATTTATATGTTAAGCACTTTAGCAGTGCTAATAGGCAGAAACTTGTTACCAGGCACATGGAGAGGCAAAAAAAGTTGCTATCTTGACGTGTCTGTAATTTGAACATAACATATGGATGAAGATTAAGAGATATAGTGGCAAGAAGAGTGAAGAGAGATGATTCACAGGAGCCCAACTAAGGATGTAACTTCTGCAAAGGGATGTACTTAGCAAGCAGGCCATTGCCAGTGGAGAAATCACAAGGGATCTGGACAAAACAACCAGAGGCACCTATGAACATAAGAGTTCTAGGGGAAAGTTCTAAGTCTTTTTGGCCATTTGGCATCAATGTTTGTGGAGAGAGAGAGGAGGACCAAAAGGCCAGGCGGCCAGGATGCAACAGGGAAGCAGTCCCAATAGAAAGCCAAGCCTGGAGAAGAAATAACAGTTACACTGACCAAATGTGCAGAAAAGATAGCATGTCCTTTTCATCAGGCTTGGCTACAAAAGCCTCATTTGTTTTCGGCAGAAGCTTTTAACTGCTCAAATTTCCTTTCTTGCTTATGAGCATGGTGTGCCTAAACTGGCCATCAGCTGCATTTTTTAGAGTGCAGTTCCTGGAGCAGCAATATATTGCCAGCAGCCATTCACAGCATTGCTAGTTTGGTGAAATACCCTTTTTGGATAGCAAAAGGTTTTTTTTTTCCCACATGATGGGTGTCATTCTGTCCTGTGTAAGCCACCCATTCTGGCTACTCCTAGTGGCAGTCATCTCCATTTGTACCTGAAATCTGGTAAGACAAGAAAGTGCGTGTTGCTATATATAGATGTTTTGGCGTTATTTCAATAAGTGTGCAATCCATTCCCTTCCTTTTATTGAAGGATCTGATAGGGAAAGCTCAGGTGGTGATACTACATGGACACCAGCTAGCAGCGAATCATCACTACGCACTTAACTTGATCTGCCAGCAATGCAACGAGCTGCGGCACCATTCTGATGTCTTGTCTGATGAGATCAAGAGGAAGCAGATGCGACTGCAGAAGACCTTGGATCTTCATACTCGACTTCAGCAGGTAAGAGTTCAGAGATAGTCAGCTTCTCTATGACGTTACCCTCTCCACTTCTTATCTGGAAGCATCTGAAATTTTCTGCAGGTCATGGTAGGAAAGGCTGGAGGAGCGCTTCACTCCTCACTTATCTGACTGAATTAGCAAACAGATATATGCTGGTGCTGTGAATAGTCAGCAGAAAGAGGTCGGCATCTCCAGAGGGCAACTCAGAACACCAGAGTTCAGCTGCTGCTGTTGGTCATGCTTTCATGTTGAATCCATGTATTAATTGACTTTCAAGGTTTTCATACCCAGTGTGATAGAAATAATGCTTTCAGAGAAACTCCAGCCCTTTTTTCTTAGCGATTTATTAAGAATGAACATAACTGACTGTAAAATAAGGTGACAGATTGGTAGATAGGCGCAGCTGCTGTGTGCTAGCATGGAAGTGGAGTCATGTGGCTCCAATGCTCTTTGATATCTTAATCAGCATCAAATATTCATTTAGGAAAATTCACGCTAATTAGACCAGAAGGCACGCGGCTGTAATATCCTTGAGGCCTTTAAGAGAAGCAGCAAAGTTTGACACTGTTCAATTTCATTGTCTAGGGGTACAAGGGAACTTGGTTGTTCTTTCTGTGTGTTCCACTTCAATGTTGTAATAATCTGTGGGGACAGGCATTTATTTCCTCAGCAGCCTCTTGGCTGCAGAGCACTGTCCTCTCCTGGGTTCCTTGCAGTCCTGGTTGGTGCCAGTGGTCTAACCAGTGGCTTTGCTGGAGCACCCTGTGCTGAAATTTATAATCCTTATTCTTTTTAAAACATGAATGCAATTACTTTGATCGTTCCTCTCAGTTCAGGCCTGCACTGAGCCAGGCACTTATCTCAAGAAACCTGCCTGTCTCGTTGTAAACTCTGTAGTGCCCTCTTCAGCTTTCTGAGTTGAATAAATAAAGATCTGCTTATCATTTGCCTCAGCTATGCACTAAACAGTACTTCTGTGTCAGTTGTACTACTGGTTTTATCCTGGTACAAGCGGGAGCACAACTTGGCTGGGTATGTTGAGGACTGCAGTCAAACTCCAGAAAAAGATGCACCCTTCCTGCTTTCTAATAAAAATGTAATAGCTGCCGAGATCTTTAGGAGTACTAATTACCTCTATGTTGAAAATACAGATCCAATAAATGATATTACTCATGGGAACCTTGATTTAGTAGGGGTGTTGCTCATGGTCTTGCTCTCTGTGTCTGTACTGTGCTGTCACCAGGCTCTGCAGTGCTGCGATGAAGGTGCCTACCTGCTTGCCAACCAGCAGATGGATAAGTGCCAGTCTAAAGAGGGCGCTCAGAAAGCTCTCCAGGACATAGAAAGATTCCTTGAAAGCTCTTCAGCCTATTTAAACTATGATCCCCAAGCCCTACAGTACGATTTTGAGTCAGTCTTAACATCTGAACTGAAGGTAAGCAGCCCCTCTGCTTCCTTGTTACACAAGTGAGAAGAAAGATCAGACTATTTTGTGTTGTTGTCAGCTTTGTAGTTCTGTTTTGAGCCAAAATGCAAAATAATGATAGTTACTTGATCATAGGAGTCTTCTTCACTCTCTGCAGTGCCACGTACAGTCAGTGCAGGTCAAGCTTGAAAACGTTCGAAGCATGTTTGAGAATCGTCAGTCTTGCTTCAAGAAGCTGTTGGATAAACATGTACGACCTGTCCAGCTAGTAGCCCCTCGACCAGAAAATCCACCAAGATCAAAATCACCATTATTCTCTCCTAAACATGGTAAAATATTTTAAGTTTGTGGTATTTTCAGCTGATAATAGTGCTTTGAGAAAGTAAGAGTAAGGCTAAGGATGATTTTGAGAAATGAACTAGACCCTGCTGGCTACAGAGTTGTTGTGTAAGGTTCAATGTATATGAAATGATTTCTTATCTTTCCAATTTTGGTGTCTAGCTTCCCATACCTGTGTGAAAAATGCAGCTGGTTGTTTAGTATTTATTTTCACTTCCTACTCAGTGAAAAAAAGACTGCTGTGAACAGTCCATTCTTCCAGCTCTCCTTTACTAGCATCCTACTGGGCTGAAAACTGGTGAATTAGTGCTGCAGGGAAAGAGGTCAAGGTTTATAAATTTAATAGCATACTTATTCTCTGCAACAGTCCCTGTAACTGTCTTGAGCTGGAACTGACATAAAATTAGACTGATGTTTGCAAAGGAGCTTGGAGAAATGAGGAGCTCAGATCTCATGAACATAAAGGAGAAGCTGGATGCTTAACTGCCTTTGATTCCTTGAGGCTGTCTTCCTCAAATCCCAATTGTGGAAAAATTAATGCCCATAAAGGTACAAATTCTGGTTGAACTGAGGTCACTGAATGTTCTGCCTTGATTTTGGTAATGGAATGTGGCACAATGTTAGATTTAAATGCTAATATTCAAACTTCCATTCTTGGCAGCCTTGCATGTATCAGAATTAAAAGCATTCCAAAGTAACGTTCATGTATTTTAAACCAGGGAGATGCTAAGCTATGTGGGAACATTAAATTCAATGATGTGGCTGCATAAAATAATTACACATTTGTGTTTTAATGCAAAAGTTTTATGATGAATTAATGAATATTGGTAATGGTGAATTGTAGAGGTGTCATACAAACAGTAAAAGTGGCTGCAGTTCAAGGACTGACTGATGTAAAGAGCCAGGCTAGCGGTGTATGGGGATAAGGCTAGATGCGGTGAGGGGAACTAAGCTGCTCAAGGTGCAGGGCAGTGAAGCAAATAAATCCAAAGTGTCTTTTTCCCCAGGCCAATGCCACCTTCGCTAGCCCATACTGTCCTCTAAACCCCTTTCCTCAGCCAGGAAAAAAGCTGAGCCTTTAAACTAAACTATTGCCCATTTTACCCAATTTAACTTTTCCAGCTCTCTAGAAACAGGAAAGTGTTCAGGAGGAATTATTGACTGAAAGAGTAGGGGTAAATGGTTGGTCACCTCCGCGGGATGTTGTGAGACCATCATCAATCAGCTGGACTTATTTCATGCCTTTATGGGATGCACATTTTTCTAGCGAAGGCACTCAGTTGCCTGCAAAGCATGGGTATCTGCTATTAATCCTCTTCCTGAAAGAGAGGATCAACTGTGTTGAAATAAGCATAGCCCACAAGCAGGGAAAGACAAAAGACTCCTTTTTGGATAGATCATGGCAAGAGAGCTCTTTAATAAGACCTCTGTTTGACACAAAACATCAAAATGCTGGAGGCCTGCTGGTGTGATGTGCAGTGTCAAAGACGCATGCTGGGCTCCACCTGGAGTGCTTTGAGATGGATGGGTTCCATGGTGTGGATTGAAACCAAACCTCCTCTGAGCACATTACTTTTGTCCTTTTTTTCTTTCTTTTGTTTGCCCCCGCCCCCCCCTTCTTTTCCTGTCTGAGGACAGATGCTTCCTCCTTCATCTTTGCCCTGGATTTGAAGTCTGTCTGATAAATGTGGTTCTAATTTTGAAACCACTTTTTTTGGGGGGGGTGGGTAAAAAGAGTATATGTATCCTATCCTAAGCCATAAAGCATAGTGAGATGTGCAGAAGCAGTATAGCAGGCTATGGCAGAGCCTGAGTGCTAGGGTGAAGTCATTCCACAGAACACGGAGCTGCAGCTGGTGATCATCTCCCATTTAATTTCCTATCCCTGTTCCCTTCCTCCCAGTGGGAGTCTCCCGGTAGGACCACGGGCAAGTCCTTGCTTCTTTTGGGTCTTCCTGTCCATGGTGGGTCCCCTCACGCACACCTCTGATCTGCTTCCCAACATACAGATCTCTCTCTTTCCTCATTCGGTGTTTTTACGAGCAGAGGTTTAAGCCTCCATTGGTGTGATAATAGCTTCTTACAGCAGCCCTGCTTGCTGTCCACGTGGATTTACACTTCTCTGCATCCCTTCTTGTCCCTACATCTTCTGCTTCCTGAAAGATGGCTCTTTCAGTGTCAGCAGCATTCAAACCTTTGATCGAGGTACAGCTGCTGTTGTATTCATATATGCTGTGATATTTTTTTGTCACCCTAATAGGAAGATACTTCATTAGTTTATTATTTTTATTTTACTTTGCTGGCCTCTCTTTTGTGTTTGTAAATAAGGTGAATACTACACATCAGGATATGTTTAACTTTGGTGCCTCTCAGAATTTGGTGCAGGCGCTGGGGCTGCAGGCTGGCACGTGGAGCTGTCACTCAGGCTGAAGCCAGTGCGATGCTGGAGAGATTCATTATTGCCATTCATGCTGGGGCAAAAGTCCCTTTTAGTGAAGAATTGTCATACTGAATATTCAAGAGCGAGATGCATTTGAAAGATGCTGTATAGGTGGTTGGGGAAGTTGATGTTTTATTTTTAAGCTTCCGATTACCTCTGTAACCCGAAGTATTACAACTTGTAATTATTTACTAACTTTATCAAAAAATCCTTCTAAGGTGGAGAAACAATTTATACCACCTGAGCATCTTGCCCTATGTTCATAAAAGGACTTTAAAATGCTACCCCACCAGGTGATGTTCCTTTTAGTAGTTTATTTGGTTTTATTTGTTTTCTGTTATTTGCACAGGCTTCACAGACTTTGTTAGGTTTTTGTTACAGGATTCACTAAGTGGACATCTTTTTTTCCTGATTACTTTCTACTTTATGGCTTTCATGACAATTTGTGTGACTTGTGTTATTTAGTATTCAGTGTTGTTGTTTGAGATACCCTTTATTTTGTCAGTTTGCTTCTAGCATTAGCAAACTAATTAGTCATTCTTAAAACGTATCCCATTTTTCTTTGTGACTTATTAGTTTCTGTCGGAACTAGCTTCTTCTCTATAGATGTACATTACGTAATTAAGTTTTTTTCTACCCAAGGTGTGGATTTTAATTCCAGTTTGAAATTTTCATTTGATCTCTCTCTCCCTGGGAAGAAAACATCAAGAAAGACTCCAAGTTCTCGCAAGGTAAAAATTATTCATGAAATCTGAATGAGTTTTATACACTGAAAAACTGAAACCCTTCTAAAAATGATTGTGCTTCGACTTCAAATTTGAAGGTGATTTTTTTTTTCTTAAACAAACAAGCAAAACAAAACTGTCATTTCATATCCCTGTGGTTTACTTGGATATGACCAGTGCCTGAGTTCTATCTTAATTTTTTTTTCTAAGTCACAGGTGTTGATTTCCTGTGTGATTCTCTGAACTTGTTCTTTGCGTGACAAGTGATGTCTATGAGGAAAACTCCATATTCGCAAATATTTCCCTTGTGGAAACTGGTCTCTGCACTTAGGAATTACATTAGCAGTATTTTCAGGTTTTCTGTAGCAGAGTAATTTCTGGGAATATTTGGTTACCCATTATACACTATGCCCTTTTAAAGTTTTGTGTCATAAAGGACTTCTTCAAAGGCAGCATATTTCATCCTTCCCCAAAGAATTCCCATACCACCATCAGGGACTGGGCTCGTCCTGCCTCTGCTGTGACCTCCCCACACCTCTTCCCAGTGCATCTCACTTCTCTTCCAGATCGAAGTAATGCACGACTACCAGGAAAAACGGAATTCCTTGCAGTCTTTTATTTCAGACAGTGATGACAACTTAGATATACTAAAAGGGTAAGCTTTCATGCTGTTTACATTTCTGGCTGATCCTTGCTCCATCCATGTGTTCCTCCAGTCTGACCTGGATGTCATCTCTTTCATTTTTATCTCTTTTATCATCCTTATGTTGGTTACTAATGAGATTGCATTATGTTTTGGGCTAATTGAACAGCACTGATTACCTGGGTTTTTTTTTCAGACACAGTAATAATATACTTGTATTTTTTTTCATTATTTTAGCCATGTCATAAATGAGCTTATAGAAACTGAGAGAGTGTACGTAGAGGAGCTCTTCACTGTGTTAACGGTGAGTGACTTCTTCAGGTTCCTCATTACTGTTACCCTGTGACTTGTACAAAAGGGCACCTGCCACTCTGTTAAACCAAGCAAAAATGTGATGGGGCAGGTTTCAACCAAACTGTCAGATCCCAAGCTGGTCACAAATTTTCAAGTTTTGCCCCTAGTGTTTCTTTGTTGGAGGCATCTGCAGGAACAGTTGGTGTCAGGATGAGCTTTTCATCTAGAATGAGGGAGAAGCCTTCTGTTTTTACACAAAATCACTAGTGATTAGTTTTATCAGCGCCTGGAAAAATGTACAAAAAGCTGGGATGTTTAACTGTTTCCTAGTTTCTTTTACCTTTTGGAGACAAAAGAAAGAAGATTTGTCCCATGGTCAGAGCAGCAGATGTGTTTAACCTAGACAAGTTTTTCTCTGGGATCTTGTCCGGCGCTCAGGCCATAGCAAGGAGAAAGCAGCTGCAATCTGCCTTTGAATAGAGAGCATCTCTGCTGTGCTGGCCAGCCCCATAGGGCTCCACTGGACCACAACTATATGCCCAGGGACTGAAAAACAGAGGCATAGGAACAAAAATAAGGAAATAAAAAGGATATTGCACTTAGAAATGAGCAGATTGTATTGAAAGTCTGTTCATGTCCTGTTTTCATCTGCCTTCAAGGAAATGCCAAGCTAAAGCCTTACAAACTGAGTGATGAGACCATTTTGCATCCCACAGGGCTACAGAGCTGAGATGGATAACCCCGCCATGCTCATCCTTATGCCTCCCATCTTGCGGAACAGGAAGGATGTCCTCTTTGGAAACATGCCTGAGATATATGACTTCCACAACAAGTACGATGCTGGCTCTACTCCCCATTTTATCAGACTGATGTCCTCTAACGATATCCAAACCATGCCTTGCTCACTGCTGCATTTTGTCTCTTCTCCCATCTCTTTCAGAATTTTCCTGCATAGTCTGGAAAGTTGCCTGGGAGCACCTGAGAGAGTGGGATTTTGTTTCCTAGATAGGGTGGGTGACTCATTTTCACGTACAAAGCAGACATAAAGGCCACTGTTTCCCTTGTTTTATCACACTCTGCAACATCTCAGCTACGCTGGTTAGTAAGATGCTTCTGATATGTAATACCAACAGCAAGGCAGGGAGCATAAGTGCAGCAGATCAGAGAGAGCAGCAGCTGTGACTAGACCATGGTCTGCTGTGATTCCTAGCGGTGTTCTTTTTTTACCCAAACCCTGTGACTTTTAGATATCAAAGTTGGCAGCGGGGATGAAAGCAAATTTTGTTGTTGTTGTTTGTGTTATCTGTCTGCCTGGCAGGTTTGTGTGTGTGTGTGTTTGTGACTTGCCTTTTGGCTTCCCTTACAGCGAGAGGATTTCCAGATGTATGAGAAATACTGCCGGAACAAGCCCCGGTCGGAGTCCCTGTGGAGGCAGTGCTCCGAAAGCACCTTCTTCCAGGTGAGCTATTTGTTCCTACCGAGGCAGGCATCATCCAGGGGCACTCACTTGTCCTAAGTACCTTCCTCAGCACTCCAAAATTTTGCAGCATATTCTGTTTACTATTGCATGGAAGCGTCACAAAAATAGCAGCTGGAGTGGCATGTTCACAAGGAGCTTAAGGCAGAACCATTCATTACATTATTTTATGTGTTTTCCTAAATTTTCTTTAGTTACAGGCACCATATGACATTTTTACATCAAATCTTCAAAGTCATTAAACCATACTAGTCATTCTGTTAGAATAACTACTTATGGTTCTAGCAGAACTTAATTAATCTGAATCCTTTGTTCCAGGAATGCCAAAGAAAATTAGAACACAAGCTCGGGCTGGATTCCTATTTGCTCAAGCCAGTGCAGCGCCTGACAAAGTACCAATTACTTCTGAAGGTATCTCACATTCTGCTTTGAAAGGATATCAGGAAATGGATTTGTTTTCCAGTTTATTTTATTTTTCAGTTAAAGGTTACCTGTAAATCAGCACCAAGCCTTAGATCACATATTGCTTATCTTGGCCCTCAATAGTGATTTTCAGTTAAGATGAAAATTCACATACCTGAAAAAGGAACAAGTGCTTTTAACACGTCCATTTTTAAGGGGAAAAGGATGTTTGAATCTATTCAGAGATGCAAGATGACAGAAGCGCTTCTAAGAAAATTGAACCAGAGATGATCATAAGAGTGTGATGTATGCAATAAATGATATTCATGCATCTATTCTTCTCAGGTTGCTATAGTGCCTGTAATGTTTCATGCATTTTTTCTTGACTCCCCCAGCTGAGGTAGGACAGTGCTGTTACTCTGACTCTGTAAAGTGGGAGTAACGCTGGAGTAGTGGCTTCTGAACCCCACCTTCTAGCCTCTTGAGTGAGAGATAAGTACACATAAAGCTGTAAGTGTGTACGGGAGGTCTGAAATGAAAGTGATTTTATATCAGCAGTATAATTCTATAATCTGTCTTCTACTTCTTGACTTCAAGGCTCTGGATTTTATAAATTCTGTTCCTCGTATCTGCCAGTCTGAAGACAGTCATCTTCTGCAACCTCATTTGAAGGCATGTAAGGCATATTGGCACCTGATGGAAAACTTGAGCCTTATTTCCCATGTCTTACCAAGCAGAAACATAACTCAAAGAACTCGGATGAGCATGGTGCCACTTTATAGCCTGACACTGTCCTTAAGGAAATTCAGATAAAATAGGCCTCGCTTCAGTGATCTGTTCAACACCTTATACTGACTGTGGTTTAGAGTGAGTCTTTTTTCCAGTGACATATGAAAAAAGAAACTCAGGCAGTGTAGGTTGCTCTTGGGTATTGGAAACTTTGGGTGAGATGGAAAAGTCTGCTTTGTTCAAGTGCAAACACGTGTTCTTCCATTTCTATTTTCAGGAGCTGCTAAAGTACAGCACGAGCTGTGATGGAGTTCAGGAACTTCAAGAAGCTCTGGTTGCAATGTTGGATTTGCTAAAGTCAGTTAATGACTCTATGCATCAGATTTCAATAACAGGATATGATGTGAGTAGATTTGGGTAATGAGAGACCTTGCACAAGGCCGTATGATGCACTGGGAATGGATGGTGTCCCAGAATGTATGAGCTAAAAAACTATACTAGAACAGCTACAAAGTGAATGGGATCAGGAAGCTCTTACAGGTGACAGTCTTCCATCTGATCTCAGAATTGTGGAAAATAGCTGCATCCAAAGGAGTATCCAAAGTCCCACACTTGCCACCTTGTGGTTCTCGAGAGTATTTTTTCCAGCATGCACCTTAGTTCTTTCATGGCTCACCTTATAATTCACCTGGCGTGTCTTCATAGCATTTCTCATTCCACATTAACTAAATACTCTTTGAGGCTGATTTTGATCCACGCCCATTGAAGCGGTTATCTTTCCTAGGGCTTCAGAGGAGGATAAGGGGATGACTTTCTAAACTGCTCATCCCAGTCCTGGCCTCCTTGAGAATTCCATCCTCCAAGACCTCAGTTCAGGCTCAAATCTCATCTGCCTTCTCCCACTGAAGTAGCCAGAGCTTTTCACCTGGAGTTCCATAGGAGCTGAAGAATTTTCCCATCTTCCTAGTTCATACAGTTATTGACTTGTATTCCTTTACATAGACTAGATGGAGCCTTGCATCTGAGACCTCTGCATTCCTCCTGGCACAATGCCACCACTCCCCAAAAGATCATCTGATCCTTCCAGGAAGACCTATTCTTAGAGCGATGTGGCTTGGAACAGGGCTGGCGCCATCACTTACCATTGTTTGGATTGTCCTCTTAAATTTTACTTAATGTCTTTTTCTTTCCTGTTTTTTATTTGTCATGCTCTCACCAGGGCGACCTGAGCGAACTAGGGAAAGTATTGATGCAAGGATCTTTCAGTGTTTGGACAGGACACCGAAAAGGTCCAACAAAAATGAAGGATCTTGCCAGGTTCAAGCCAATGCAGAGGCATCTGTTCCTGTACGAGAAAGCCTTGGTCTTCTGTAAGAAGCGAGAGGAGCATGGAGACGGATATGATAAAACCTCATCTTACAGCTTTAAGCATTTTTTGAAAGTAAGGACTTTTTAGTTGGGGCCATTGCCATATGTATTGTAAACCAAGAACTCTGCAGACCCAGAGAGTATTTTTCCTCTAACACAGTGGCTTGTTTTCTGCTATCAGGGATCTTAATGCCCTGCATGGAAGTGCCATGCCCATGAAAGGCTGTTGGTTGTCACAAACTATGAAGACCCCATAGCTGAAGCAGCAGCTGGGAGATGGCATCTGCCAGGGAAACAGTACTGTGGGCAAGAGTTAGGGGTGAGAATGCACCTTCTCTACTCCTTTAGTCTGTTTTCCAGTAGTGGGGGTGAGGGCATGAAACTGGGGAGACCATTTGTACCTTTCCCAGCCCACCTGGGTAGAAAGGGAATTCCTCACAACACTGGTCTCCAGAAAGGTGCCTTGGGCTGGGATCTGGCTGGTGTATAGCCTGGAGGATCCTGGCTGTTCATGAGCCCTGTTTCCCAGCCAGGAGGACGTAGAGATAACTCTTCTTTCTCTCTAATTGCCTTTCTCCTTTGGCAGGCTCTATCTGCAGCTAAAAGTAAAATTATAAAATAAAGAGAGTAGCCTATGGAAAAATATGAGGGACATAAACAACTGTCCCAAGCCTATAAATGCTAACTATTATCAATAAAAATCTCAAACTGCTCCTCTAAAAGAGACCTTCTGTCGTGCTGCATGTGCTGAGCATTTCTAACATTGCATTTTGTCTCAGTACGCTGCCTTGTTTTTCTAGATAAATAAAAACCCAGTGGGGGTATATCTTAAAATGGAAAAAACCCATGCACTTGGAGGCTGAGCCTTCAACCCCAGATGCTGCAGGTCCTTGATCTCAGTGGGGCCTGGGAAGGGAGATGCCATGAGCAGTCAGAAAGCCATGTAACAGCAGATAAGTCTGTTCAGCTCCAGTGCATGTTACAAATTGTGTATTAAAAGCAAATCCCAGGCCATATGCTTAGGTACTTAAATGTTTTTTTCCCAAACTGCATAATTTTCTTTCTGGAGAGCTTGTTTTCCCTGTAGTACTGGTTCTACCGTATGTGCTTTTGAAAGAACTGAAGAGGTAGCAGGAGGAAAGCCTGCTCAGAGGAGAAACTCCTGTGCTCAGAAGTCCAGGCAGCATGGTCTGGGTTTTTCTTTGCCTCGAGAGGGCTCATTTTGCAGTTGTTTGTGTTGTCACAGTAAGAGATTGGGGTTAGAAGATCCATGGATGCTGCAGGATTACATCCTCACGCATATGTTTTCAGAATTGCTGTCCTGAGGGTGAAATCTTGTTTCTGGAGCTTGACATTTGTTTTGTTCATGATAGCATCAGGAAATTATTTTTCTTTGCAGGAATGTTTTCTGAGGATTCAGAGTTAGAGCAAGCTGTTGGGTAGAAGCTGAGTAACTGGATGCCTGTAAAACAAACAAAAGAATCCCTCAGGATAATGTTTTACGCAATATGTAAAATATCCAGTGGTAAATACCTCTTCAACTGAGAATCAGTTACATAGAGGATGCAGGTTCATAACTCACTGTAATGCCAAGTAAATCAGTTTGCCTTGTGCCACTGTGGAAGGCGATGCAGATAACACCATCCCAGAGCTTCACACTAACCCACGCTGTACAGGACTAGGTTGAGAGAGGGATGTGAGGCAAAGAGAGACTGGGCAATACTGACTGCTGTTCAGTGATGAACCTTTCTGCATCTTGAGGCTAACACTTCTTCCAAAGTTCAGAAGAGCTCAGCTGTTTATGCCAATGAAGGAATGAGGAAAGCTAAATTAGCAGCTTGTTTCCTATTTCCTGAGGCTGTACCTAGTCACTGAAAATGGGCACCAATGTTTGAAAAAGTAACAGAAAGTTTGCCCAGATGACCTGATCTGTAAATCATCGTGGTCTTTCAGACTAAAAGCTCTGAGAATGCATGTATTAACAAAGAGGAACAGCAATGTTAAACAAATGTTCTTTCTAAGGCTTTATTTGTATTTATACTGGATTTATTTAATCCAGTCTGTGTGAATAATTTAAGATGGATGATACCATTCTTCTTATATACATTTCAAAATATCTAAGTGGGATACTTCAGCTATTTTTGACCATCTCTTAGTTAGTGACAAATTGCTAGCAAACTCTGCTTTAAGTGAGAAAGATGATTTATGCAACATCAGGTATTAAAGTATTTATAGCTCTATGGTATGTTCAGCAGCTGGGTCAGAGGTGTCCTGTTGCTGAAAAGTTTCTTTATCTCTAATCATAGTTTGAACTACTCGTTCAGATGGGTCACATTGTGCAGATCCTGAATTATTTGGGCCCGTCTCAACTACAGGAATGGCCAGGGACCAAAAGACATTGAACGGAAATTCCTAAATGACTTAAAGGCTTCACAAACAGATTTTAAAGATCACTGAGAGAATGAAACACAGAATTAGTGAGTAAATAAAGGATAATATGGCAGAAATAATGTATGTAGAAAAATGATGTAGCATGCATTTATGAAGCTTCACATGCCTCATCTAAGAAATTTTATTCTGCAAGAGGTACAAGACGACTTTTCAGTTAGTTCCACTGATTCCCGAATGAAAAGTCCCCTAAGGTCCATTGATTGGTTTCAGAAAGCTTTTGCAAATGCTGCAAGCTGGCGGAAAGTCAGATAATGACTTTCAGTTGCTAGTGACATTAAAGTTGATGAAATGTGTTAAATTTGGTGAAAGCAGCTTTGTTTAACATGCTACAAAAAGTCTGCATTCATAGGGAGGAGGGAGAGATTTATACTGTGTCTAATTTTTTGGTTCTTCTGGATTTGCAGATGAATGCAGTTGGAATAACTGAGAATGTGAAGGGAGATCATCGGAAATTTGAAATCTGGTATAGTGGGCGAGAAGAGGTCTATGTCGTGCAGGTTTGTAGCTTCAAAAGTCTGGATATTTGTAAATCCTCATAGCACTGTTAAGGAAATGTCTCCCATTGACCTCTATGGGATTATCAGACATCAGAACTGGTCCCAGAGCAACGGCTTTGACTCTGTGGTGCTGTTCCCAGTACTCTTTTGACTCATCTACAATGTATCAGGCCAACTGACCTGATTCCTTCCTGATTTTTCTTCTTTCTGTAGCATTTTTAATAGAAATGTATGGAGGTGAAATGTTTTTCTAAGGGTGTGTTCACAGGAAAACCTGTTGTGAAAATATCATTTGCTAAAGGGTTTTTTTAATAGATCCCCTGCCCAGCTTTCTTTCTCCATGTTACAAGACAATAGCCAACTTAATAAAGCAGACGTATGTAGCAGAGTATACATACACTTAAAAGGCAGATTTGGCCTTTTGGGTATTTAGTAAAAGAGATAGATGCATTCACACCTGTGCTTTTGCCTGCACTCCTTGTGTCGTAGTGATGGCTCCACAGTTCCCTCTGTGATTTGTCTGGATGTTGTGGGGATCGCTAATTTTAAAAGATCAAAATTGTTTAAGATTTGGTGGTGGCTTTGGATAAATAATGATTTCGGATAATTACAGCATAGAAAAGTAAGATTTTATTTATATGTTATAATTGATGAATCTTAATTCAAAGTTCAGACAGTTTTCCCTCCTTCCAGGCCCAAACAGTAGATCTGAAGATGGCGTGGTTGAATGAAATAAGAAAAATTTTGTTCAAGCAGCAGGAGCTTATAAAAGGTATCTTTGACCAATTTTTCTCTGGCGTTCACTCTGTAGCAGAACTGTTTTTCCTATTTTCACATTGCTAATCTTCAAACCACTGTTTCCCACCAGAGAATTGATTTTCAGAAGCCTCATAGCAAAATACTAGAGTGGGGTCTTGCATTACAGGGAAATAACATAACTTAGAGCAGTAGAGGCCAGTTGCTGATGTGAAAATGAATTACAGAAGTACATTTTTTTGTCATTACCTTGGGGATAATTTCATATTTGTTATCATAGGCTTAATTCAACATGGTACATAGCAGATACCTACTTATAAACATATTAGAGTCTTCGGTGGCATGCTTACTATTGGATTTCTGTTAAAATACCTTCTTAATCATAACTAAGTCTGTGCTTTGAAATAGATCCTATGTCTGTTTTTCTCTAAACAGAAATCATTAGCATTGCACAAAAGTTCTAACTTTTAAAATAATGCTTCAAGTGTGACTGTTACTAATAAAAAAAATGGATTTTAAGATGGTATTTGACCTCCCTGCAGTGGAGAAGCAACAGCCCGGCTCATGCACGGACCAGCTCCCGCTCTCCTCCCAGCCGAGTGATGGGTGAGTCCCAGGAGCTCACCCAGGGGCTTTCTCCGGTACCCTCCTATTGCTGAGCACCCGGCGCCTGCTGGCCGTATCCTGGCCCTGTGCTATTTCCCCATTTCTGTCCAAGACAGAGTGTACTGCTGTTCATCCTTTGGTGATAGTGGCCTGGGGACAGGGTTTGTAAGGGCACCCTCAAGTGCTCTCCTTGCAACTCTGCAAATGGAGACAAAGATTCGGTGCTCAAATTCAGAGAAGGAGGCACTGTAGAAACGTCATTTCCTCTCACAAAAAAAATTAAACCCAGGCACTGAAGTCTTTGACCTTTATAGAAACAGGCATTAAAAAGTACCATTATTATTTCTGAATTTATTTTTAAAACCTTGTGGAATCTGGGTTAATTCATAAAATAAATCTAAGATTAATTTCTTTTTTTCTTAAATCATTCAGAAAACAGCAGAGAGCCTCTATAAGCTCAGAAGAGAATGACTCGGAGCGCACCAGCCCAGTGATGCTGGACAGTGGGCTCCTGTCCCCCCAGAACAAGCCCCACAGAAGTATGGATCCTTCCCCTTCCCTCCGGGAGCGCTTTGTGGGTGCTGCAGTACCCCAGACCTGAGCTACACATTGTCTTGCAGGCTGGCCAGGAATGTCACAGTCCCTGGAAATCTGCGAGGGGCTGGAGGAGTGGTCGGGTAACCAGTACCTCTCCAACTGCTCCAACACCGAGGAGGAGGATGGGAACCAGCTGGTTAGTACAGAGATGCCATACTCCCAAAGCTCAGAGTGTTGCCATTTTTCATCATCTCACTTTTGTTTTACATCACTGGATAATGGATGTGTCTTGTCCGCGTCTCACATTTTCCATATCTCAGTTTGGGGAACGAGGAGATGTCTCAGCCACAGTTTCTTAAAACAATTTTAATTAAGGTAGCTGATAGGGCTCTGTCATGTTCCCTGCGGCAGTCATAAATAACAGCTGCGTGATGAGAAATGTAGCTAAATGAGACAATTTTTTTTTCTTACAGTCTCCTGGAAAATATAAAGCCCTCGCAGACTGCAAGAGGAGAGGATCAGAGGACCTGCTGGTGAAAAATGGGGACGAAATTCAGCTTTTGCATGAAGATGGTGAGGGACAGTGGTAGGTATTTTAGGATTTCTTTGCCTTGTCTCTCAGAGCCCACAAGGCACTCATGTGCAACCTCATGTGCCTGGTGATACACTCGTGCTTTCTGGCTAAGTTTTAGGCCCTTCCAGAAAGGTAGAAAATTAATTCCCTGTCCAAGACTAGAGGCGATAATCACTGGCTTGGCCTGGGAACACGTCAGGAATTTCCTTGCCATGAGCGTCTGGGTGAGCTGTGTTTTACTAACATTTTCACAGCCCCTCTTGTCATGGTTTTCCTGCTTCAGACGATGCTTCAAGTGAGAGCTCTTTGCCCACCCCAGCTCAGCTGCTGCCTTTGGGCTTATTAATAGCAATATTGAGTAACTGTGAGATGTTTTCCTCCCTCAAACAGCTGTATGAGTGTTAACTATTGAATGGCTGCAGACCATCTTTCTGTTGTATTTAAAGCTGTGGCTCACAAGATAACACTTTACAGCTGATTCTCTTCTTACACTGGGAGCATTGCCTGGGAAATCATCATACCCAGCCTTCTGCCTGTTGAACCATTACTATCCTTGTCTTGGAGGGTAGTGTGCTCTCTTCTGATTTTTGCAGCAACTTGGCTGATATTTCTGGCTCTTTCCTTTCCAGGTTGAATTCTGACTAGCTCTCACAGCCAACCTGGGGTCTCAGTAGGAGAAAGCGCAGTGTGTTAATGCCTTGTCTGGGATGTGGGAGGGGTGATATAAGCAGGAACCTGTATCAGATTTGTGCAGGCAGCAGCCCGTGAAGGCACAGACACAAATGCCTTGTGGAGGATCCCTGGCACTTGCTCTTCAATGGAAATTAGAACAGAATAGGACAGTTGGAAGGGACCTACAGTGGTCATCTAGTCTTATTGCATTTTGCAAAGTTCAGTTTGTTGTTAGCAGAAGCAAGCTGTTTTGCTGAGTGCTCACCACCTCTCATGCTGGTTTTGACCAGTGCCAGGCAAAGATTTCTCAAACCAAATTTTTTCTTTTTTAGAGCAGATTTTTTAGCATGAGTGAGATGGAGAAATGTCATTTATGAGCATGAGTATTTCTAGCTGCCTTCAGCTTGGCTTGTATTTACTTATACTACCGTAACTAAATTCATCCTACCAGTCTAGCTTAGTAGCAGAGGACTGAGAAACGTAATTGCCCTTGGCACTATCAGTAGTCAAGGGAGTGATACTGGCATGTCTAGAGAGTGATGCAGGTCTTGGACAGGATAGCTCATGCTCTGGGGAGTCCTGTACTTCTCCATTGACCAGAGAGGAACCCAAGGCAACTGTGTTCCCAGTTTGGGTTTTCTAATTAGGTTCCTTAATTTAGGTGTGATTACTACTTTAAACGCATGCCTAGCTCTTGTTAAAATGCTTCCTTGGTTTGAACTAATTGTTTGTTGCACCAGCAGTTGTGTGGTATGCCCGTAACAAACTGCTCCTGGCTTGGTGTGTTTTTTTTACTAATACTGTTGTCGTTCAAAGGTTGGTGAAAAACCTAAATAGAAGAAAAGAAGGCTGGATTCCTGTGCACAGTCTGCAGATAGTAGTTGGTGACTGCAGATTTCGGAATGCCAAAGTCGCAGGTATCATATAGCACGCCTAGCAGAAATATTTCGTAACTCCAATCAGGTCTTTTAAGCCATTTGCATTACACTTGATGTACTAAATCTGGCTACATATGCCTCTGCAGGAGAAAAAAAAAAGAAAGCAGCTACTCCAAAAAGCCTGCAAAATTAGTACTTTTTTGTTTGTTAACACCTTAGGACATCTCTGTGACTTTTAGGCACTAGTAAATTAAAAGCAAGCATTTAAAAACGTAGATTTCCTTGCAAGAGCACTGGGTAGAAGATCTGGGAGAAGAGATGAAGTCTGATCAGGGATTCCTGTGACTGTTTTGCCCACATGCTGCTGTAGCTCAAACCTCATGAATAGGAGTTACCTAGGGCAAAATGTCCTCCTGCTGCAAAAGACGTCGTGGTCTGACCCCCAACACTCGCAAGGCAATACTTCATTTCTGCAGTCCCACTTCTGCCCTCTCTGCTGCCTGCTTGTTAATTTATCATTGAAATAAATGTTAAAAACAGGTTACCAGGTTTTGCAGAAGGCTTCTAGTCTCAATATTTCTCATTTTCTAGCTATTAGTGCACATAGAAATAGTGCTGCATAACAGATGACACAAGAAAATGCCTTAGGAGCAGCCTGTAGCCCTTACTGTGTATGCAGCATCACCGCTCCATGTGTTGCCTCATCACCATGCTTGTCCACTGCAAACGGGAGACCAGGGTTTATGATGGGAGAAGCTCAGGAAAACCCACACAGATTGAGTCCACTAGTAAATAATACAGTAGTTATGACCGCATGAAATAAATTTTGCAAGTAGATTTCATTTTAAATACTTCGCTTTTGTCAAAATCTATTGTTTTGATGGAAGGAAGCCTTCTGAAAGGCTTAAAATTTCGATCAGCTCTTGATGGTTTTCTACTATATTTCAGTGAAATCCTTCCTATACAGGAAGGTATTTTTTTTTCCCCTTTATTGCAGGGCAGCCGGATTTCACAGGTTAGGGTTTTCTGACTTTATATAGCAGGTAGCTTGTAGTGGGCTAGCAGCACAGCTGAGAGGCCTCTGTTTGGTGTGTTTCCACCCTGGAGCACCATGTGCTGTTTTCTTGAGCAAGTCCGGTTATCATATCTCACCAAGTCCAGGACCATAGCCTGTGCAGGAGACTCCTCCAGCCATAAATGCATCCTGCAAACAGAGTGCTGACAAACTTGAGCACTGGTTTGCTTTGTCAGAGGTCACATCCCCCAAAGCTTAGAAACCTGCAGGTCCAGGCTGCAAAAAACTAAGTAGTTAGTACAAACTAAGAATTTCACAAGGCAAAAACTGCAGAAAGTTCCTTCTGTAAGTCTCACACCACTGCCTAGGTGCTTTGCAGATGTGTTGCCAGGGTCTTGTCGCAGCACTGAGGCTCTGTTTTCCCTAAGATTAACTCTGTTTTCTCGTGCTATTGCTGATCATGTATGCAGTCTCTAGGCATGATTCTAATTTTACATGCACCCCAGAATGATGTAGGATGTTTTCTTGCTATTTGCTAGAGCTTTTCAGTGATGTGTCCTTATAGCCATAATGGACTTACACTCTGAAAACTGATTTTCAAATAGTACCTTTGCATTTAGCAATTCCCTTTCCTCTCTGGACTGGTCATTTTATACTGCAGGTGACTTTGTAGCACTGACTGCTCTGACGCAGACTGGATTGGGCTCTGTTTTCTGCTTCCTCAGGAGGTGGAGCTCTTGCTCCAATATAGCAGAGGGAGAATTAGGCATACTGAACTTGTAAAGCAAAGTAGAGGCAGGCGGGAACATCATAAACCTTATATATTATTGCTTGCTTGTGCTGAAACACTGCTTTGCTTGTGAGCAGGATAAACTTGGTTAACATGTTTGGGGGCCCCCAGTAGCACCAGCATGAAATAGAGTAACCTGAATAAAAAAAGGAATTAAAATAAAAAATGGAAGCAGTGATAAATTCCTTTACTTATGAGATTTAATATATGAAATGAATATTGCCACAAATTTCAGGTTCTTTTAAACAGCAAAAAAGTTTTATGGCATATTTAATGTGAGCCCAAGGGCAGGAAGTGTTCACAGCAGGTGCAGATGGATGTTCTGTGCCAGGCCACGTGCACTAACCTGCTTGGCTTAGGGAGGACACAAGCTCCTGTTCCCCAGCCCAGACCCTCTTCTAATCTGTTTTAAGCAACCCACTTGCCAAATTATCTCTTGTAAGCCTTAAGGGACTCCCCTGTCTGTGCTTTTCATGCAATAAAGCCGAGCAAAGTTTTCTCCCACTGGTTGTGCCTGAAGGACCGAGCTTGCATGTCCTCTGCTCCTGCTGGCCAGGGCAGTGGGGATCAATTCTCTTGACTATGCTGAGCTTGAGGCAACCCTTTACGTGGCTCCCTAGGCCACGTGGTTTGAATCTGCCCAATAAGAGTATCATACGTGCCTGGGCTCTTGCAGGCTGGCATAAGCATGTTAGCTGAAATGCACAAGTTTTGTTAAAGTTCTATTTAAAATGCCGCTGGTAGTTTTGCAGATGCAGCACAGCTGTTTGCACTATTACTCACGCACTTTAATGATTGCAGCCACAGGCTTTCATATTTATGCAGGGTCCATTAAAGGTAATGTTGATTATTTTATTCTGGCCTTTGAAATGTAAAGCAGATTCTCCTTGTACAAACTGCAATGCCAGCCAGCTTCACAGAACAGCTATTTTATAAACACTGTAGAAAACCATTTTGAGCCTGACAATATAAGCAGCCTAGAGAAGACATCAGCTGGCCACACTGTGATAATCAAGTGATAGATGATGGAAATTAGTCAAACCCTGTGGTCCTGCCTTAGATAAGGCTCTCCCTGAAGCTAGTGGGAATTCAGCTTTTAGGGAGAACTGCAGGTGTGCTCTTATTTTTTTTTTCTGTGTTATACAAATGTTACATGATTACAGGGAACAATGTATTTCTTGGAATAAGATGCTTTAATATTAACATCATTCTTCATTACTTTATAGATGCTGCCCTGTGTAACACGAGAAAGTTTAGTTCCCCTTGAATTAAGGGTGAACTAGTAGCATCCTATTTTCGATGCTCTTTGGAAGCTTTCGACTAAGTGTTACAGAGAAATAGCACAATAGTTGGAGTTGTCCTGTACTATTCATCACATTCACAGACCTCCACAGCTTCATCTGCACTGAACGGGACTGGGGTCCTAAACAGCTTCTCATAGTCATAAAGGAAGCCATTCTCTGCTCTTTCTTTTTTTTCTCCTATGGAAAGTACAGTATTTTATTAATTTTACCTGCTGTTTTTTCCATGACATCCATCACCTTTCATCAGAGAAGTACACTACAGTTTTCCTGACACTTTGTTTAGATGATTGAAATTTCCTCTACAGGTTGAAGGCTTTACCTACGTATTAGTTGACAACTGTTGAACTTGATTGCAAATAAAAGAGTTGAGTTTTGGTAAACCAAAAAAAAACCAACCAAAAACCCCAAAACCAAACAAAGAAGCTCTATGTCCTGCTTAACTGATTTTATGGATGGATTTTTCTTAAGTATCTACTTTAGCTATGTGAATGTAATGTTCTGTAAGAGCATCATCTGGCTGACTCACATGCGAAGATGCAATAATGCTAAAGATCCTCTTTTTGCACTTACGGTCTGATTCCAGCCCATTGCAGTCAGTCTCATTGATTTCAGTGGGGCTTGGATCAGGTCAAACTGACAACTCAGGGTTGTCACAAATCACTTAGGGTCCCAAAGTGTCCCAAGGCTGAAACCTGTATCTAGCAAGTGTTGAAGTTTACATTAAATGTATGTACTTTCGGAACACGTGCCATAAATCAGAGTTAAATGTCCATGTTTGCACTAAGGATGTTCTTGTGATAAGACTGTACTTTTCAGCATCTTAAACAATAATGTATCTATTGAATTTTTGAGAAGGAAAAAAGAATGTTGCAAATTCATAATTTAATTTTGTGTTTCTTTGTCTAGTTTTGCTTTTGTAGACACAGGTACAGGTGGTTTGACTTTTAAGCAGATGTGTGCTAAGAGCATCTGACTGTGGTGAGAGCAGGGTTAATAGTGTGCATGCAGTAGTGAATTTGCTCTGTCCTGTCAAAATGAAATGTTTTATACCATGGACTAAAGGGGGACCTTTATAACCTGACTTTGGTTTGTGAACTGTGGACTCTAGGCACAATACCAAGTTGTTTTAAGTTAAGACATACCAGGGTATTTTTTTTTTTTTGGTGACCATTTTTGTAAGGAGGAATTGTTGAACTACTTGATGACTGTGGTTGCCTGGGGAGTTGCCTGCCACACTGCCACGTGGCAGTGGGCATTTCTCCAGTTTGGGTCGCCAGTATTACGGGTAACCCCCATACACCCTCAAAAATGTGACCAGCTGAGGCTGAACTGAGCAACACTGCAAGACCTACAAAGGTCCTGGTGTACTTCAGCCACTGGCAATCATAGCAGAGAGGTTTTAATTCACTGAAGGTTATTTCTATCTACTTAAAATTGGTCACGATGCACTTGCTAGGTGGAAAAGTAGGAGTCTCTTAAGTTACTGTTGGAGCTGTTTATAGTGGTGACAATTGTGGTTAACAGTACCAATCCGGAGGTTCAACTGTAAATATTTGTCTCAAGCATAGCACATATTGCATATTAAGTGGTTTTAATCTTTTTTGTCTTCCATAGTTTTAAATCTAAGCTTTTTTTTTTTTTAATTTATGAGGTTGATAAGTTCTGCAAATCTGAATGTACAGTCTAAGATTTTTAACATTTGAAACTTTGCACATGACATGGTATGTTACCTTAAGTATGCAGTTGAACTAGGCTCTTCATGTATATGTTATTATAATTTCCAGTAGAGAATTTTCTCTTACTGCAAGTTTAAATGAGCTATATTGTACATGTACCTGTAAAAAAAATGTGTTAAATCTATATTTAAAGATTAAAAACTTGTTAAATAAATCCATACGAGAATATGCAATTCTGTCCAAAGACACCTCTGCTATAATTCTAGAGAAGAAAAATAATTCTCGTAGTGTTGGTTTTATTTAATTTCGTTGGCACAAATATAACCTTCTTACATGCATTTGATTTTAAAATAAGCGGTGGCAGATGATCCGATTAGCTTCTTGCTGGATGCAGAGGCAATGAAATCAGGAGGGGCATCTTAGCACTCACACTGATGTCTGAAAGAGCAGCTCTTGGACTCCTGCCCTGGCTCAGGGTGTCTCCATCGTCAGCTTCTCCTGCATCCAGCGCCAAGCAGCACTGCCAGAAGGGACCTGGGGTCTGTGGGGCTGTGCTTGTGGGTGGGTTCACAGGGGTGGTGTGGGCATCAGCAGTTCTTTGCAGGTGTGTGGAGGGGGGAGAGGTGGTTTTAGGGGCACATCTCGCCTGCTGGGAGGGAGGAGACCCTTGTCACTGGGGTTCTGCCTTTGGGAACGTGCTGTGGTCCTGTGCGCAGTGCCTGCAGCTTGGTAAAACCTGTGTGTGAGCTGCCCAGGTGCAGTACCTAAAGGCCACACTGGTTCCCGGTGCGCCCCTACAGTTTTCCATGGGAGGAGAGATGAGACAAACCAGCACTGATCAGACGTAACCACATCTGGGATTATTCCTTTCCCTGGAAATTGGGAACTGAATTAAGCCTGCTGGAGGCAGCCCAGCACAGGACCTCTGCTCGGCATAGCCTTCCCTGGGACGCTGGTTCTCCTTCCCCGTGCTCACTCCATGCATGGAGCAGGCACTTCTAGCAAGGTTTTTCCCACCGGCTCAGACCAGACATCAGGATGTGCTGGGCTGCCTGTGCTCAGGGGACAGCCTGCAAGCTTGTCTGGAGGAGGCAACGCACCATCTCCATCACCACCAGCATCATCCATGGCTCCAGTCTCTAATATAACGCGATTAATGCAGAGACAAGGACAGGTAATGAACACTGAGCAGTTCTCTTTATAATCCTAACAAGACTCCACAGAAATCATTAGTGTGAAGTCTGCCACTGCTTTTAAATGAGTGTTATAGAGGTTTTAGGTCACTTAAACAACCAGTTCATGCAGTCCAAAAGAAGAAGGTGCATTTCCTTCTGCTCATGATCCATCTCAGCCTGACTTACGTGAAAAAGTCTGGCTGAGCAGGGTTTGGGGGTGCAATGCTTTGTGTGTTCACCACCCTTGCGGGCTCCTGCTACAGGGACCATGCTGGACGCTGGTGCCTGAGCTGCATCTGCTGGGGAGCACAGGGACAGCAGCACCTTCTGGGCTCCCCTTGCTCGTGGTACTGTGTGACAGCTATGGGCATGCTGGTGGCACAGTGGTCCATGCCAAAGCTCATCCACACCAGACTCCACGCTGAAGATTTGAGGACTTACCCACTTTCAGCAGCTCTAGTGCATTCAGGAAAGCAGTCATGGATAATTAAAAAGGCTTTTTATTTCCTTATTACCACATTTCTGCTACGTTCTTAAACTTTTGCCTTCCAAGAGCAGAAATTAGTTAATTTAGAAATGTTTATTCAACTGCAATGATTTCTGAAAGACAGCTAGATTGTTATGGTCTCCCTTCAATGAACCAGTCCACTCCCCAGCGTGGCAGAACCTCCCATGGCTTAGGTAAGCCTCGTGTTTTCCTTTATCCACTTAATGTACTTGGAGACCCTGGTGTAGATGCCGTATTTACCTGGCTTGGCACATTCCTCACCCCAGCTGGTGATCCCTGTGAGAAACCAGGTGCCCTCAATCTCAGTGGTGTAGGGACCTCCGCTGTCCCCGCCGCAGGTGTCACTGCCCCCAGCCGAGAAGCCTGCACAGAACATGTTCTGCAGGATGGTGGTTGAGGTGCTCTTGAGGCAGGTCGGCCGGTCAACGAAGGGCACCTTGAGGACTTGCAGGATGGTGGCCGGCCGCCCGCGGAAGAGAGTGCTGCCCCAGCCACTCACTGTCCCCGTCCCGTGCTTCAGCAGGGCATTGGTGAACTCCCGGCTGCCGATGCAGATTGGGGTGACGTAGCTGTTGAATCTGAGTGGCTCATCCAGCTCCAGGAGAGCGATGTCATTGTGGTGCTTGTTGATTGTGGCGTTGTATGTGGGGTGGGGAAGGATTTTCACCACCTTACGCTGCTGCTCCGTGTTGTCTTCCTCATCAGTGTTGTATTCACCTGCAGAGACAAGCATCGCTTGAGATCACCCCTGCGTGGCAGGACTAGGGACCATACCCTGATGATGCCATCCTGATGTAAGACCACCACGGCCAGGTGGCTGCAAAGGGACGAGCGCCGCACACCTCAGCCCTTAGGCTGCTCTGAGCCTGGTGCTGGCTAGGCTGCTTGCTGCTTGTCAAAGGGCATTGAAGTTCCTCCTCAGCGTCACCTCCTCTCTCCCCACAGCCAGCAGGATCTGGACCACCAGATATTTTTTTTTTTTCACGGATTTTTCATGGAAAGGGTCATTGGGCACTGGAACAGGCTGCCCAGGGAGGGGGTTGAGTCCCCTTCCCTGGAGGTGTTTAAGGGATGGGTGGACGAGGTGCTGAGGGACATGGTTTAGTGATTGATGGGAATGGTTGGACTCGATGATCCGGTGGGTCTTTTCCAACCTGGTGATTCTATGATTCTATATGAAACCAGGCATGCACCAGCTGATCAAGTGCCAAAGGTCCAGATACTGTTGATTAGGTTGGTAGCAACGTACCTCTTTCTCAGAGTTTAGCACCCTCATGGATAAGTAAGGATGACATTGCCCTAACTTCAAAGGGGGGAAAGCCTCTAGAATAAAAAAATCTTCATTTAAAACAGGTCATCAAAGAGTGAAAAGAAACCTGACCTTCCCTTTTCCAAAACCACACAGCCATGAGCAGAATGGCTACCCCCACAAAACGCTACCCCCACAGCCCTGATGCTCACAGGTGCCCAGCGGACCCTGCCACCCACACGAGGCTCAGCTGCTGGTGATTTCACGAGGCTCAGCTGCTGGCGATTACAGGGAGCTGCCGGCAGCTTCAGGCTCTTGTGATTGAGTTGCTGGCAGCTGATTACTTCCCCTCCCAGCTTGTGTAACAGGTAGAGGGAAGGGAAAATGTTCTGTGGTCTGGGGTTAGCAAATGGGCAGCGTCTGGATCTGTAGCTGAATTCTCTCTCCTGCCTGTGAACTGGCTGTGCTGAAGGCTGGAGAGCAGGATGACTTTTCCTGCTTGCTTTCTCGCAGCCCAAGAGGCGCAGGATGTGTTTAACCCCTGCTGCGGTATTTCTACATGCTTTGCTGTAATCTCCAGAATATACGATCTCCTCTAAACAGTATCTGCAGTGCTCGTGGCCCTGGCAGTGTCCTGTGTCTGCTGCATCTGCCTCTGAGGAGCGACACAGAGCCCAGCGAGAGAGGTGAGGCAGCTTTCTGTGTTCACATTAATGCTGGTGCCTGACGAAGGCGGATTTGGTGGTTGGTACTGCTATGTGCTCTTGTGAGTTTTTTTTTGCAGCAGAGTGTGAATGTCAGCTTCTTTGCAGGCTATGTTTCTACACTGTAAATGTAAGACAGATGTGGGGGAGACTTTCAGAAGGTTTTTCTTATACTACAGCTGCTTACTATTGCTGGGGACCTGAAAATAAGCTTCAGGGATGAACGTGGAGAGGCAAAGACAGGGAAGGGGAATGCTTCTTCTACTCCCTGCTATCAATTGTTGGGCCTCCTAGGATAGTATATGCAAAGCTGAACATTTAATATGAATGGATGTGAAGGACTCATATGTTGCCCATGCAGTGTATGTGGTGCAGGTACAAATTGAATAGTCTCTGAAGCTCTGCAAATTCATGTTTTGCTTTCTTGCTGCCTGTCCAGATCCTGCCCTGGAAACCCAGGGCTGCAGAGTGGTGTAAGTGTAGCTGGCTGATAAAGTATCCCAAAAGGAGGGAGGTGTGACATGCAGGAGAGAGCCTGAAAGATGAGGCAGTTTGCATGCAGACGCAAAAAACCCAGAACCTCTAAGTGGAAATGCGCTTTTCTGGGGGATGCTGGTTTTGCATTAGGCATTTTGTACTTTCTCCTGTTAGCAGGTAAAAGGCTTAGCTTTGCGCTGGGCTCTCAGGCAAAACTGCCTCAAAGTAGAAAGCAAAAAAAAATGCTGTTTGAAAGCTGTGAGACTCACCCTGCCAGCATTGGGCAGGTGGTGTTCAGCCCCATGGCACTTGGTCTCCAGGGACTGGCCAGGCACACCCAGGAGCTCAGCCACATTAACACTGAAGATGAAGGTGCAGCTGAAACCCTCTTGATGAGTTTGTTTCTGTAGATATGAAGTCAGTGCTTCAGGTCTCAGGTAGAATGTCATTTTTGACACTAATACATTTCATAGTGTTTAAACAGAAAGCGTAATTCTTCCGTGCTTCCTCTCAGTGCTGCTTGTAGCAGTTACTAACCATATCCGTGTTCTGCTCCAGTACCTACCAGTGTAACCCTTCTATACCAGATACTCATACAAGGGAGAAACAAATAATTTGGGGAAGCTGATTCTGACACAGCTGTGAACTACGGCACTATGATGCTTGCCAAGGGCCTGCAGTGAGTTATCAGCAGGCTGCCTACCAGGCAGTCTGGAACAGCTGGGTAACAAGAGTCAGGGGGATCACAATTTTTCAAGCAGAGATACGTTTATTTTGTAAAGCAGCAGCAGCACTTGCTGTGCGGTCTGGCCACGCTGCCCCTGCCTAACTCCCTGGAGACCCTGCTGTACAAGCACACTGCCACGTCCTAGCCTGATTTCTCTATGCCAATGCATAAAACATATTTAATTCTAAAAGAATTCAAGAGAAAAAGTAATATTCTTCTCCTTACAAGGAGTTAGTCAGGTTGCTGGTGCCCCTATTACACCAGCTACCTGAATCCACTCTGAGAGAGTTGCAAGAAAACTTAGTGTGACCCCCACCAAGAAGAGCAGAAATCCTTAATGAAGTCCTACATGGCCAGCGGAGACAAAAATCCATCACACCAGCTCATGAGGCAGCATCTTAACTGAAGTCCGTGAGGCAAAAGCCAAGCAGCTTGGGGTTCTCTCTGGCTCAGGTGAGATTCCCTGTGGCTGGGTTGAACTGCGTTTACAATGTGGTCCAGCAGTTCCATGGCTTTGGGAACGAGGCCAGACCCAGCTCGCAGCTCTAGCTGGAGGTGGCGGTACCTGCAGAGAGGAGGCTGCTGAAATGCTGCCGTCTGGGACCTCGATGCTCTAAAGGAACTTGTGTTGTCTTGCTTGCCCATGGTGATAGAATGGGTCCTGGGTTTCTGGGCAATTCATTGTACCTGCTCAGTGCAAGCTCTGTCCTATATCCCTTGCCTGTGCTGGCCCTGATGATGCCTGAACTACTCACCTGCCACAGCAGTGATATCAGCTCCTGGCTGCAGGCAATGAGCTGCTGTCACTACCCATTTCTCGTTGATGATGGATCCGCCGCAGAAGCCCACACCATTGCTGTTCAGCAGATGAACCTGTGGGAGCAAAAGGAAACCACAGCTGTGGGCTTGTGAAGATTGGTGGGGAAAAAAAGTGTGGGATGTCGGGGTTTTCTTTGGCTGCAAGACTGGTTGCATGTAAGTTGGATAGACCCAGATGCTTCTCTTTGGGGAGTCCCTGCCCCTCCATCTCCTGCTCTGCCATAAAGGTTACTGCCCCATCACACTTCTCCCTGCTTTGCTGCCAGCCCTGAAGATAAACCTCAGCCTAAAACTCAGAGCATCCAAAATACAAGTACCTCCTAAAAATGTGTTGCCAGTGACTATGTCTTAACTAGGGATGAAATCTTAACTACCCATTTCGTTTAGGCCTCTAACTGCTTCAGCACTCATGGAGCATGAGCCAGGACATCCCTTACACTAAAACTTCTAATTAAGTTGATCAGCTGAGTCGATGGATTGTGTTTTAAAGAAGGATTTCTTTATAATTCACCCCTTTCATTCCTTTCACGTGACGTGGCTCTTCACCATCTATCTGCCTCGTACTTTCTATGCGTTTACTCATTTGATGGCTCATTAGGCAGAGGCGGCTGTGTTTTAGGGAGCTCAATATCCATAATGAAAAGGATGAAGCTCCACGGTGATGAACCGGAGCATCTCCACGCTTGGAGGGACCCCCTTCCCCGGTTCCCGCTGGGGCTTTGCCAAGGGAGGGCAGCGCAGGCTGCTGGTGGGGGTGAGACAAGACAAAGGCATAGTTTATAGGTTCTTTCTCTGGCATTTGAACCCCAAAACTGCTCCCAAGCCCCAGGGAGGAACATAGCACCCTCCTGGCTTCTACCTCAGCCCCAGCAGGTTGACCATCTTCGTTTACCAGCTAGCAAAAGGGCAATCAAGGTTTTTTTTTTCAGAGGGTAGTGGGTGAGGTGAAGATCTCCACAAGTACAGCCAACTAGCTAGACTTGGTGGGCTTTAGAGTGTGAATTTATCTTCTTTACAGATATTGATTTCCCATATTTAACTTCTTGGTTCTCCTTCTGACTCTCTGTGAATGCATGGCAGGTGCCAGCATCACACACTGTTAGCCCCACAAAAGGCTGGGCAGGACACCTCCGTGTGGCTAGGGCAGCAGCACAGCCTCTGCGTTCACAAAATGTGACCTCCCAACAAACCTCCTGCTACTGCTTCTGGTGGCGCTGTTTGTCCCCAACACATTCCTGTCTTCTTTAGCTCTGAAATGGAGGGCAGATGCCTGCTCCTGACCTTTCTATGTACAATCTACTCACTGCTTCGCTCCCTTGGAGGACGTAGAGGGATCGGCTGATCTGCATGAATGGGCATTTACGTCCCTGCGTAGGCAACTTTTAATTGACATCACCAGTGTCAGTCTGTACCATAGCTTGCAACTGAAAGACATGTGCCATTCCTAAAACCTCATCTGAATTTATTATTTTTGCACTCTCAGCTGCTGAGGTTTCTGTGCTCACTGAAGCCTGAATAGAATTTAAGGGCAGTAGATGGCTTTGAAAAAGATTCAAGCTAGGAGCTAACTTCCCTTTTGACAACGATTTTAAAGTATTTGCAGAGCAGTGGGTTGGAGAAGGTTTCTTTGCAACCCGCCTTGGTCTGTGATGTCGCTTTTGGTGAGGTAGGGATGACTATGGTGTTGCAAATAGTATGTGGGTTGGGTAAAGAAAGAACAGTAGAATTTGGTAGCAGTCACACAAGGACAGATCTTTTGTTGGTATAAATTGTCATGGATCTGTTGAAACTGTTGGAGTCAAAAAAGGAGCTGCACTGTTCTTGGTGAAACTCTGCCTTGCAAAGCTCCCCGCCCTCCGCCTTCAGCTTAATCTTGGTAAGTTCATGGACTGCTGGGGAATCTTTTGCTGTAGCTCAAACCTGTACCCTTTGGGCCTTCCTGTGACTCTTCTGCCAGGGTAAACCCCTGGCCAGGCAAGTATTCTTCCTGTGGCATAAAACCATATACAGAAATAAGCTGTGTTCCTGTTAGACTTGAGATCTATTGCTAAACTAACTTCAGAGATGGGCTTTGGGTATGGAGAAGTAAGTCGATCCTGCATTCAGAAGGAAATGAATAGACAGACAGATTGCTGGAGTTACAGGAGAGCTCTGGAAACAGCCAATACCTGCCAAGGCACCTCGCCTCTCATGCTGTCTGATCCTCCCACAACCCGGGTGCCCGTCTTTATTATTGGTGTGATTTTCGTAGTGGCGATGGTGCTACTTTCTGTGGCGTTGTCGAGCACCTCCTCAAGAGCATTGTCATGGTCATCTGTGGTGATGTTCCAGTGCTCAAAGGTGTTTATGGCTCTGGTGAGCTTACTCTTCGCTTCAGGAGCTGTGATCCTCCCGCAGGGATAGGGCACTGGGAGAGAAACAGTCACGGTTACGACTGGCTGCGTGTCACGCTGGGAGTTGCAACAATCAGAGGAGCACGCAAGGAGAAAAATGCTGCCTCATCTCAGCACCAATCTGGGGACCAACACGGGAGGTGCAAGGCTGCGGGCTGACTCCTGCAGCTTTGAATCATAGAATCATAGAATAACCAGGTTGGAAGAGACCCACCGGATCATCGAGTCCAACCATTCCTATCAAACACTAAGCCATGCCCCTTAGCACCTCGTCCACCCATGCCTTAAACACCTCCAGGGAAGGTGACTCAACCCCCTCCCTGGGCAGCCTCTGCCAGTGCCCAATGACCCTTTCTATGAAGAATTTTTTTCCTAATGTCCAGCCTAAACCTCCCCTGGCGAAGCTTGAGGCCATTTCCTCTCAACCTGTCCCCCGTCACTTGGGAGAAGATCCCAGCTCTCTCCTCTCCACAACCTCCTTTCAGGTAGTTGTAGAGAGCAATGAGGTCTCCCCTCAGCCTCCTCTTCTCCAGGCTAAACACCCCCAGCTCTCTCAGCTGCTCCTCATAAGACCTGTTCTCCAGCCCCCTCACCAGCTCCTGCGGCTTTGAGCAGCAGCACTGCTAATATGGGAGAGCAGCAAAAGCACAAGTTGTTTCTGGGTTTTAGAAATGCATTCTGAACAGCTTTTAAAAAGAAGAAAGCTTGTGAGAGAGAGCACATGTCTGACGGGACAGGGCAGCTGTGCCTTTACTTCACGGGATGCTGAGGTGCGTTCCTGGGAGGCTTTCTGTGTTGGGCAGCTGGGGTGCTTGGCTGACATTTCTACAGCAAGTAACTCCAGTACAATAACTGTCCAGCTGGGAGAGGGCAGGAAATAATATCTGCCAATTGTACAGATAATCCTGCTTGGCACCAAGGTGAGGAAAACATTAATAAACTCTTAGTAGGGTTGTAGGTTTTCTCTGTTAATGAAGATCTCATCTGTAGGCTCATTTCAGACAAGCTCTTCCCATTTCTCTCCTACACAGTGCATAGCAAATTACTGATGATCGTGATAGTCAATACAGTAAATAGCATCAGACATTGTCTTTAATCTGAAAAGCTTTTGACAGCACTGTGCTAACAAACATTAGTGTAAAATCAGATATAAGCGTGGCCTATTGAGATTACATATTTTTTTAAGCAGTCTGCTTTAAGAATAGGGCTTAAATAAGTGTTGAGTGATGGGAAGTACTGCCCATGAGGTTAGGCTGGAAAATGACTGTTTCAGAGCCAACAAAAGTTCAGCTTTTGCAGGAAGGGCAATTACCCAACCTGAAAGATGAGCGCGTTGCTAACAGTAAAACTTTCTGGTTCAGTGAAAATGATACAGCATGTTAGGTAACACTGGCCTGAGCTCTTTGCGATCTCCGTTAACAGAAAAGCTCCCAGCCTAAGATACTTCCTACACTGCTTGCTGAAAGTCAGCACTTTCAGGGGCTCATACCGTTCCTGGCTGTAGCTATCAGGCCTTCAGAAATGATCTCACCTAGCCTGCATGCTAGCTTAGGTGTTACTCTCAGGTGTCAGAACTATGATAGCATCAAATGTTAAAATGACCTTAGGTGGCAAAATATTTCTCTATTAGATCTCCTCTTTGCTCTGACAGATGTGCTTCTGAGATGTCCATGACAAGTTGCTATGTTGTGGTGAGGTAGAATTGCACTTGTCGCTTCAGAAATAGTGTAACAGCCTAGGAGCAGAGCAAGGTAGGGAAATATAACAAGAAACAACTATTCTTTAGTCCTTTATGAAGTTGTAATCTCAAGCAATGCATTTCTGCTCCACCCCACTTAATATGACAGCTAAACCACAGTCTAGTTCCTATTAAGCGTCTTTGCGTGCAGACACACGCTGTTGGGAGGACAGCACCACTATAAAGCTTCACTTATTTCCACCCAACTCAGATAATTACAAGATATTGTGTGATGGCCAGGCTATTGGGAACATTTACAGTCAGGATGGTTGTCTTTTGTTCTGAAGAAATTCCAGAACACCCTCGATGTAGGATCAGTAACTAAATGGTAGCTGAATTCACCCAGATCTCTTAAAAATATTTTAAAATTTAACCTGCAGGTTCACAGGACTTTCCATCTTCATGAAGTTTATAGCCAGAGGCACAGGAACACTGAACTTTCTGTGGCGGGTCGTGCTTGCAGAAGTGCTTGCAGCCTCCGTTTTTAATAGCACAAGTGAAGTCTGAAAGAAATTAAAACAGAACTGTGAAACCTCCTTTGAAATACAACCCATTAGAGACTTGTTGGGCCTTGGGACTCAGCCTATAACTCACTCTGGTTGTTCCAGACTATGGAAAATGCATGCTTGCTTGCAAGGAGAGTGACCTCCTTCCAAACCACAATGAAAGAACGTGGGTTGAGGAAATGGCCCTATGAGAGGTTCTGCTGAGCCCTGGTGCAGCCTCTGTCCTCCAACAACTGTGTGCTCTCTGAAATTTGGCAGCCCGACCACAAAAAACTCCTGCAAATATTTGGTTATGAGCCATGTGATTTCCCCACTGTCGTGCTGCTTTCCTCCCACCCCGTGCTCATGGCAATCCAGCCCCAGCGTGGATGCTAGCAGAGAATGTCATGTGTCAAATGGGAGCAAACCCTGAAGGGCTTTGTCCTGGGATTATCGCTGGGCTCTGAATTTAAAACCTCAAGTGAAGCCATATGTTCTTCTTGACACACCAATAAGTCATCGCAGGCTGATGTGGAAGACCCATTTCAGCAGGACGTTTGATGAAATGGGTCCCACCCTGTGAGATTCCTGTGTCCTGCCCGTGCATTCTCCCACCCCATCCTGCACCCCTCTGTGGTGGGAGCACCATCTCTTTGAGGTAGGAAACTACTGATCCATAGGCAGACTTCTAATTCTCAGTCAGTTTTCAAATAAATTCACAGCAGATTAACTCCACTCCTACTTCCTCAAGGACACCTCCCTTCCTGTAGCCATTTTAATGCCATCATTTACTATTTTTACTGAGCTCCTTTTCACGCCTCACTTCTATTGCTATTTTTGTTCCTGTCTCACTTCCACGATAAATCTGCAATGAGACTATTTAAATTTGATGCAGCTTTGAAATGCTCTTTTTAACGTACGCTCCTCTCTTGCCAGAGCAGAAGCACAACTAGAAAGAGAATCTTTTATTAGTGCAGTGAGTCTAGCACATTATGCGAGTTGCACAGCCCCTGATTATATTATAAATATAAGAGCTGAATATCCCTCTTGCTTAAATTATCAGCTGTTTGGTTTTCATACACTCTCAACCCATCAGGAAAATATTTGCCTTTTGTTTGCCTTTAGAATCAAGGTTTCTACTGATAATTATAATCATGAATTTAGCAGAGTGCCATTGAGAGGAGGTTGCAGTAATCCTGCCCTGCTCAGCACCTGCAGCCCAGCCTGGCATGAGAAATAGAGGAGAGGAGTTGAGAGCATAGGGGCCCCCGTTAGGGTCAGTAGAAAACTGTTCCTTTCAGCAGGTGAGCACGTCATCCTTGATTGACAAGCAGCCCTGGAAAGGCTTGTGCTGAGGAGATAAAGGAAGGTCTCTATGTCAACATTTGCGCTGGCAGCTGCAGCGTGTGGAACAAAAGACCTTGATCCTGAGTCTCAGTTGAACACTGCGTAAGAACTAGCAGCTTGGTGCTCAGTGGAGGTGGCGCTGGGGCTCCACTGAGTTCAGGAGAGGATGGAGACATCTCCTTCTATATCTCTAGGCACATCCCCTATAATCTCATTGCCAATGGGCTGCATTTACACATTCATACAATGCCTTACAGCAGAGCAAGGTGTGGTGTGTCCGAAACAGACCTCGGGTAGGATGAATTTTATGCCCACTTTAATCCAATGGAAGTTCAAGTAAGGAAGAACAACCTCAAGTTGAGCCCCCACGACATACCTATCTCACAGTTTCTGCCTTCGTACCCAGCTGGGCACCAGCACACATAGGAACTTACTGCGTCCTTGCAAACGGCTCCGTTTTTGCATGGATTTGGGTTGCACTGGTCTCCATCTTGGAGAGAAGACAGGAGAATTAATGAACATGAGCATCCACCACAGCTGGTGTCAGACAAGCACTGGAGCCTAGTTCTGTGTAAGTCTCCTGTTAAAGCTGAGCAAGAGCCTCCACACCTTCCTTCCTTGTAGTGGAAAATAAGTCAGATCCTAGCACCCAAGTGCACAACAAACGTCAGTTGTAGGGTAACAGCAGCAGTGATTTACTCAGAGTCCTAATTATGTATCCTTGTCCTGTGTGGGTTAATTCTGCTTGTTTCAGCCAAACCCCTTTTCAGTCTCCCTCATGCAACATCTCAACATGACCTCATGTCTTGGGTAAGTTAGACAGACAAGGTTAGAATGTTTGCTTCCTCAAGGGGAGTTAGGATTTCCTAATCTTTATTTTAACACTACCATCTTTGTTCTCTGAAGGTTTGGAGACCTCTGTGTGTTGTAGGATTGAGAGCCTTGGTCATTGCTCTTTCTTCTTAAGCCTTGTATCACTATTAACTGCTCTAGATTTTTCTTCACATGTCAGGATCTTTATTCTCACAGCTACCTACAGTTGAGGCTTTAATAAGAATACCCAGTATTGCAAAACTAGTGACCTAACACTTTGGAACAGTAAGTCCATGATGCTAAATTACATGGAAGTGTGCTTTGAAATGGTAAGGTAAAAGTTAGGAGGAAAGGGAACGTCTTGATGTGTTTGTGTCCTGCCAATAAGCATGGCTGTTAGTGGTGCTTTGAGGAACAGACTGGAATACAGAGGACAGCTTCCAAACACGGCCAAAATGGTTTTGTCTTCTCTAAGGCAGGGCTTCAGGGTTTGCACATATGGTGTGGATCACAGCTGTTGTTGCTGACTGGTGAGGGCAATTGGGGATTGGAGCCACTTGGGTGCTGTGGAAGAGGTGAGCTCCTGTGGTCCACACGTGCTGGGAGCAGCAGCTTCTAAGCTGAACAGTAAAACAGACACTTTGGATGATAGGGGAATACGTGGCATTCATGGTTTTGTTACAGCTAGTTGGTTACAGTGGCAATAAAACAAATGCAGTGTTGAGTTTTGTAAGTTGTTTTTTTTTCAGAGGAGAGTCCTCCAATGGAAATATAACTTTTTTTTTATTATTATTCTGTAGTCTGAACTGACTAATATGAATCTTGTAAGGCTTTTAAGGGAGATGTTCTGGGAGCCTCAGCAATCTACAAAGAAGATCGTTTATGGAAACATCCTTAAAATTAGTTTCAAATGTTGTAGTGAGCATTGAAATCTTTTTGGTAAGGAACTGAGGAGTCATTAGGGATGGAGGCTAAAAGTGGAGAAGTAGATGGTGGAGAAGCAAGGATTTGTGAATTGCAAACAGCTGTTTGCTATGATCATGTTAAGGCTTCACTTTAATATGGCATTTCCAGGAATTCACACTCTCCTTGCAGAAGGCTGTGCCTTAACTGGAGATCTCTGCTTGATAAAAGAGTATTTTCTGTTTGCTGGAGGGGTGTTCATTATTGCTGTTGTGTTCTACTCTGTGCTGCAGCTGAAATTAAGTGCCATGGGTGTGACCTGGAGTCAATGGGTCCAGTGGTCTGTATGAACAGGTTTTGTTCTGAGGTTTTTGAAGTTTGTTCAAAAAAGCTGCTTGAAGAAAGAAAATATTAAGTAATCTTTTTTTTTTTTTTTGCTTGGGATTTGTATACAAATAGAACAGTCCCAGGGTGGGTGGCTACAAGATCTAGGGTGCATGATTCTGACTTGCTGCGTCACAAAAAAGTTTCAAAATGCTAGAACACATTTGTTTCAATAAACATCTGCTACTTATGCATTAAGAGATGAATATTATGTTTTTAAACGTGAAGAAAGCAACTCTTACCAATGTATGTATTCCAAAACTCCATCTGCAAAGGAAAAAAAAAATAGTTTCCCTTGATTTCTAATCTGGGCACTGCCTGACTGAAGACTAGCAGGAAAACAATCAACTCTGTAATCCCAATGGTGACCAACAAATCTTTAAAGCAATTCTCAATCTCAGCTGATGGATCATGAATAACAATAAAACACAATAGATGCTGTACTTGGCCCCTGCAGGTTTTCCCCTTGCTGTTCAGTCCTTCCCTCTCTGTGCCTCCTCACCTGAAAGGTGTAGAGGTGCAGTCTGGAGGGAACAAGATGTTGTCATTTTGCAGCAGCGATACTCACTGTTTTCTCTGTGTTTTCAAACACTTCTCGGGCTTCTTCAAAGCTGCATTTTTCTTCTATGCATTCTCTCTCGAGGTTCCCAGGAATAACCTCTTCCAGTCTGTTTGAATTGGCTCGCTTTTGCCTATGCAGAACTGAGTTTGCTTCTTTGTTCTCGATGAAAACTGCAATTTGAAAAGAAATAGGGTCTAGAGAGAAGCCCTCATGAAGGGGTGTAAGGACGTGCAGTCCTGTCATGGTGCTACCATGAATGCTTTCCCAGATGGGCCACACATCCTATTGGCAGGGTCAGCAGTGACATCCTTGCTTCAGTAGCCATCCAACAGGGCTTCCTCTTGACTCAGTTCCTGGAGACCTTTGCCTCTGCCAAGCACTCTTTGCCTATCCCACAACTCTTAAAAGGATGTTATTAGCCCAGAGGAGCTTCCTGATTTGTCTCCTCAGCCTCTCCTCTCTCTCCACCCTCCCTTAGCGCTTGCAGCCACGTCTGATTTTGTCACCACATGCTCTTCTTGGAGCTGCTGGTGGACACCCTGGACACAAGTCCTTCTGTGAGGGCTGTGCACTAGGAGGGGTTTGGACACATGTGGGTCTGGCCTGTCTGAGGTTTAAGGAGCAGAAGGGAGAGGGAGAGGCAAGTACCAGCTGCTTGTTACTTCTCATAGCTAATTCCTTCTCTGGATCCAGAGCAGATCCCAGCCCCTCCAAAGCCACAGAGGATCAGTTTTGTTGAACGCTCGTGCACCCAGGGGGAGTTGGTCTGATTTACCGCACGTCACTGACAATGTTACCAGCCCCTTCACCAGGAGATCCCTCTGCAAGAATCTGAACTAATTGTTTTTACAATGCTTTTAATTATCGTACAGCAAGCTTGCAACTCTATCTTCCTTTTGCTGGTGCATTTTTGTTTAAAAATGAAAGGCAGCGCACTAAAATTCCAACCTTAGTGTAGTGGTTTGGCAGTAGATATTGATCGGTAAAGCACTGACTTGAGAAAACGACAGGCTTGTTTCAAACACTGCAGCCCCCGTGGGGTGGTCAATACCCTCCCAGATGCAGGGTTGTGGTTTATGAGTGTGATATGAATGAACACCCCTAAGCAAGCCTCCCCAGCCAAGCCACAGCCTGAGAGCTTGGAGGCAGAGGGGTGCTCAGCCTCCCTGGCATGGGCTGCAACCTCCTGCTTGTCCCCAAGCTGGGCAGAAAAAGCTCAGGTGAGAACGATGGAGCAGCCCTGTTTTGTAACCCTGTTGGTCTTTCTATATGCTTAATACCCAGGGAACGTGATGCAGGCACAGTTGCAAATCACTGTGTGAGGTGAGGCAGGTGTATTAGACCCACTCCTTCATCTCTTCCCAGTGGGATGTGCCAGGTGCCGTCTGTTATTAACGCATTTAATGGAGAGAACTCATTTTAATGAACGCAGCTTTGCCTCCCTCAGATCCCTCTAGGCTTTTGCAGTTGCTTACTGTTCCCACACGCTGCTTTACAAGCAAAACTTGATCTGAACTGAAGGTTACAGGCCCCATGGGGTCACAGGCTTGGTATGCACCCTGTCTGGAAACCATCCTCAAACCAAGAATATACTCACATGTGCCTTACCAGCTTCTGAACCAGTATCTGAGACACTGAGATGGGTTTCTGGGCTAAGGGCTTGTGGGGAAGACTTGTCTTGCCCATGAACTATAGTATATTCTAGGAGGTATACCTGGGTGGGTGGTGGTACCGATATGAGATTCTGCTCACTTTTCATTGCTAAGTACGCTTTCTGGAAATAGATCTTATTTTTAACCTGTTACTCACAATGAAAGAAGAAAGGCCAGCTTTGCACCAAAGAAGTACTCACATTGGATGTGAACCAGCCTCTGCTGGAACTGTTGCTGCTACAGATAAATCAAGCAACAGCCTGCATTACTATGTGTGATTGCCCACATCCATCAACTGCTCTGTCTTGTCTACAATTTTGGCTGCATCTTACTGTCTTTGTTAAATTCACGCTGGGTTTGGTTTTAAACAATTCTCACAGTGGCAAATCCAATGACTGTTTTAGGGACACGAGTACTTGTTTGTACTCCAGGGCGAAGTGATGGCATACAAAGAGGTTTGGATGTTACTCCACTAGCAATGCTCTCTGCTCCTTTTTTTCCTTCTGTGTATCAGTGCATGCATTCTAAAATGGCTGAATCAAGCTCCCAAAGCTTAAAAGCTGCAACAAGTTCAAGAAAAATTCTTAAAATTTATGCCTGTGACACATTCTGTGTAAAATCAGCATAAAAACTATTATTTCATTCCCAAGAACCAGAGCTTTAAAGAGAGGAACCATGAAACGCAGCAACCCCCTGAGCTCTCATCTCTTATGATACTCCACAAGCTGTCTCACTGTCAAGTGGCAAACGGTCCCTTTACCTGTGCCAGTAACCCCTTGCACCCAAAAGTGAAGGACTTGCTAGGTTTTAAATGAACTTACCTGTTCTTTCAACACCAAGACAAACTCCCAGAAGACAAATGGAGAGTATGAGGAGGATATTTGCCATCTTCTTCCCACTGCCCAAACCTCTAGCTAACAAATTGTTCAGATGGTGGAGCTCAGTCAATAGTTCCAAAGTGCAAGTGCTTGTTTATTTATTCTGGGTAACCCTTTAATTTAAGGCCCCCAGATGTGCTGTTGGTGAGCCTTGCAGTGGCAGCAGGGGTATTATATGAGAGGGCATGTCCATGTACCAGAAATCTGATAGGTGATTGTAGTCCTTGGGCTCATCTTCTGCCCTGTAGGGTATTCCTGCAATGTTTAGGAGGCTGAGTGTGGCGCAAGGTTCAGCTTTGGTGAGCCTCTCCAATGCACAGGATTTTCCAACAGACCATATAAAAGCCCACAGCAGCATTTTCAAAGGCTTCAGCATGGTCCACGTTATGCCCAAAAGAGCCAGCACATCCCTTGAAGATGACCCTACAGGTGATGTTTTCTCTCGGGCACCTGGCCCCCTCAGAGCAGGGCTGTGTCAGCCAGCACGGTCTCATGCAGGTTAATTAAAAACCTGGATGGAGTGAAGTGAGAGTCTGGTCCGTTACCCACATCTGCTGGGGCAAAGCTTGGAAACACATTGAGGTTTCCTAGGTTCTGTAGTTGAGGCTACAGGAAGGAATCTGCTACTTGGTGGGCTGGCGTAGGGATGTGCTGATAAAATGCTGGCTTTGGCTCTGGGCTGAAGGGCAGCTTCACAGGCTGCTCCTAGTCTATGCTGGTCAAAGAGTGGACTAAAATAGTGGGAAGATGGGGGAAATGAAATAGGAAAAAAAGCAGATTTTCACAAAGAAATGAGATAGTGGGTTTTCATATGAAACCATTCATTTTTAATGGTGGGATACTTACAAATTTTAAAACCCATTTCTTCCCTTCTTCTGCCTTTCCCTTAGTATGAAGAGCTATTCCAAGGTGAGTAATTGCTTTAGGGAAAATACTGAAGAGTTTAAAAAATAAATTAAACATTCACTTCTGGAAAAGCAAAAAAATCTCCTCCCCACCTCTTTCCTTGAGGACCTGTAAGGAAAGTAGGCCAAAATCATTCATCCCACTCTGGGGAGGTCTTGTGGGCTTTTTGCCAGTGACCCATTCCTTAAAACCTGTTTCCCAGTTTCTGCAGGGCAGAACTGAAATCTCTCATTGCACCCATGCACTTCTGGGGCTTGCAGTGGTCTGGCAAAGTACAAAAAGATCTTGGATAGAAACATTTTAAAGTAGAACTTCATCTCTGAGTGTGGTGGTGTTGTTTTGGTATAGGCTTAGCTTTAACATAGCACTTAAGAAGAGCAGCAAGAGGCCAGCAGGCGCTGATGGCTTGTTAAAGCAGAAGAGCTAGAAGAGGAGAGCTGGCAGATATCACCAGTTCCCTGCAAACCAAGATGGATATTCTCCTATTGTCCACTCAAGGGAATCCCACATCACATTTCACGGTGCCACCAGTGCTCATAAGCAGGCAAACACCATCCAGCAAGACACAGATTATGGGCTGTGTTGGACGTGCCCACATCTCCACAGGCTGGAGAGCTATTACTTGCTATGAGGCTACAATAGCCCTTAGGTAGCTGTTCAATTGTTTGCTTGAGCTTATGAACCATAAATTCTGTGCACTCACTCCGAAAAATTAAAAAAAGTTCCTTTATGCAGCAAATAGGAGACTTCTTACTGTTGTTTGGGTATTTGGAGTTACTTTTGTTTGCAGAAAGGACCGATCAGCTGCAGGTAAATATAAGATGCTGAATGTGAATTACAGTCTTGTGAGATCCATGTTGCCTAGGTAGAAAAAAAATCCTTTATTATCCCTTTCTTGAGCAAATAAAAGGTCCTGAAACCTATAATTCATCTTGTTTCTTCTTGCTTCATTTGAAATTATCTTTATTCATCACTGACAGTAGCTTTTGTTATCACATTTCTGTGGTAGATAAATGAGTTAGGATGAGGTAATGTGCTGTTGATGTAAATTGAATGCAAAATGAAGAAGGTAATGATCATCTCTCATTTTCTGTGCAGAAGAAAATGCAAATGTGAGCAAATAAATTGAACTTAAATGCTGAAACAATACATATTCTGTCAATAAAGAGGAGTGTAGAGTAAGTCCTGCCATAACAAAGCATAATTAGAATCTCATTACTGTAAATATTTCACTTTACAACGTAGGTCAGTCAAATAATTTTTGGTCTATGGTGTGCATTTCACATGTAATAGTATTCAAAACATTATTACTAATTAATCTCAACAGAAAATGACATTATTAGAATAAACAAAGCTATTAATACAAATAATTTTCTGTTGTTTGCTACTATTGCTGTCAACCTCTGGGGTGTTGAATTGAAAGCAAAGTATTTCTTTTTATTAATTTTGCTAACAAAATCACCAGAATTGCTATCCCTACGGTGTGCACTTTAGAGATGAAAGCTTTGCTGTTTAGGTGGGTGACATCCGTTAAATATCAGATCTGGGTGTATTTTGACTTCATGTTCTATGTTCTCAAACAAAGGCTGTTGAAAATACACAAGTCATGTTTCTTCCTATTAAAAAGGCTTTCTGGACCAGTGAGTTGTTAGGAGATGCATCTTCTTTTTTGAGGTGTTAGGTTTGGGGCTTTTTTGTTGAAAAATCCCTTTTTTGGAACAGAACATGCAGCTGCTGGGCATACGTTTGTGTCAAAGGCAGAAGAACCTGGTAGGGGTTGCAGGGCAGTGTATTCCCAGCAGGGCCACCACCCTATTCTTGGGAACAGCCCGTCTTTCAGAGAAGCTTTCTGCTGCAAAGCAAAATGAAGTTTGTGAGAAGTCAGAGCAAGAAAGCTATTTCCATTTTAATCTGATAGGTTTTTTTAAAAAATGTGCTCTGGCTGCGCTGATCAATAATGTTAAACAGCCTGATAGCTTGAGGATCTTGTTAAAGGATTGTTCATAATCTCTCTTGTCTCTAAATGCACTCTTTTAAGGAAAAAATCCTCACTCAAAACCTTAAGCAAATTGCAATTTGCCCTTGTCCTCTAGACAGCTATGGTAAGTAATCTTCCCTTAACCAACAGCAAACAAACTATTTCTGAAAAAACAGGGAAAGTAATACTTGATCTTTTTTTTTTTTTCCTTCTTCTTTGTTTGATTACTTTGAAGTGCCTGGCTTTTTCTGGAGCACTAGTTGTGGGAAGTTATTCAAATATAGAGGCAGCACAGCCGCAGAGTCCTTTGCAGTGCCTATCATTTTGATTTAGTTACGAACATACTGGAGGCAGCACCAATTCTGTTAAAAGCCCCATAGCCACTGAGGAGGCTAAAGTGCATTTGGACACCAGTGGCACTAGTGACCTACCGTAGGTGAGGATAAACCCTCAGCTTTCATGGGTGGGATGCAGAAGCCTCATCCCTGTGGCTCTGGGCTGGTGGGATCACAGGTGCAGGGAGGTGCTGCTGCTGACTACAAATTTGTGCTGCATATTCAGGTATTGGTGAAGTGAAATGGCAACTGGGACCAGCTCCTTACCGACAGCAGCATACGGTTTGTGCAGGAGCAGTGTTGAGTCCCATCTTTGAAAGCTCTCCCTACTACCCCTGTCTATCTGGAGGCTTTCAGTTCCTGTATTGGGCACCTTTCCTCTGCTTTTATGCAAAGGCTTCAATACTTGTGCCAAGAAACAGGCTCCTCTTGCTGAATTCCCTCCAGATACATCCATTGCAGTTAGCACTTTAGCTTCATCCCTCCCGTTTTATTCAGTTTTTAATTAGACTCCTGAACAGGAGCACAGAGCAAACTCTGCTTTCATCTGGGAGATCCTGTGGCTGTGAAATATTTACAGGAAGTAAATAACTGTCAGAAAATAAATAAGTCCCTGACTCTACATGAGTGTAAAAGTGCTTTGAAATATTCTCATTCGAATAAAAGCTCCTCACATTGAATGGCAGTAAGAAACAGCAACACAGGCAAAAAATTCCCAATGTAGAAGGTAAACACAATTATTAATTCATGGAGCAGCACATTTCACAGTAGCAGCTTTAAGATCTATCTGTGCAGTTTGATTTAAAATAGGCCAGATTAAAAGGAAATCTAGATTTGGTTTGGTCATTGTCATTTCAGAAAGCAGAGTGCAAACATGGATAGATGCACCATGCTGCTGAAGTTACTCTAAATTTAGACTTTGTCATCTCCACTTCAGACTCTAGATAAAGCAATGAAACAAAGCTCAGAGGAGGCAGCAGCTCTTGCAGGTTTTCATGGGTCAAGTAGATCACCAAGCCAAATCATTATCATACAGCGCAAAAACTAAATCAAACAGAAACTCAAAAGCTGGCTTGCCACTGCGTCCTGGCACAAGATGAAACAATCTCTGTAATAGGCCAGGCACACGTGTGGGAGAGAAGTTTGTCTTGCCCCAGGCTTGCTGATGTGAATGTGAGTTCTGAAGGTTGCTTTGAAACAGATCTCTGAAAGATCTTCCTCTCTCCTCCAGAAAACTCATCCAATGATGGTAGCATAGTGTCCTAGAGAAATACTCCTGAGCCAGGACTCCTTTAAAAGAGGTTAATTCCAGCCAGCAGGATCCAGCTAAGCAGAGGAAGCTTGTTTCCTTCTTTGCTCATGGGAACAGATTTGTCTTGCCTTGCTCTGATGCCTTTTTTGTTGGAGGAGAGACATTGACTAGAAAAGGAGACTTGACCGACAGGATACACTATATATCAAACTGTTTTTGGGTAGTTAAAACTGAGTGAAACTGGTCTCAGCCAGCACATCCAAACCTACCATAGTCAAAGCCCTTAAGCTTAGCTCTGCGGTGAGCTTTAAGTAACAACATTCAGTGTTCTGCCTTTGTCTATCGATAGTTACCTTCAGAGAAATTCTCAATTGTCTGCTCACGTCAATGCATACGATGGATGAAACCACTACTCTGGTTCCAGAGGGAGACACTGCAATTTTTCAAATCCCAGGCCCGCCAGAGGTGTGTGATGTGACGAATAGTTAGGACTGAATTGGCTTTTCTAGGGAGTCTGACCTACTTGGGTTTCCTCTTCTGTTCCCCTGACCTAGTGCCCTGGAGTGCTTTTTTTGCTAACAGCATTCACTAATGGATGGTTGGATGCTCTGACTTGCCAGTTCTAACAAAGCCAACAGGGCTCTGCTCTGAAGGTTAATTTGCAGCCAAATTCACCAAGAGAGCCAGCCAAACTCCTCTGCGCTACTTTTGAAAATTCAGGAAGGATGGTAGCTGTGTACCCAGTGGTTGCTTTAGAGGGGTGATTTTCACTGGTGTACAATGCAGTCACTGCCCTCATGGAGAAAGGAACCTGCTGACCTAAACATCTACCATGACTGTTTGCAGATGTGTTCTCTGGTCTCTGGTGCAAGGCAGGCACAGAAGCTTGAGTTCATCTTTCTGAATTTCATCTTCTAATAAGAATTGAGAAGTCTAGGACCACAGACTCTATAGCTGCAGGAAAGATGTACTTCTAGAGGCTCAGAGACCCAAAAGATCAGACACGGGATAAGACTGGGCTTTGAAGTACCTTCCTACCTGTGTTGACTCCATGGGGAGTGTACACAACTGTGCTCCAAGTCCAAGGGGAAAGTGACACCTCAGTGACCATACGTGTTTGGTGCCTGTAGAGTTGCTGTGTCAGGCCTATGCTTTGTTCAGAAGATGTTGGGAGCCTTGACAGTGAGAGGATGGATGCAAAGTGACAGAAAAGGGCTGGAACCCAGGGTAATTGCACAGAATGCAATGGTGCTTCATCAGATTTGCACTGGTTGAATTTTTAGTGGAAGTTGCTAATTTAAACTTCATGGCAGATGTCATGAAAGGCTTGCATTTAAACTAATACAAAGAAATTTTAAATAGCACATCCCTATCCTACCTTAGGAAAATTCTCTGTCTTTGTCTGGCTAGAACTCTTTGCAGTTAAGGTTAATTATGAATATACTGTTTGAGTTGAAGCATATTGTAAAGTTCTTAAATCAAGTGAAATATCTCACAAACATGGAAATACAACCACTTAAAAGATGCAGCATCTAATGTATGACACATGCTTTCTAAATTAGGCTTGTCTCTTTGAAAAAATGCATGAGTTCCACAGCTCAGGCTTAGAACGTAATTTGAAACTGCAAAGGATTATCTCAGAAATCACAAAAAACATCTCCCAAGGGGTTTTGATAGGTGCTTCTTCACATCAGCTTTTTATCTTGAAAGCTGTGTCAAACTCATGGAAACATGAAAAGTTTGTGATGTGTGGTCCTTCTAAAAAGCGTCACGACTCCCAGCTGCGAATCCTGATTTTATAGGTAAATGCTACCTATGCTCTTCCTATAAGTGAATATGGTCCTAAGTGTTTATCTTCCAGCTGTGGCTGCACCATACAAAGAACGCAGGATGGGAACACAATTCAGATTGCTCGAGTTGTCCAAGTACTGGCCTCATCTTGATCTGCTTAGTAGATTCAGGACTAAATTCTGCCGCTCCTCCATGCCAGCACAGTTTGTTTCTCTGGAATGGGGTTGTGGGCTAGCCATCTCTTAAAGGTTGCTGCAACAATCTGTGACTGCGAGACTAGAGTGATGATAGCACTGCCTGTCTCAGTTCTTGGATAAAACCAGGCTAGTAAGTAAATCAGCTGGCAGGACTCCACAATCATCATGCCAACTCAGTGGGTAGTTCATGTAGTGCATCTATGAGGACCTATCCTCCCCTCAGCAGTTTAACCAGGTCACCACTTCTGAATGGTTTCCACCTATTTTTTTCTTCTGATGTTTTCTCTGGCTAGTTTGCTGCGCTGTTTAAAGCATACTGGGAACTTGCCAGGCATATAAGAAGGGACTGTGTGTGCCCAAGGAGACCTCCACAACAGGCACAGCAGACAGAGACTGGGGAGGTGGGCTGCAAATCATTCTTTCCAGGCTGCAAGTAATTAATGTCAAGACGTGCTCGTAGAGTTGAGACTTCATGGGGGAGCTCAGGCACTAAACCACAAAAGAAAATGAATCCATTTGTGCCTTGAGCAGGTGACTGGAGTCAACCACCCCAGGATCTCCTGGCACTGCTGCTTGGTCACCCTCCATCAGCAAGGACAGTCTTTGTTGGAGCCAAATGACTGTGGTACAAAATGACACCTAAAATAGCAAGTGTTATCCCACATAGCCACTACTCTGCTCCTTTTATGAACGAGATCAGTCAGCTCCCTCTGTCTCCTCTTCAGGAGAGTGATGAGGCAATCCTTTCCTCCCTCTCCCTTTATCCTTCTCTCCTCCTGCTCTTCTGCATTTCTCTAAGGCTATTGTAGTACTTTTCAAGTCAGACGAATCATAAGCAATCTTTATCACAAGCAATCTTTTCGGTATTAATATAATAGCAAATTCAGGTGCTGCTTCTGGCTGTTACGGACATTTGCACTAACACAAGGCCAGGAGACAGTACTGCTGTGTCAGCACAGGAATAAATAACCACCTGGGGCTGGAGGAAAGCAAAACTGAACCTCAGGCCTCTGTATTGTATGTTCCAGGTCTAAGATACTCCTGGGAGGTGAATCTGAGGAACAAAGCTCAATGCTAGTAAATATTTTTGACCTATCCTCTAGCACACTTGAAAAACCTGATCTGGGTGATGTCCAATTCACAGAAGTTTATTTCCAAGGCAGTTATTTATAGACTGCCTTTCTGGCTCTCTGGGAAGTGTCTGAGCATCAGCTCTCTGAGCAAGCACCATAAAATTAAAATTTTCAATTTTAATGGTGAAAAAACAGTTTAAGGGAAGTAAAATATCATCCAACAAATCCTTCTTTTCACTTAAAGCTTCGAGTCTTGAAATATTTATTAGCAGTGTCTGTACTCTGCAGCACCGTTAAAGGGCTCAGCACCATGCTAAGAAGGAAAATGATCCATTTGATTAAAAATGAAGAGCAAATGCCATTTCTAAAGAAAGCCTTCAAGTCAGATGACAGTGTTTGGAAAAAATGATACGCAATTTTGTCTTCTATAGTATAGCTAGAAATGGGGTTTGGTTTTGTTTCCTCATGTAAACCTCCTTTTCCCTAAAAATTTTGTGGTTCTTTCTCATGGCTTGACCCTGTAGGAGCAATGGTGGTATTTTTCTGGGCAGATCCACCAAGTTGCTCCCTGAAGTGAGTTCTTCATGTGTTTCGTGTTCTTCATTTGCAGATGTGGAGCCCCTGGGTGCTTATTGTTCTATTTTAAGTTCTGTTATTTCCTTGCTTTAGCTATGTAGGAAACAGTCTGCTGTCATTTCAGAGGATAATAACTTGGGGTTTGGGAAATCTGAGGAAACTTTATCTCCCCGTGCACTGATTGAACCACCTGTACTTTTTCTTTCCTAAAAAAAAAAAAAGCTTAAAATCTTTGAAATTATTCTTTACCCAGTAGTAAACAATGGTGAAAAGGAATGTGGTTATTGAATAGAATTTCAAATTTAGTCTGCAGCAAGTTGTCAGGTGGAAAAGGACCCCTTGAGTCATGCGTATACATAGAGCTGGCATTGCTTTGCCTGGGGAGGGTCCTGGTACCCTCTGAGAAGAAGTGTGTGATGAAAACCTTCATTTAAAATATGAGTTACCAAACAAATAAATTCCTGGTAGAAAATGTTCTCATTTGTGCACCTCTGCAAAGTTATCTTCTGTGAAGTTTATTGGGTTAACTATAGCTAGAAGGACCATGCTAGGTTGTTTTAATCACTTAGTACTGAATGTTTATGATGTTATTCTTATGGGAAAGTTAGGTAATATACACTGTCTTCATCTGAGCCACTTAACTTGGTTTGTGCAATGTATGCTCAGCCCTTGCTCTTAAGTCTGTTAGTTCGGTCTGTGAAGATTATTGCCTCTGTCTTGACTCTGGTAATTACAAATGTCTTCTAAATGGCCCAGCTTCCCTCTCTCTGGTGCCAGAAGACAATAGATTTTTTTTTTTGTAACTGAGCCCTCAGCAACCAGGGCTGCTGCAGTTAAGTTTCATTGCAAAAGATAAGGTGGCACCAAAACTGTTGATGGTAGAATGAAGGAAAACAAATTATCGTGCCTCAAATCAAATGAGTTTTAATTAATCCATCTAATTTGTCTAATGAAAGTTCTAAATGTCATTTGTCTCTTCATTGTTGCTCTCAACAGTGACAAGCTCATCAGAGGCAAATAAATTGCAAAGTGTGCCTCTAAAGCTAAAACATACCAAAAATGAAATAAGGAATTTGGAGAAGAAGTACATTTTAGGAAAACCTGCTGTAGCCTTGAAGTTTATGCCTCATGTCCCACCTCTGGGAACTTTAAATATTGATTACCCACACAGAACTGGGATTTCTACTTGCTTTCAATTAGACAGTGTGAAAACTGCTGGCACAAACCCCATACTCCCAGTCCTTTCTCTTGAGAGGAGACCTCTCCCTATGTGCTCTAACACAGAAAGGTCTGGTTATGGATTCCTTCTGCAGATGGCTTCATGGAAAACCAACACCACTGAGCAGTAGTCCTCAGTAGAAGGGGGAATATTTAGCTCTTTAGCTGGAGAAGGTATTTCAGCCTTCCAGAAAGTAATTTATTCACAGTTAAATCTGAGTAACACCTTTTTCCCAGCACAGGCTCTGTAGAAACCTAAGCAAACTGAGCTTGGCATAGACCTTTACTTTTCTCATCCCTATCAGTGTTTCCCTCTGGTTTCCTCTTAAAAAACACGAAGTATATACCTATAGAAAAGATTAAATCTACATCTTGCCAGTGTGAACATAGCTTGCAGGCTGGAGGTACTCTGCAAGATTGACACAAGGTCTTGTTGAGGTTTGTTGTTGTTTGGCTTTTTTTTAATCTTAATTTTGTGTCCTGCAGGAGGAAAGGAACAATCATATAAAACCAAAAGAATATAAAGCAATCATAAATAAATCTGAGCTATCATCTAGAGACAGGTAGCTCACCTCAGAGTAAGGGAGGACTGTGGGAACTGCTCAGTAGCAGTGGGGATGGGGAGCACGTGGAAAAAGAGTAGTCAAAATAAGCTTAAAGGCAAAACCTGTTAAAAGTAGCTGGATGGGACGGTAGGAAACCTGTAACTGAAGTTCTGGGGACAGAACTATATCTATGACCACAAAGTTCAAGTTTTAGCTATGCTTCACCCCCGTGCTCATTAAAGGAAGAGCTTTTCGGGTGAATGACCTACTGCCAATTGCAGAATTGGTCCAAGTTCCTGAAGGTGATCTACAAAATGAAACTGAAACAAATGGGAACATCTGTCTTTGATTTTGCAGCTAGCCCGAGAGTCCCTCAGTCCTCTGCTTCAGATCTTCGAGTGGAGCTGATTGTGTATCTTTGAGGCCCTTGGTCCTAAGCTGTAGAAATAAAAGCTCAGTGAGCTGAGCTTGTTGCCAATTCACCTCTAGGAGTAAAACCAGCATTACAGCCTGATCAAAGACTTATTCTAGTGGGGGCTTTCTCTAGCATTTTTGCACAGACACAAAGATACGTAAATATTCTGCAGAACCTGACATACCTGATTAACGTTAAGCATATTTTGTTGTTCGTGAATTCTTTCTAATAAGAGGAAACTTAAAACTAAGACAAGCCCTTCTGAAAAATAAGCCTGTGCAGAGCCACAAGTAAGCATTGTGTCTCTTCATTGTTTTTACCATCCTGCAAATTTGATGCATCCTCATTCTGCTGATGCTTAAATGTGTGAATAATTTGTCAGGGAACCTCAGCCATTTCTTCCTTTTACATTACACAGAATGGTGTTCTGGCAGATCTCTCTAGTCTTCTATCCTGTAGCCTCTGTGGTACATTTAATAGAAGAAAACAACCAGTGCTTTGAAATAAAAAATAATTTAAGTTTGCATGTTAGATGCAGAGAGGATTTATTTTATTGTTGTTATTTTCTTTTTCTGTCTCTCTCTTTTTTTTTTTTACCTGCCTCAAATAGGGATGTTTTTAAGTATTTGATGTTTATGCTTCAAGCAAATGCAAATAAAACAGTGACTAAACTAGCTGGATTTTGAATGTATGCAGAGAATCACAAATATTATGGACTGATAGTGTTATCTGGAAGGAACCTCAAAGAATTAGATTGAGTAGTGAATTATAGAATGAAAAAATTCCTTCATTTCTGCCCCTGTGGGTTAACAGAAACATAATCTTTTTGAAGGAGCTTGATGTAGTATTTTTGGATGAGATTACAAGTTTGATGGATGAAAACACTTGGGTTGATACAACAGAGTATATATAGACTTCTGCAAGACACATGATTTGGTACTGCAGAGCCTTTTATATTAAGGAACTAGAGAGCGTGAAAATGAATATTGTGTATATTAAATGGATATAAAACTGCCTAACTAATGGTCCTTAGAATTATCACTGTCAGCTCTTGGTACTGTGGGTGTGCTCCAGAACTCATGTTTTTCTCCATTCCCACGATACTTACCAGATGACTGGAAATGACATCGGCCATGAGATTTCTGCTTTGGGACAGTGTCATGGGGAGAAATGGCAAAGGATGGCCAGTGGAAAAATATGCTGAATATGAGTTCACCCATAGCCAAAATGTTAGTGGGGTTCTTGAGCACATGTAGTCTGGGAAGATGGTACTTTTTCTATGCTAATATAATTGCCGTATGAAGAGCTTGTCTAGGTCAGCAGTTCAAAAATGGGTGGGGTTAGTCAGGGTTCCTACTAAGAAGATGTACCAAAATAGTAGAAGGATTGATTAACTTGCCTTGTTGTGAGAAATCTGAGCAATTTGTTTAGCTATAAGAGTAACCAGTAGTATAAGAGTAACCAAGGCAAGTCTTAACCTTTCACATCTGGAAAAAAGGGCTCTGAGGGGAACCTTTCTGATATAGCAGATGAAGCTTTAATGAGATCCTTGAAGTTGAAGAGAAGTGTCTTCACACAAGAAATACAAGTGAATAGTCATTGGGACAATAACAGAAGTGACGGTCAAATACCATTGATAGAGAGTTTTAGATGCATTTCGTATAGATGTAGAATTACAAAATTATGTAATTTGTGGCTCTACTATGCAGTTTAGGTTGGAGGTTCAAAGCAATTTTTTCACCATGTACCAGAGTAGGAGTCCCAAGGCCCTTCTGAATTCTGTCCCAGAAGCTGGCCTATCTCTTTCTAAACACCTGATATCTAACAGTCTGGGGGAAACATTGTGGTTTCAGCAGCATCATGGAGACAGAAACCCAATCCACCACATGGGTCTCTGTGAAAGGTGATGAACATCTCCAGGACTCTGTAGGATCAAAGCTTTAGACTTGATTTTTTCTTTTTCCTCATTCACTTTGCACAGAGTGAAGAAGCGAGGACAGTTTTAAAATAGGAACTTTATTTCTTATTCAACATTCAGTCCTAAAAATTGATGGAAACAGTAGCAATTAGAGCGGTTGAGAGTGAGTAAGGAGCTTCTTCCACTTCATTTAGTAAAGAAACTGAGTTGTCTCCCCTAGGCACTTGACTTGCAGCTTGTGTGACTGCAGATGGCTGCCACTTTGAAAGAAGCCTGTAATGTAAAAGCAACTCTGAATCATCCTGCCTGCCTTTCTTGGCATAACACCACTTCACTTTGCTGCTCTACAGAGTCTGGAGTTCATGGGTTTATCTTCTTGACTGGCAACACAAGGCATGCTGTGCAACTGGGACTAATGGCAGATGCCTTGGGGAAGACAAGAACAAATATTCTCCTCTACTGCCTCTACAGGAGGCAACCCATTTAGCATTACCTGATGCACAATGCTCCCCCCTAAGCCTTCTTTATTAACTATCAGGGGAAGAATGTATTTTGTCCTCCTTCCTCTTGAGATCAAAGCTGTGATGTATATAACTGTTGTGTGGGGTGGGAAGCTGAATGTTTCTCGGGAATAAGGAAATGTGAAGGCACAGCTCTGGCTCTGATAACTCTGAGTGATTCAAAATAGATTTCTCTATGCAGTGCAAAAAGGTGTTATACTATTATAGCTCTATGAAGAGCCACAAAACCCAGTCCTGAAGCCTCCAAATAGGGTCTCAAGTGGATCTGCTGTTCTTTCAGTGATTTAGCTATCTCAGGGTAGCAGGGTTCATTTACAACTGGTGAAAGCATCGTGACTGCAAATTCATCTTCTTGTGCTAGTTTCTATTTCCCATCTGCCTTTTTCCTCTTTGCTCCTCAGCCAGCTTCAACTCACCTTCTGTTGCAGGTGGAACATGCAGGAGCTCCTTTCATGCCTTCACTAGTGCTAGTGTTGTGCCATCAGCAGGAGCAGCCGGCTATTTCCCATGCTGCTGGAGGATGCATCTCCCTACAAGTTCATTTAGAAATGAGCTGACCTGGGGGTTCTGTGCGTTCTCCCACTTTCTAAACAGCAAATTGCTGCTGTGCAATTTCCTCCTCTTTGGGTATTCTTGCAGCGCCGTGTAGTCTCTTTGCAACCACAGGAGAGAGAGATCTTATGGAAAGGGACCTGAGGATGGTGTCTAGACCAACCTCTTGCTCAAAGCAAAGTCAGCATTGAATTTGAAAGTGGCTGAGGTTCTGCTGACAGAGGCCAGAACTGGTGTAGTTTCCTGTGCTCTTAAAGCATCTCTCCACTTGTTGGGCTCAGTGTTTTTTCACCCTAGTCTGTCTCCCCTCTGTTAAACTACCTAGGCACAGAAACCCATGCTTTTCTATGCCAAAACTCATTAAAGGACACTGTCTATAGCTACCTGGCTTCCCTCACTGCAGATGGAAACTCTGATGGGCATCAAAGTGGCTGCATCTGGTTTTCAGGCTAAATAATATCATATGAAGACAGCCTGGATCAAAATGGAGCAAGGTCAAAGGCCTGGGTAGGTTTTGGAGTGTTAGCCTCCTGCAGTCTGGGAAGCCTTTCAGGTTGTCTTTTTAGTTTAGCTACCAGAAAAAAAAGTCTGTTTCATTGTAGGTTGGATATTAGCTAGTTAAGAAATGGTTAAGCCACTGGCATAGGAAAATGGAAGCCTAAACTGCCTAAGAGGGTGCCGTATATATTTGTCTCTCGGCTACTGTTAAGAATCAATGCTAAATAATTGCCATACCTGCTTCCTCAGATGTGTTTTGACCTCTTGTTTAATTATCTTCCTAAAAATTGTCCATTCCCGAAGTGGCTGGGGTTTTTTTTGCTGAACAAACTGCTGCCAATGTGCTTGAAAGATTATTTTACAGGGAAAGCATTTTCACAAACAGATTTAATGTTCACTTTTCTTTCTTTCCCCAAGGGCTCTCTACCTATTTTTATTCCTTATGTTCCCTTATCATGCAGTGGAACCCAAGGCCCTATTTACTGAGAAATGGTTCAAAAAGCTTAAAACTTTCTATTTCTATAAATAAATATGTCTGTAATGCTGGAGTCAGAAGCCTGGTTTTCTAGAGATATTGCTTTGGTTGAAGCAGGATAGCTGATTGACCTTTATTCTGCCTTAACTTGGGTGAATATTTGAGTTAGGTCTGACATTGTTTTCACATTGGAAATTCCTGTACAGAATGAGATTTACTTTGCTTTCTCCATCTCTCCACACCTCCTGGGTGGTTATGGAGGAAACAGATAATCTTCTGTGGGGAGATGTCTCTGATTCTGAACTGCAAGTTTAATCATCTAAATGGGCAGTGTCTCCATTGGCCTTTACATGAAGCCTCATCTTATTTTCTGTGCTCCTAAATTAGCTGATCAGCTCTGACCCTGGGTGACCGCTGCCTTTCAATAATGAACAGCAACATGCTAAATTTCCTCCCGTGCAACCAAAACTTCAGAAGATGTTTGCTATCTGAGTATGCAAAGTGTTGTGATGAAAAGCTTGGCCGTGTCCTTACTCAGCAGAGACAACGGATGCAAATAGTCTGGACCAGCAGGCTGCAAAATCAAAAATTACATTGAGGAGGGGAATGTGAAGCTCCTGGTGAAATGGTGCTGATGGTTGCTGCTGCTGGCTTGTTTGCATCCACAGCTGCTGCCTGGAGGCTCTGGCCCCAGCCTGAGCATGTGAGAACTGAAGCAAACCAAGAGCAGTTTCTGTAATGAGTATGTTGATGTGGACATGTTGAAACCATCACGGAGAACTCTCTGAATTGCCCTGAATAGCTGTCCAGTGTGTGGTGGTGGACAGCAGGAGTGCCAGCTTTTCTGGGCACCTCCTATATGTGCAAGTCTAAGTCTGGAGGGTCCATGCCCAGGGGGTGCAGGGCTCTGGTGGGACCTGACACCGAGTCCCCCTCTCATCTCCCTTGGCAATCCAGATGCAGCTGAGGAGAGACAGTCAGGCTGGACAGCAGCAGAATCAGCCTTGTCTTGATTTCTCAGTAATTAAATATATTACTTCTCAGTCAGCCTTAGTCAGTCTTGATATTTACACTGACTCCCAGATGCCTGTCTTATTTGCTGAATAATGCTTTTCATCTAGATCCTTTTTGGTTTGGTTTTTTTTGTGGTTTTATTTGTTTGGTTTGGTTTGGTTTTTTTTGTCTGTGGTGCAGGAGAAAGGGCTTGGTTCTCTGTTTTGGTTGGTGTCTTATGCACACTCTTTCCCCTGCGTGTGAGGAGGTGTGTTGTCTCCCTTTGTTCTGGGACAAGAAACGTCCATCATCCCCACCCTGGGAGAGCCTCTTCAGCTCCCAAGGATGCAACTTGAGGCTTCTAGCACTCCCACATTTGACTGAATGATAACTGCTTTATGTACCCTTGGTAAGGGATAGTCTCTTCCATCCCTTGGGTAAAGAAGGGCACAATCCTGTCCCTGTTTGGTTGATAGGAAAATCCACAGATGGTTGACATGGCATTTACAGGAGAACAGATGTCCAGTTCTGCCAAGACTGACACGTTCACAGCATAATCTTTTTTCTCTGTCTGTGGCACTACTCGTCATATTGTGCAGTGCTTGGGTTTCTCAGAGAGCTCAGTTACTAGCTAGGCTGCTTTTGTATGTCTTTATTCTCAAAATCATCCTTTTAAAACCCTAAGTGAGCTCAGGAGAGGGGCTGAGCAGTGTTCTCTGTCCCTCACTCCCAGCGTACCCGTAAGAGCAGTGGGTACACCAGAGACCTCACCTTGGGGCATTAGTTTTGTTCACAGCATGACTTACCTGTTGGGAACAACTCAGGTGAACATGACAGTTGCTCATCTTGCTCTCAGACCTTCAGAAATGATCGTGTCCTTGGCAAGACTCCTAGGCTCCCTATATTCTTGACTCCTGGTGGCAATAGAGGGTCCATCAGGGGCAAAGTACTGAGATCTGCAGGTTTGTTCAAGTTTATCCCTAGGCTGCAAAAAGTGCTTAGGGCTGGTGGGACAACCAGTCCTACATGAATTTGGCAAGATTTTGGCTCAGAGCTATTAACACCTGCAGTGTTCTGGTATGAGGCTGTTCGGGGAAGAGTTTCAGGTGTTGGTAGAAGCTGCCTACTGTCACTGGAGGTTAAATAGAGGTTTGACCCCAACGACAGCGTTAGCTACTGCTGGTGAGAGCTGACAGTGCTGGGGAGAGCCACTCCTGCCTCAATCTACCCTCTGGAAAAAAGCATTTGTGCATTCAGCAGCAGCATTCAGGGTGAAGAAAACAGGCTTTTCAGCAGCCCAGTCAGTAAATAACATGTGGCACATTAAATGAGCTAATGGTATTTTTATGTAGGAGAGAGACAGGCCAATCATTCATTCACACTCATTTTTACTGTCTGTTTTATTCTCTCTGATTCAAAACAGCCAGATTCCGGCACCTTTCCTCCATTAGAAGAGCAGACTTCAAAACCCATCTACTTATCTCACACTTGAAAGGGAATAATGCCTTGTTCCATCAAATTCTTAAGGCAAATGTCTCTCTGCATCTCATTTCAAATCCTCTGAATCCAGTTGCTCACCTCAATGCTTCTGAATGTAAAAATCATGCAGTGGTGGCCACAAACTAAACCCTCAACTCCACCAGCCACCACAGAGAGGAGAAGAAAATGCAAGGCATGTCTAATGTCCATCAGGAACATCCATGTGAAGTCCCCCAAGACAGCAGATTAGATGGGGCTGGTCCTTGTCCAAAAGAGAAGATGAATAGGAAGATATTAAATTTAGGGTCCAGCTACTCCAGATAGATTGCTATCAGGAAAAAATCTGTATGCAAACCCCTTCAATTTTGCATTTCCTATGTACATTTGGGATTCCTTTAGGTTTTCCCAATCCTCATCCTTGTCCTATTCCAGTGAAAGGGAAGCACCAGCTCTTGAGGCTATTGACTGGCAAATACCTGGTTGAGGAAAGGTTTGAGGCTGTAGGTAAAGACCTGGAGATACGAAATTTTAATGCATTGGGAAAGGTTTTTATTCTTTATCCTTTATAAAGCTGTGCTAGGGCTGTCTATCAAGGGCTGCTGTGCTAACAGGCAGAGGACCTGTGCAAGCTTCATGATACTGTGGGACTAGGTTTAGACTCACAGGTGAGGTTTTATAGAAGAGTATTCTTAGTGCCTTGATATCCCAAGTAATCAGCTGGATTTGAAGTTCAACAGATTTATTATGGCACAAACAATATTTGCGTTACAGGAAAAAAAGTGAGTGTTGTATCCTCTGCAAAAGCTCAGCCTTCTTGGTGAATACGAGTTAAAAGCATCATTCCCTTCAGGGGCACTGGAAGGCAAGTTGGAGGACACACACTGACAACTGGCTAAGTACCAGCATCTCTGTTTTGTCCCAGAGGCACAGCAGAGTTAAATATCCTGGGACCACCAGCAGGAGGAGCACAGGCATTTCCTCTAGCATCTGATTAATTGTAATAGTCAGATGGTTTTAAAAATATGGATCATACTTCAATAGGAAAATATTTATTAAAACATTGCTAAGTGCTTTCCTCACCTGCCTATTGCATCATACCACGTGCCATTCACTGCTTTCAAAACTGCAGTGGAAGTTCTCTATACATAGATAATTAGTGTATATTTTTGTATTATCTGCAATGTAACTCTCAGCTCTTTAGCTTTTCAGTTTTCACAGCTTTATTTCAAGGATAGGGAATCTGTAGTGTAGGGAGACTCTTGATTTGATGGGAGCTGATGAATAGGCTAAGATAAATACTTCTTTGAAATAATACACTTGCTGGCAGAGTGAATCAGATGTCTACGTTGCGTGATGGTAGCTCTCATTTTATTAGACTTCTTAATTCAGCACTGAAGCCATGCTTTACGGCCAGCTATTCCTTTCCTGCTTTGTAATTTGTCATCTAGAGCATGTTGATTGTGCACCTAAAATATTTGCACATCTACTCAAATGTAATTTGCAGATAGAAATTTCAGTTAGCAGAACAGCACCAACAAAATGAAAATGCAGTGAAACCCCTCAGATTCGGAGTTGGGGCAATTTTGGTGGGTGGCAATCAGGCAGCTTTTTGGTGGGTGACTTGATATTTATTTGGAGATCTGAGAGAAGAATCGGAGCTAAAATGATAAGCTGTAGATATCAAGCACTTTTTGAGTTCCTATGCTAACAGATGCACTTTCAGAGCTCAAGGTTGTCTACGGACCACAGTGAAGAAAGAAACCAATTGTAGCTCCTAAAGGCAGTAAGAGTTCCTCATTCACACTGATTTTAGGAGGTCATCGTGGTTGTTAATGAGAGGCTAGAACTCTCTAACTTCTGGCACTGCCAGTGAAAAGGTCTGTGCATCCATCCAAAGTTGGAGATTCGAAGTTACCAGACAAGCCTGAATGATAGCTTGACTCACCAGGATGAGTCAGGGCTTGTTCTAGAAGGAGAACTCCTTTCTGCGTTTTTTTGTGGAGGACTAGTGTTGCCTGTGCTTCTCAATGAAAATAGAATAGTAAAGCAGGAAGAAGTAATGAACTTGCTCATAAAACTTGCGCAGGTGGGAAGAGTCACCCAGATCCATTTCGTGTTCTTTGCAAATTGCTCTAGGAATTTAGCAATCTAGGAAGATGCAACTGCCTGTCTCTTCTCTGGAGTCTCTTTGTACTCTGCTCATTGCAGCAAAATCTCCTGAGTTAGTTCTTACATTTTCACTTCAGCTTGTGAAATGCTGGAATATGTATTTGCAAAGAGAAAGTTTCTCGGAGTATTGTTCTGCCTAACACTGCAGCGGCTTTCCCAGGTATAATTCTCTTTTGTTTTACTAATTTCACTGGTTTCTCTAGGCAACATTTTCTGGGCAGTGTTTTGAAAATTGCTTTCAGCCTGATAGGTAAAAGCAAATGCGAACTCTGCGTCCTCTTTACTCTGGTCCTCTAGATTGCAGTTCCCATGCGGTACCACAATTGCCAACCACCAGCAAGATCTGCTAAAATGTTATGGTCAATCTCCTTCTGTCAGGCAAGGAGGGAAATTTGCCTGTAACGACTTGGAAACCCTAAGAAATGTGCTGCCTAAACAAATGCTACTTTAATTATTGGATTGGGTCCAAAATGAATTTGTAATCATAAAATTTGGGATTTGGATTGCAGCTGCCAGCTCCTTTATCTCCCCCAACTGTCTTTTTTTGTGGAGAACTTTATTTGTTGCTTGAGGAAGAGGGTAGGTGGGGTGACAAACAGATGGAGAAATGCAATGGAGAGCTGAAAATCCTGAGTCCCCAAACCCTGGAACTCAAGAGTAATAATATCACAGTGTTCAGGAAGATTAGTCTTTTGATCCTGTTGGCAGAAACTGCTGTTTCCCAGCTGGTCAGCCAGCTCTGGCATCCTCCAGTCACAATTGCAATTGAGAAATGACTGGAGAGCTGCTTCTGTGCTCAAATCCTTGCTGCCAGATGTACAATTATCACTACTGAACTAGCAAAAAAGCCTAGCTTGGGAACACAGCAGGCTACAAATAGCTTGATTTGCTTTCAACAGCTGTTTCATTGTATTTTGTATTGTACCTCTAATTCTTGACCATGGCTGTTGTACCTCACCTCTTAACCTGTGCTGGCTGTGATTTATCCTGTAGCTGTGATTGCTTCAGATGGATAAAATATGAGAGTGCTTATAAGCTCATGGAAGATTTTGGCTGCAGGGAGGGGTGAAAGGGGCAAATCTCATCTCCATAAGAAGATCTGTTTTTCTTCTTAACAGATCTTTGCTGCTCCTTAATTAGCATGAAAATGGACTAAATATTTTAAGTGAATCAGAATTTCAAGAAGCAGTTACAGCAGTGCCTCATGTTTAAGTGTGCACAGCACTATCCACGTCATCATTGAATAATGAATTAATAAATATCTTTGAAGGAATTTTTAGCCCAGAAAGCACACACCATTTTAGCTTCCAGGCAATTGCCCTATTTACTGTGGTTCATTTTTAGCAACACTATCAGTCCTGGAAGTAGCCTTGTCAATATTTTAGTTGCTTTGGTGTACAGAGCCATAGCATTCAGTTGAATTGTAATCCTTAAATTGGCAAGCAAATAGGTTTGCTCAGCTTGCCTGTTCCATTTTTGGTAACAGAAACTTGGAAAACCTTCTGTATATGGTAAGGATGAAGCTTCTTGCCTGATATAGCTGTGAGATTCTGTTGTCCACTCTCTGATGCTGCTGATTTGAGGGGTACGAGAAAGTTTGCCTACAGAAAAAATCCTATCACAGGCAGATCTAACACTTTCAGAGACAAGGAGAGTTTAATATTTAAATTATCTCTTCTCTCTTCTGCCTGGGAGAGAGTTCATCTCTTGCTCCCCATTTTTAAAGGCATTTATAGCCCACAGAACCAAATCTTATAGAGTGTCTCACCTGGGCTGAGACAGAGGTAGGGACACTGAGCCAGAGGCAGGTCGCATGAGGGGGTTGTGGTGGCTGAGAGCCTGCATGGCATGTGGGTGGCATGATGCTCTATTATTACTGTCCCTCTCCTTAGCACCATTCAGGATGGTTCACAGGCTGCCAGCGTGATGAGTGACAACCCTCCCAGTTAGATGAGAACTGTGTCCACCACTGGAGGTATAAATCCCTGTGGCTACAACTTCTACCCCAAGAGCTCCTGTGAGTTTCACATTCTTCCAGTGGCATGTTTGTGTTTTAATTCCTTTCTGTGACTCCTGCTGCCTTGCAGGATTGTGCTGGTGACAGAAAAAACTGTAAGATGCAGAGTATAGGACCCTCTGTATAAGACAGTGATGACATATTAATGATTGACAACTGCATAAAGTAAATGACCTGGCAAATACTTTTCCCTGAAATCTCATTTTATAATAGCTGTATCTAGTGTTATTTCTAATAAGGGAGGTAAAAAGATAAAATGTCTGGGGAATGTGACTTAAAAAATAGAGTCCTGGTAAGCTGCAAGTGAGATGGGTTTTGGGTTTAGTGTTTAGGCTGTGTGGATGGAGAGAAGTCAGCAGAGCTGGGCTATGGCTGGAAGTAGGGTATCAGGCCACACAATTCTGTAACATGAAACCAACATTTGTTCAGGCTATGATTCAACTTGGCTCTAATGTACGTGTATTAAATCCCATTGACTTCAATGGGACCATTCCTGCCCTTTTAAAGTTGCACAGGGCTTAAGTATTTTGCCATTTAGAAGCTTCCCATTGAGACTTAAATTCATTCTTCCATGTAACTCAAAAATATCCCAATGGCAATACTTAGTTCTGGATAGGAAAATCCAGGGAAAAGATGAATTACACTTCTCATTGAGATACACTCAATATTTAAATAACTAGTTGCTGTGAGCTGTTTTCTAGATGAAATTACATGTGCCTGATTTACCTAAACACGTTGAGGTCTACAGCTCTTAGCTTTGTTTCTATTCAATTTCTTTAACGTATAAAACAACAAAACACAGTCTTTGAAGACTAGTATATCGCTTATAGTATTAGCATTGATAAGCCTGACAGCATGGCACTTCCATTAGAAGGTAAGTGACAGCTGTGATGGATCACAAGGGGAAAAGAAGTGCCTGGCATGGAGGAGTGGACATGGTTTTGAAGGCTCCATAAGGCAGGAAATAACGTAAGAAAGAGGTGAATGAATGAAATGCAGAAACTCAGGGCTACTGCATGAGAACTGATAGGATAAAACCTTCTACTTTGGGAAAAAAAATAGCGCAGAGAAAACATACAAAGCTTGTTATGGCTTTGTGAAAACAATGCCAAACAAAATAGTTCTTATTAAAGTATGTGCTGAGACCTCAGCTGTGCCAGCAGAGACTATAGGGCAGGAACACTCAGAAGTTCTCCAGTGTAGACATACCCAAAGGAGCAGGGAGGGCAGGTGGTATCACCCCTTGTGAAGGCTCCTGACTTCCCACACCTCAAGATGCAAATTAGCTTGTGTATGCAGGGAGGGACAGGGGCGACAGCTATGGAAAAATGCTCTGTCCATCTGCAGTTAACATCTGCGTGTGTGAACTCTGCATCACAAGTAGGTTATGTTGCAACTCTCTTGTAACATGGAGGAGAACCAAAATAACCCCTTTGCAGTGAACTGGCCCTGGTGAAGACAGTGTCATTTAAGCTGCTCTAAGCTGTATTTATTACATTCTACTCCTATACATAACCAGCTTGTACAACGTGAATTAGTAGCTTAAAGTTAACTGGTCAAATGAACTCATGGTCATGTCTGTGAGCATCTCTATGGCTAGAAGTTACCTTTAATATTCAGGCGGTGATATACCTTTAATACTCAGGTCTTTAATATTCACTGCAAGCTGTGATTAATATGAACCCTTGCTGTAACTTCCAGTGTGCTATTTGATGGCACTCAGCTGATGTAGTTCAGTGAATCTGTGGTCTGACTTGGAGCCAGACGGAGAACCTTAATCTTGAGCTAAACCTCCCTCTGCTTCTGCAGGGTGGTAGTGAGCCAGTTGATGTGCACACAACTGCTCTTTTCCTCCCTCTTCTGATAAAAAGTGTCTCTTCCCATGGCTAAACTGATAGTCACTGAATAATTTCTTCATTGCAGAAGATCTTTCCTGTACAGCTGAATAACTTTTTTACAAACAGTTTCTAAAACCCAGTAATAGCTTTGTGAATATCGCATCACAAAGGAGCTGTCAGTCTGCCCATCTACTGCAAGAAGGAGTCAACCGTACAGTAAACCCTGTAAGAGCTGTCTTGCAGGGGAAAGCTTTGACTGCAAACACAGAAATTGTGATTTCAGGTTATAACATGTCTGATTCTGTGACAGTGCTATGAGGCACAGTAGGGGAGTCATTTGCCTGGCTTAATTTCTGAAAACAAACTTAAAAAAATCCCAGCTCTGGCAGAATTCTGATACGTGTGCTCAGCAAAGGCAGTGTTTTTGCAGGGACTGGTTTTGCTGATCTCTTGCCCCTTCAGTTGTTGTTCCTGTTTGTACAAAGTGATTTGATTGCCGGTAATTCAGTGCCAGAGTGTTTCATACTCGCGCTGTGCTGGAACAGCTGATGGTACCAGGTGGAGAGCAGAGGTGTGATCAGGCCCAAGGAGCTAGTATGGAAATTCCAGCCAAGAGCCCTTTTTTATTTTTTTAAACGGCCAAGATATAAATCCTTGAAAATGGCAGTTGGTAATGGAAATGCTGACTCAACCATAGCTGTAGTCACAGTGGCCCTGCTATGACTCTGCAAGGAGAGAATAGATTGTTGTCAGCAGATGACTACATTTTTCAATTTTAGGAGCAATTCTCTTGATGCGTTAACCTTATTTACACTTGTTTCAGTACACTCATGTCTTTCCACTGAATGTCAAGGGCAGCTCAAGAATTAAGTAGAATTAACAATTTATTCCCCCGTCCTCCCCTGCAATGTAATTCCTTCAGCTTTGAAGCAATGAAGGGGTGGCAAAAGGTTTTTGGTGTTGAACAGCAGTGTGGTGTTATACAGATGGCCATGAGATTCTCATCTTGCGCACACTGGTGTGTATGGAGACAAGTCCCTTGAGGTCTGTGGAGTCACAGGTTTGTGTATTTAACTTTAGGACATGATGTTATGTGCAATTCAAGGAATCAGTTAATAAGCCACCCATGTTCTTCTCTAGTGTCTTGGGGTACTAGTACCAATGGGTGGGTGGGGGCCAGGGTCTCCGAAGAAGATAGAAGGAGCTGGACATACAGTGGTTGCACCACATCAACACTTGAAGGTCACTCAAGTGACCTTAAAGTATCATTCAAAGTCTCAAATTTTCAAAGATGCTGTTGTCAAAACACCTACCAAGCCAGATGTAGTTTTCACGCATACTTAAAAAAAACAGTGGGAAGAATTTTAGTAGCAGAGAGGAGGAGTGTTAGAAAAAGAAAAGAAAAATTAAATGATACCAACAAACTCATATTGACAAAGGTGTGAGTTGTAAAAAACAGCTTCTAATGGCTGCTATCCATTTGGCCATTTTTATGTAGGAGTTTAGGTATAGTTTTGGGTGGCTAAATATGGGTAGCCTGATGTTTATTATGTGAAATCTCTGTTTAAAATTATTCAACATCTTCCTATTCTATTTTAATAACCAGCATTTTATCACAGTGTGAAACTGTCTGAATAAAAATCCTTTCAGAAAGTACTTCTTTGCTGCTAGTTGGATAACTCAGGAGAGCTTTTCTTTACGAAAAGCAGCCATCAGATACTCTTCAGAAGATGAACATCTTTGCAGGCTCTAATGAGAAAAGAGAGCTAACCAGGATGTGAAATCTCGTATGCCCTCTACCCCCTACAACTTTTTCTTTCTGGAAAGTTCGGTGAGAAACTGTTTCTCTTTCTGTAGCTGCTAAAACCTGCTTGTTAGAAGCCTTGTGCACACTTTTGGAGGAAACTGCCATATCTGATTCTTCATCTCGAGCCTGCCCAGGAGGATTTAATTTACTCAGATAACATGAGGAGTGTGTAGTGGAATATTCACTGTGCGGTTGTATCATGCTTGAGATTAAACCCTAGCTGATGAATGAACCCTTCACTTCCGAATGCGATTGCTAACCATTAAAGCCTTAAACTGGCAGTAGCCCTCTAGCACATAGTCAGTGAAATTGTAAAGAACTGTAACTGCAACCTGTACTTTTTCAAAACAATTCCTCTCTTTTTGTGCCCTATATAGACTGAATGCTTGTTCCATGCTATACTAATATAGTGTAACACTGTTTGTCCATCCCAACGTGGATCCTTGGAGCTGCAAAACATTAAAAAAGGTCTTTGAAGGCTATAAATATCCCAGTATTGCTCTGTGTTTGTAAACGAGAGCAATGGAAGCTAAATATACACTGACTCCAGTGTGACAGATCCTGAAAGCGATTCTTATTCATTTTGATTCTTGCCTAGAATAGCTTTCTTGCAGTCCTACTTCTGAATCGTTGAAGAAAACAACACTGACAACTCACCCTTCAGCCCTGTGCTGCAGACAAGAAAGGTTTGGGTAATGTTACAGAGCTCCGCTAATTGCAAAGTGAAAAAGAATACTGGCCATTTCCTTCCTTTCTGTACAAAATCCAGACTGCCATTAAGTTCCATACCCAGGACCCTTAGCTGATTTAAACTGGCACTGCATTGTTTGGTGTTAATTGGCAAGTGGACCCAGCCTTGTAGCTTTACTGGCCCAGTCAATGCTTTGGGCTTCTCTGGATGGCACAACGCTGTCAGCAGCTGCTGTATTCTTGCTGTCTGCACCATCAGTTCCCAGCTCAAAGGGTGGTAAAATGAAAACCTGAAGACAGGGAAGTTTCTGAAGGGAACGTGTGGTGAGACAAGGTGCCTGATGCCCCAGCTGATGGATCTTCCCCACAAGAGGGCAAATGCAAATGTTGCTGTGAAGAACCAGGTGTGTAAGGACAGGAATAGGGCTGCTGCTGATCTGTTAGCATCTGGGAGCACAAGCAGCAGAGAGAACTTCTAAGAAACAAAATGCATCTAGGATTTATTATTTGTTACATAGCGTGTATACAACCTCCCAGGGAATACAAGCAAATTTACAGTTTAAGGTTAAAATCCAAAACAGGAGACAAATGGAGATGTTATTCCTGCTGTGGGAACAGTGAAGATTTCAAGGCAGAAAACCACAGCAGAGACATGAGGAAATTAAATTTGATCCTTCAGGTGACACTAACATCCCAACAGCAGCCTTGTTTCTCCCCTACTTCATGCATGTCAGCAGCACTGCAAAATCCCCAAACCCCAGAAATCGCAAATTTACACTTGTGGGTTCTTACTTCTCCAGCTCAGGACAAGGAGGCAGGGGTGGAAAAATAGATGGGAGCTCTCAGCCAGCTCAAAAATTACATGCCTCAGGAGGTGTTTTATTTATGGAGACGTTCAGATCAAACAATCACAGAAGACCTTTGATATCAATTGGAGAGGGGAATTTGGTTCCTATGGCCCAGTTCTGCCTTCTTTCAAACAGTTGCTTTAAGCCTGGGGGGAGAACAAGAGGGCAGCAGGGACATCCAAGATCCCACCTCCCTGTGAGAAGCCTGGGATGATGGAAAACATCCTTGACATATAAGGTTAACATAGGATGGAATGGACAAGACAATCTTCTCCTTCTTACGGTATAAACCAGAGCAGGGTTGAATTTGAGGTTTCAAAACTGCATGCAAAATGTTAACGTCAGATGCCCAAAATATTGTTAAACACAAGCAATTCATGATTTAAAATATTACAAGACTGCTATTTTTAGTGCAGAGGAACCTTTAGTCATTCTACATTTAGATGGCTTATCAGAATTAAATAAATAACAGCAATGGTTACCGCTCAAATTAGGTCTGTCTCGGTTTCCATGGCATCCAATCTGTTATCTCCAATATTCTTGCCAGGATTTGTACTGGGGCTCTGGGACAGCAACATTTCTTATAAGGCTTATAAGGAATTATCCTGTAGCAATTTCAGCTATATGGTTTCTATGAAACCCTGGAATAAATGGATTTATTTAAGATGTGTTGAAGGGTTTTTTTATTCTTTTTTTTTTTTCCTTTTAAACTGTTGCCTATTTTTAGCACTGCTGCCTGCTTTTATGTGGTGCTGCTTTAACCCTTTTGTTGATGTGCTGTCTGACAAACCTGTGCAGTGGCTGTGCCTGTTGCTTTACTCTGCGGGAGCAGAAGAGGATGATGCTTAGATGCCACCAGCAGAGTGTATTTGAAAACCAGGGCTCAGGAACATGGGATAACATGAGTCTTTGCTTCTGCTTTTTTGCTACTTCACAGTTCTTTGAAAGCAGCTACACAAGAGTGTTTCCACTTGTTCTGAGACACAAAGTGAAGCCATGCTCAGAGAAAAGGCAGCAATACTTTGTCTGAACCCAAGAACTTTTATCTGAGGCCAAGACAAAAAAATATTGCCAATTCAAGTTGCTGGCTTCAGTGTAGAGGTAAATGGGTGAAACGCAAGGACTTCTGTTATGTGGAAAGCCAGGCTGGATGAATTAATGTTTTCCTCTGACCTGAGATACTGTGCCTGTATGCATTAAAAAAGACAGTTATAATCCCAACTCAGAAGAAGAACAGGGCATGCACAGCAAGCTCTATAGCTGCAGAAAGGAGGAAAATGTATTTATGCTGTAACAGCTGCATATTTCCTTATAGCTCTTCAATTAACATTACCATTTATGGGTGGTTTTTTTTAGTTCTTTGGCCATTAGAATTTTCAAGTGAGAATTTCATCAATCTCTTTGTTTTGTGATGTTACCTAGGACATAGATCCTGTTCCCTTTTCCCCTCTGGTAAGCACTGATTTGGTTTGAGTTTATTTGCATCCTGTTGTGAAGAAACTTTGGATCCATGGCATTTTAAAAATCAATGGCTTATTTGGTTTCTAATTTCCAGGTAATGTACCTAAACATAATGTACCGTTACATAGCACTGAGATTTATGACAAATCACAGCTAGTTCTAAACAACACTTTAATAGTTTTATAAGAGTAAGTGACATAGGAGAGAATAAGCACTTCTACAGTGCCTTTTTTCAGTAGGTCTCAGGAGGACAGTGAGTGCTATACTGAATAATTTGATGTTCAATGTTTGCTTACTGGTATCTCAGTCTTAAGACAAAGATACCAATGCTGCCTGCAGGTCTTCAGCTGCATAAATTGGCATCCTTTCCCCAGGCATCAGTGGAGCTGTGCTGATTTAAATGAACTTAAGGTACACCTCTAGTGCACACAGCATTTCTTCCATACCTCGCATGGAATTTGATTTACTATGAATCATGATTGAAATATAGCTGTATGTTTAAAGTAGGAAAGAAATGATAAAGTACTTACTATTTATAGAGTCACAGCTACTTTTCAGAGCCAGCTGAGCAATTCCCAAGTATAATCACTATACAAAGACTTTAATATTTTAGTGCTTTGTCACCCTGTGCTCACTATAAATTTGCTGTGGCTGGGCATGCAGCCCCAGCACAAATCTATTTGTTAAAAACACTTACCTAGGCAACTGCATTAATGCAGACACTGGCTATTCATGTTTGCATGCACCATCTCTTGACCCGCTCTGTAATGAAGGGAAAAGGGTTAAGCTGACCCTGTAAAACACCACATGGCACCAGGCAGCAGGTGAGATTGTGGTTATGGACTTTGCAGATGCTGGAGCACCTGTGGGAAAAGGGGTTAATGGTTAACACATTAATGGTACCCGAGTCATTGTAGGAGCTGTTTTAAGATTCTTGTTTCTGAAGTCATGGTGAACACAGTGCTACAGGCTCTCCTGTTTGTCACCTGGTCAGAGTTTCTTTTATTCTTGGGCTCCATATTGTAGTGTGATTGTTTGCTTCTTCAGTCATATTTCCTTCTGAAATTCTTTGGCTCAGTTAGTATAAATCAAGGAAAAAATAATGCCTAGGTTCTGCAAGACACAAAACTTTCAGGTTTTCTTCTTTTTGTCCTATAACATACCATAATGTCATCAGCTCTGTGTCCCGTCTCCAACAGTGACCAAAAGCAATTCTGTAGAAGAGTACAGGAATAAGATAGAGGTATAATGGTACATACTCAACTGCTTTCCCAGCTTCTGTTTACCTGTTGCTCAAGGATTTTCTCAGGTGGAGGCTTTTGTTTTTAATGGTTCTGATGGAACTTCCCCTGATGGATTTCTCCAACCACTTCTTAAATCCCTGTAAGCTTTGAGCATTCACAAACATGCAGGGCAAGGAGTTCCACATGTCCACTGTTTGTTGCTGGCAATGGCCTCTCTTCTTCTTGATTTTGAACTTTCTGTCTGCTGGTTTCAGTTGCTGCTCCTCAGTTCTTGCACTGAGAGACAGTGAGCAAGCATCATATAGCCACCAGATAAAGTGGGAGACCCTAATCCATGTGCTTACAATCTAGCCTGTTGAACAAGTGTGAGAGGTACATAAAATAAATAAGAAGTAGAAAAAAGGATTTGGGAACCATGACCTCAGCACAATGTGAGGAGGCTACATCTGCATGCAGGGTAACAAACACCTAAGTAGCCTCTAGTGAGGGAAGGATGTTTTCCACACTGTGTGGATTACTCTGCTGTGCCTCTTCACTCTCCTTTTCTGAGTATGTTGTTTTTTCCTCTGCCAGGAGCAGGTTCTTGTTTGTGAATGCCTTTGCTGTTGCAAATATCAATATTGCTGCAGCATTTGGTGCTTTCCAGTTAACATGCTGAACACCAGCAGAGTGAAGATTGGTGCATGGATTGTATAAACCACCATCGCATTTCTGTCTTAGAAGCAAAACTGTTAACTCTTTCTGACTTAATTCAGTCAGGTTGAGGGGCACCAAGGGATTGGACCTGAAATACAGAAAATCAATAATATACACTTCGAGCTTTGTGAGCTAAGAATAAACACCAACCACATATCGAGTCAAATGAACCCGTGCAAGAGGCACGGGGAAAATGTAGCAGCGGTGTTCTGCTATTGCAGGTCAATAAAGGCTAGATAATGTTTGGCTTTCATTACTGATTAAAAAGATCTCCTTGCAAATGTTATGAGATTAACACTGAGCTTACTGTGTGCACTGAAAGGGTAATGTTTAGAAATTATCATCCTGCACTATCCCAGTGGAAATGTGAATAATGGTGCTGCAAATATTGCTGCCCTGGCTGGAGCTGGAGCAGGTCCTTCTGCCTGAGTCATGGATGGAGTGGGCACACGCAGAGGGAGGACCTGTTTCTGATGAGTGAGTGGAGGTTTGCAGGCCACTCTGGACTCATGATGTCCAATGCCTACTGACGGCAACAAGAGCCTTTCTCTGACTCAGAGGGATGCAGGACCCTATCAGCTTTCAGCCAGACATGGTGCATGATTGTGCTATGCCAGTGACACTCCAGTTACAGCTGAGGAAGCAATTTCATTACATATGCCTATTTTTAGGTGCTTATAACTAAAAAACATTAACCTCTTGGTGGGAATTTTTCACGCTTGCTCTTAGTGCAAAGCTCATATATATATAAGAATTAGCAGATCTGCAGAAAGACAAAGAATAGCTGCTTGGGATGTTTCCCAACTGTGTTTTTCACCAATTTAGAAGTTTGTTTTCACACAGTTTGGAGGTTTTTCTCCTTTAAGATCTTACCTCAGTAACATGCTATGCACAGACAGTGTGCACTTTGCAGCCTCATAACTCTGGTCCTAGAGTATATTTATTCAGAGGTCTCAAAGGCATTTGTTCTCCTTGAGGAGCAATCGGAAGATATATTGGATCTATCAACATTTAGCCTATCTAAATCTAATCTATAGCTCTATAAATTCGGGAGCTGCATGGCCTGAAACAAAAATGACTTGCTTTTATTGTCATGACTGTACGGCAAAAGGAAAGCAGCACAGCCTGGCAGAGACAGTGCTGGGTAGTGAAGCTGTGGGTGCTCCAGTGCCAAAATTGGCACCAGATTGCTTTGTGCCTTGCGTTTCTTGTGTTTTCCTTTCCCCACCACCTGAATGGTTAGTTATACCAAAATCTCCTCAGTGCTGTTCTGCTAGGCTAGAGCTTTTTTCAGTATTATGACAAGCAAGGCTCCATCACCTTGAATCCCATGCTTGATTTACATCACTTTTCCCACATTTCTGTGATGTGCATGTGTATACAGATGACTGTATAGGTAAAGGTGACTGAAAGGTAAAGGTGCAAGGCCTGTTTGTCAAATGAAAAAATAGTTTACTTTAAGGGAAAATTTTCCCCTGGATTGAATTTATCATGGCTTAGAGAAAGAGACAGATTTCTTAGCACTCAACAGTAACACTACTAGGCAGAAATCTGATTTTTTGGGGAAACTGCCTGGACTCAGAAATTTGCATGCTTCTCTGCAGAGGGGTAGACAGCTGAGGCATTTAACAGCTGAATATTTCATTTAAACACACTGTTTAAAGCTGGTCTACATTTCTTTGGATGTTCTGAAGCAAAACCTGGGAAATATCTAGTCCGAGGCAGAGCACCTAAGTCTCAAAGAATGGTGCTGGGAAGTTATAAACCTGTTTTCCATTCAACACTCTCAATGTGTGTAACCTGCTGCAGCAATGAGATACTGACCCACTTCCCAGCTGTGCTGAGAGTGACGTAGCCAAAGGCCCTTGGGAGGCTTTGTGGTGGAAATGGCACCAATAAAGAGCCCTTTAAATACTTTTCTGTGCCATTCCTTGAAATATTGCTGAAGGAAAGAAAGCTAAAGGGATTTGTTCTGGCAGGAATTGGGCTTGCAAAGTATGTCTCATGTTCCCCAAACACAGAAATATGGATATGTTAAGAACTCAGGGAGGTTTGACTCCTTCTTGAGAAGTAGATAGGGCAAGTGGTCCACAAGAGACAGATGCAGCAGCCACCCAGGAATTAGGGGTCCTTGATCCTGGGACCATAGAGTATTTCAGCAGCAAAGAGAGAGAAAAAGTGAAGATCTCCTTTCTTTCCCTGCACTGTATTGTGGAGAGTGTCAGAAGCATCAGAGCGATGAAAGGATCACACTCTCCTCATCTTCTCGCCAGTGGAGCAGTGACCAAGAGGTACAGTTATTGCCATCACCACATCGTGCTACAGGATTGCTTTGCCTTGTGCTTTTTGTCTGAAGGGAGCATCTTCTCTCATATTTCCCTGTTAGTCATAAGTTGTGCAATATCCATAAATGCTGTGATCTTAATTTAATAACAACCTCTTCAAATGACACAAAAACATCTCATCGCTCCACTCAGATGCCAAATGGAAGTAACAGGCCATAACAGGCTGTCTGGAGTCCTGGGAAAGTGGATCATTATTTCTCTTAAAGCCCCACTATGAAATAAATCCAAGCGTTTCCTCAGAAATAAATATCCTGAGATCCAGTAATAGATCTTGTCAGTCTGTTTGACATTTGGAATTCTGTGAAAGCCTGGTCATGCAGCCCACATGCTGGCTTTCACCGATAGAACTTATCCCTTGCCCTTTTTTCCTCTGTTATGTGAGAAATTTAGCCCATTCCATCAATATCCCAGCATTTGAAAGTTAGGTAGCTGGAGGGGAGTGAAAGGCATAGTGTTGAGGAAACTTTTTCAAAATCCCATCTCTGTCTTGAATCATAGAGGTGTGAAACCTCCAAAAGTACCTGTCCATATTTGTTTGCTTTCAGTTGTTATGGACTCAAGATTCAGTTCAAGCAGTTATCTCTGGTTACTAGGACAATGTAGTAATTTCCCGTGTGATACCTTTTTCCATAACTTTCTTTTAAATTTTTTTTTTTTGTTGTTAATTCAGTTAAACCGACACTACTTTGGTTTAGGATCAAGTGGATGCAAAACTCACAGTTTGCATTTAGCACAAGCCTGGGCAGAACTAAAGGTTTCTGGCAGGGTTCTTTGCTGCTGAATTTTCTGGGGCCGAAGCAACATTTTTCTTGATTTTTAATCCTGACCTGTTCGGTTTTGGCAGTTGTGATTTTCCCACCTCCCGTGAATAAAACTTGAAGAAAAGATTTATGTGGCTCCCTGCAGCAGGAATCACTACATTCATAGCACCACAGAATAAAACACTAATCTTCCTTTTCTGCTTGTAATGTCTCTTTGCAGATGGCTTCATTTTTATCTTTATTCCCTTTCTTCCCCCCTAGAAGATAACATTTGGGTCATTAGCAATATCAGCATTTTCTATGCCGTTCTGCTAGATATTTTTGTCAGTCTCAAATAAAAACGGTGCCAGATGGAAGCCCCATGCTCTTCATAGATGATCATTTCCAGCATTCTTCTGTGAGGTTGTATAACATATGTCCACAAGAAATTAAAAATGCTGTTTCCTTGTATGAAATGCGTATGCTCAAGGGCACAGAGAAGGTTAATAAAATAACTAGCCTGGACTGTTCTGTACTTTTAAAACAAATTAATTTCCTAAAAAGAAGTTATATTAACATTTAGGTTGGTTGCTGATTTGTTGAGGATGGTCTTAGTGCTAAAACCACCTGTATCTTGTAAGGCAGTCATGAAACACACTAGCAAAAAAAAAGGAAAAGGAGTTCTGCATTGAAAATAATGATCTCTACGACCAGAAGGATGCTGGTTTTCTGGTTTGATGTTTTCATGTTGGGTTCCACCCCCTCCTCTGCTCGATATTCACTTAATGCCATTCCCATTGAGACCCATGGGAACTGACCATTGACTTCCTCCTGAGCTGCAGAAATTTCCATATTTTGGGCAGGGCTTCAGAAAGTAGTCGTTGTATCGGTATAGTAACTAGACTAAGATTTCTGTTGTTGTTTAAGTGTGACACCCTTGCATCTGTTTGAATGTTTTTTTGTGCAAAGTGTGACATACATTCACAGAAGCTATAAAAAACCTCTATTATTTAAGCTACTGAAAGAAATGGGGACTTTCAAATATCTACAGTAGTAAACTCCAAGAAAAATGACCAAGCATCCCTGTTCTTTTGAAGTGTGGGAATGAAAATTTTACAAACCAAAGTATATTAACTAACTGTGTTTATGCACAGAAAGCACTTCACTTTGTTGTGGGCATTTGGCAAAGAGAATTTTTGTCAAAAACAATGACCTCGTGTTAATGTAAGTAAAACTGCTTCACCCAGCTTTTGTGTCAGGCAAGAGGAAAACACAGTATGAGTTACCGGGGGCTACCTGATGGGTGGTAGATTGTTCAGGAGAGGTAATTAGGTTGTTTGCAAACATGCTATGCAAATTTTAAGTCTGCTTTCCTAAGGAAAAGTGTCTTGTTGTGATTGTACTGTCCTTCTCTGTAGAAGTCTATGTTCAGCTCCAACAAAACTGGAGAAAAGAGCAAAGGTTGCAAATATTGGCTTTCTCCAGGTTTCACAGAAACAGATAGCTAGGCAGAAAGCAGAGATCCCCGCAGAAGAGACAGCATTGGAAATTCAAATCATCTTGGACAACAAAGCACGGAGATATTTGTGCTTGTTATCCTGGATTGGCCACCTCTGCAGTGGACTGGGCACTCACCTGGAATGTGGGGAGATGCAACATCTGTTCCCTGAACTGGAAAAGGACCTAGAACTGAATGATTTTAGTGTTGGGTGATCTTCTGACAATAAAGCTGTATTTTTTTCCTTCCTTGTTTGTACATCTCACTGGGAAGATGTGAATTGAGAAAGTAGAGCAGTATGTCTTGTTCATTCTGATTCTCCACTGCTTATTGGCATTATCCTCACCCATTTCCAGACATAATGCATGCTGCCACTTGGGAAAGTATCAGGGGTTTGGGGAGGAGGGAATTGCTTGTTTGGGAGGATTGTTTTGCAGATGTAGTTTATTTTAATACCTCTGTGCTTGCCTGGGCTGTTTGCCAAGTCCTGAGTTGTCCAGTGCCAGGTCAGGTTTTAGGAGGCTGTCAAATACATTGAGAAAGGAACTGTGAGAAGACGTCTGGCTTTTCAGTGTGTATTCAGAAACTTCTCTGAGAAGCTGGGAGGCCCTCCATGGATTCTCTGAAAATTAGCTTATTACTTGACTGTTAAGCATATTGTATATGCCAAGTAATTAATTTTTAGAGCAAACTTTTCTAGGACTTGGGCAAAGGAACAATTAATTCTCTGGAAATAGATCCATTATCATAATTGCTAATGGATGCAAAACTCCCTCGGACACAGATGGACAAAAAAACCCTTTCATCTCTGTGATTAGAGTACCTGAAAGTCAGGTCCAACATGAATGACATGTGGTTAGTCCATTAAAAACTCCTCCTTGTGCTAATTGTGGCTGCTGAGCTGCAGCACGTTAGATGGAGGAGAGAGCACAGGTGACCCCTTCTCCCCTTCCTGCGGCTACCGAGGGAGCACCCACATCATCACCTTCTCCTCTCTATGGGAATGTTCTTCCCCTCATGAGTGTAATTGGGATTTTCCTGCTGACAGTATGAATCAGTGAATGTAATGCTATGAGCATCTCAAACTAGAGAGGCATCCACACTCCCAAAATTGTGCAGACTCAGTGTGTCCTGTACTGAGAGAGAGGAGTGTCGTCCCTGCCACAAACACTTACCAACTGGTGTTGTACAAAAGATGGGTCTGTGTCTCTGCAGCCCAACAAATGGGGATAATCAAAGAAGACACAGCTGTGTACAGGACGGAATAAGACCTTTTCTCCCTTTGTTGTTGAATGGCAGCTTTATGGTATCATTCTGCAACAGATCTTGTATCTTCAGCTTGGTTTATGGTTGAAAGTACGTCTGGGAAATTGCAGGATCATAATTAATACTTTACACAACCCCGACCCTGAAAAGCAGCTAACAAAGAGCCGTCAGTGCCATGCAGCTGCCAAATGCCACGTTTCCCTGGGTCCAGGGACTTTAGTGCCTTGCAGGCAGAAGCCTCCCCCTGCCCCCAGACAGCATCCTCTGGGCGCTGGCTCTGCTGCCCAGCAAATGCAAATCAGCATTTGCAGCTGGCTAATGTACTGGTGAAAGATGGGAAGGGGAAAAGGGAATAGAACAAGAGGCTTTTATGAGAGTTGATTTGTTGCTATTTAATCTATAGTGACAAAGGCATTGTTAATAGGTCATGGGGAGGATGGTGAGATGGGCCAGTCCTCAAGCCTGAATGCTTGCAACATCTGGAAACACAGACACCGCTCTTCTGATCTGCTCAGCATCTCACGAGCATCATCACTGTGTTTCTAGAGCATCTTCTTGCCTAGCATTAGATGATGTGACTTTCTTTTTTTTTAATTGAAATTTTAGTCTTTATGATTGAGACTTGGCACAGGTCCGGCATTGCTTTTCTAGCACCTAGTTAACAGTGTAGGAAAAAGGAGACAGAAGAGGGGAAAAGAGACAAATGGACAATTTGTGACTAACCAAAATGTATTATGGAACGTTATTTTCTTTATGACAGCACTGAGAAGGGCTGCAGTCTAGAATGAAGACATCTAGTTTGGGTGAAAAGCTATGAAAGTAATCAATAAGTAGTATAATCCACTGTAACACTGCCCTCCCCTCCCCTAGACCAGGAGAACTGGACTTGTAATTATGGTTGGTGTGAGATGAACCAGGGAGGCTGCTTCATGCACAGGTACGCCAGCAACAGGAACATCTGTGCAAATACTGCAGGGTTTTGATCCTGCATGACACATGAGACACAATGGGAAGAGCTCTCCAGAAGCCAACATTCAGCATCAGAAGCCGTTGTGTAATTAAAATGAATCCCAGCCTGGCAAGGGCATTTATGGCCTCTACTTTAGCGGACTCGGAGCAAGTCTGAATCTTGCAGTCCTAAGCAGAGAAACAGCCATTTACGTTTTGAATGTAGTTGCACCTCTTTCCAGAAACCACAGTGCAGGGATGAACTGGCCTAGACTGAACCGAATGATGGAATATGAAGAATCACATTCACTAATTTGGTCTGTCGTGGAGGCTTAGCGGGCAGGAGGACTTCATCTTGGTTTTCCTGAGCTGTTGTGGAGGAAGCAATTTCTTGGTGCTGTGGGTTTTCAGCCCTTTGTGATACAGCAGCATTTGGGAATAAGTTGTGAAATATTGCAAAAGGTAAGGGCTTCATTTCTGAAGTACAGCACACTGTTTGTAAACAACCTCAGTGCTTATCATTAGATCTGTGAGGAGTCAAGGTTTATGTACCATCAAGTACTGCAATCCTCCAGGAAAAAAAGACTGGGTTGCACAAGACTTTCTTGTATTTCTCCATGTGACTTTTTGGCAATTTCCAACCTTAATTTCTTGCTGGAGGGTGCTGGCTTGATGTTCTTGCTGACCTTCCTGAATTCCTAGTATCACAGTTAAAACAGCGAGCTCGAAGAGCAAATATTTCTCCTAGAAATAACCTGGTTTTCCTGGGGACCAAAGGTACCCAGGTAGTACAGTGGTATTTTTGAGTTCTTCCTCAGTCAGGGAAGGGAAAAACTGAAACCAAGTACTGGGCAAAACTCAGAAGGAGAAGAAGTAGGTGCTTCACTCATGATTGTGAATGTAACAGTACTTCATTACCGGAGGTGTTGAGGAAGTGAATTAGAAGTCATTAGTAAAGAGCTCTCAGTTCATCCCCTCTTTGTGAAGATGCAGCTCTTCTAGGTATTCTTGATGGAAATTGTTCTTACAACTTTGCTCCAATGTCAGGAATAGAAACTGAATTGTTTCTTGAGAAGCATTATCTTTCCACACTAGACATCAATAAATACAAGTGTATGTAACTCTTTACACAAGGAAGGGAGTTTTTAGTTGATGCAATGCCTCTTTTTCAAATTATTGGCTGCCAATGCTTGGTTTAATTATCTTTTAATGGAAAAACAAATATGATGATATGTGGGACAGACTAACACAGTAAAAAGATTCTTAAACTGCCTATAGTCAAACTAGTTTAAATTTAGTGGGACGAAGTCACTTGAATTGTTGATTTCCACATGATATTTGGTGAAGCCAACTCACCTGCAGAACAAAACATCTGACCCTCCCGTGCACGTTACTGGTGTGTTTGGCTTTTTGCTTTAATGGTAACCGCTGTGATTAGTAATTGCTACATTAACCACTCAATGTTTTCATTTAAAATCCTGTGGTTTTGTGGTGTCTGGACAGCAGAGGAGAGACATTAAGGCAGTCAGTGGAGTGGAGTTTTGGGTGAGCAGACAGACAACTCCTGTCTATGTGATTGCTAGAGGTGATTTTATTCTTATGAGAGCAAAACTATTGCCCCAAGCTAGAAGGCTGCTGGGTTATAGTGCCAGTCACTAGGTGGCAATGCAAGATGCAGGCACATAGCAGCCTACAGAGCATCCGTGTTCCCCTCTCCTTCGCTTCTGGGGAGAGAGCTGTTTTCTGAGGACCAGACAGTGGTGTAGAGACTGAGATCTCTGCCGTAAAAGTGATTGGTGGCTGATCATGGGAAGCTGTTCTCAGTGCCTCTGGCTCTGTCACTTACCCAGGGTCCAGCGGGAAAACAGAAAAGGGGAACAAATCTGCTGCTGGTTGGGTGAGATGCTATGTGGCACATTCTCACCTCTGCCCAAAAGCCAGGGTTCCTCGGGCACAGCTCAAGCCTCCTTCCCAACTAGTTCAGGCCTTGTGGCTCCTTGATTTTTTCCTATGAAGACAATGCTGTGACCTGTGCCTGTCTAGCAAATTTTGCTAATGTTGGCTGATGACAGGCTAGCAGCACACCCTTTCATAAACTCACTGTTTTGGGAAACCAGCCTGAAAATGCTTCTTGGGAGAAGGAGGTGGTCTGAGTACCTTTTCTGTGCTGTAGATGAGGAGCGAGACACCTGCAAAGTGCATGTCACTGTATGTGAGCACCGCTTTGGCAGGTCTCTCTATGCTGGCTCTCTGCTTTGACAGGACGATGCTGTCATTTGATAACAGCAGCATCCAGGCAGTGCCTTACACAACACTCTGTTTACATTAGCTTTTGCCATGAGTAGACAACAGTTAGCCACTTGCCAATGAACATCTGTTTGCATGAAGGTCAGCAGGGTATAGTTTTGATACAAGGATTGTTCCAAAACAATGTGTTTCACTTGCAGTAATGTTATAGCTGAATATTTCTCAGGAAACCTTTTATCCCTTTCAGAGTGACTTTTTGCTTAGACCAAATGTGGCAAATGGCATTAAGCATCCCCTTTGACTGTTTCCCGCAGTGGCATTCTAACACATTCTTATTGCTAATATTTGTTTTGATTTGCCAAGTGTCTTCAGTTATTGATGTCTCTGTGTTTTCCTGCACCAACAGTACAAGGATTCCGCTCTAATGTCACTCTAGAAAGGAGCAGTTCCCCAGCAGATACTATCTCTCTCTTTCCCTTTTATGTTGGATTTAAATGCATGCATCCATGTTGGTGTCCTGAGGTCATTAATTGCAGAAACACTGGTCTGGAAGAGACCTTAGGAACCCAGGCACTGGGGGGATAAGCCATGGCCATATCCAACCCCTCGTTGCTCCCCTCCTCTCCTTCCAACCTTCTTATTGATGGGTGGAGAAGCTAGAGGAAAGGACAGGTGGGAATACAACAGCACCATGCATGAGATGGGTGCTCAAGGGCTGTCCTCTGACTCCAACAGCCTTCTTGCTGTGGGAAGTCACTGCATCGCTGCACTCCTCAGGAAGGGTGACAGCTCCCAACAGCCAAAACCACTTGGGATGTGGCATGGAATCTGCTTCACTAGTTATAAAAGCATCTGCTGTCATACAAAGACAGTGACCTAAGCTCGATGTGCGAAAGTACCACACATGTCCTGGAATACCAGATACCATAAATAAGTAGAATTTTTGAAAGGAGTCTAGAGATTTCATAGATTCCTCAAGCTGCTTCTGGTGGAGTGCTTCCTGGAACTGGTAATGGAATCAGTCATTTTGCAACACTCTCCAGTTTAATGCATACAGTCTTGCGGTGGCAGCTTTTAAAAGCTGTTTTTCTCATTAAAGTTCCGTTAACTTATTTCTGAAATTAGAAACTTCTATGATTAATGACTTGTGGTAGTTTGCTTTAACGAAGATGCTTGCTAATCAGGCTTGTTTTTTCTTCCAAAATCACTTCTGAGACTTGTGTTATTGCCTTAGTTACAACACGGTGACAGTGATACTTGGTACTGCGAGAAAAATAATGGGTAATGATGCAATTCGTGCCTGCAAGAACTGTGTCTGAGGAGCAATTGAAAACTACACGGCTGTAATAACAAAACACAAGGAGAAGGATATTTGGTGAATTTTCCAGCTTTAGCAGAGAAACTCTTGTTCATTTTAATGGAGATCTGCCAGGCTAAAACACTTAAGATCACAACTACAAAGAATAGGTCACACTCATCTTTCCTTGCTTTCTTTAACCTTTGTTAGTGCCTCTGAACTGTGCTGACATGTAAATAACATAGGCGCTAACCTTTTCATCGTACGTGCGCTCACAACTGGAGTCGTGAGTCAGAAATAGCAGTTTCTCAAACAATTATTTCCAGACGCACACAAGTGAGGATGACAGTGCTGGGGGTGTTATCACTGAGAGGGCATCTGAATCGCAGCTCCCTGTGTTTTCACAGCGTGGATGCTGGAGTGTGGATGCAGGGTGCAGATTGTGGTGACATCTCTGCTCCTCCTTGAGTCCAAGGAGAACATGCAAGGGATTAATCCTGGGTTTTACAACATCTCACTCCAATTGAGAAATGCTGTGACCCATTCTGATGATGTCCCTGGGTGGTCCACACCCCATGGTTTTCAGCTTTTACTTCCAGTTGAATTCAAAAGCCTTCATCCTGTGACTGAATCCTGCAGTGGTTTGAGGGAAAGGTATGAGAGCAGTTTTCCCATGCAGTATTGCTGCTGTAAGAGCCCAGGGCCATGCCTCACGGCTGGTGCATTGCGCAGAGCGGGCTCCTGGCTCCTCCCGCAGCCCTGCATGTGCCAAAGACCTGGGGGTCACTCCTTGGGGCCAAGAGCCCCCTTCAAAGCAAGCAGCCGAGTCCTGTTCACCAAATATGTTTCCCTCCTGTGGGAGACAGTGATTCCTTAATTAAAAAATAAAAAACAAAATCCTGTCAAAGCCTGGATCTCTAAGATTAGTGCTTTCTGAGAGGAAAATGTTTTATTTGCTTCCTCTCCATTCCTTTTGGGCCTTTTTTCCCCTGTTATGTATCTCCTTGTTTGTTGTGATTCCCTACTTTGAAGCTAGTTATATCGGGCTACTCCTCTTTGTATATCATAGTGGGATTTTTATGCAATACTTAATTCGGTTATCTTTAAAATGACAGACTTGGCCCGTGCAATCTTACTCCACACCTCTCCTATTCCTTTGAAAAAGAATCCTGCTAGTGCACTAAAGCAAGAAGTGTTTACGGAGTGACTCCGTGAGTATAAATAGCTCGCAAGCAAGAGCAGCACCTGCCATCTTTGATATGTCTTGCACTTCCCACAAATCACTCGTGCGTGCTGGGTTTGGTCACAGCTATTGTTTGTGCTAAGCTTCCTCCTACTTCTGTAATCCTCCTGCTTAAGTGGATGGGATATTTTGCATATGGTAAGGATTTGGGGGATATGAATCGCAGCCAAGTATTTTGTGGACATGACATGTTGTACACGTGCGTGTTCTGCCAAGGGCAGAGAAATGGAAACGTCGGCAAGCCCTGCACTTTAAATGGAAGGGATATGGCTCTTTCAAAAGTGCCTCCAGTCACGTACTTTGACTCTTACTGCTTCTTTTAAGGAATTGCTGTTGCTTTCTAAATACAGCAGCTCTGGGTTGGTGTGTACGTCTGATAGGATCTGGGGCTTTTGGTGGGCTGGTGGGGGCTGAGCTATCGCCACATTGGCCTGGGGTGGTCTTGGGTGCATCAGCCTCCCCGCGTCCTGCTGCCTGACATGTGCCTCGGGTGTCCCCATATCCATTACTGAGAGGGTCAACAGAGTCAGGGCTTTACAGCCCTTGAGTGCTCTCCTTGGGACAATTCAGGCCAAATCACACCTCTGCTGCTGCTGGTGGCTTCACAAGAGGGGTGGCTTCTGCAACTGGCTGCCTGGCCACGTGTTTCTCTCCCACCTGCGTGATGTTTTCTTTTGCCATGCTTCCTGCAGGAGGGAGTTGAAGCAGGGTCCTTCCTCTTCCACATTGGTGGAGAAGTAGCCACAAAATTACAATTAGTTGAAACTGGAATGACACCTTAATGTCCAGGGTTAGATAAGAATGAGGATTAAAAAAAAAAAAAAATCATTTTTCAAATTGACAACATCTGACAGCATGAGGCTGTGCAAGGAGCTGGCCAGTGACAGCAGCATCCTGAGGAGCATTGATCGATCAGGATGTCCTGGGAGGAGAGTGCCTGCTGCTGATGCTGCTGGTGTCCCTGTTATCAATGGCTTTTCAAATAGTGTTACGTGAATCTGCTGCAGAGAAAGTGCTGTAAAAAGCAGGTGTGGAGCAATCACAAGCACCAGAATGAACGCGTCCTATGCAAACCCTTGTAGACAGGACTGTGTGAAGCTCTTTCCCTTGGAGCAGCTCCTCTATACTCAGGGGATAACTTCAAGAGAAAGCACTGAGCAAGTGGAAGGGTAGGGGGTGGTAAGGAGTCGTAGTCAACAAAGCTATGTGTCCAGAATATCCTGATTGCTCATTACAGATGTCATTCTTCTTAAGGAAAAAAGTCCCAGCAGTGCTACCAATCTTGTTAGTTGTACAGAATAAGCTCAGTTTGATCTCCAGGCTTGGGAACCTGGGTGCAATCCCTGCTCACTGAATTCTTCTCTCCACTTCATTTCTTTGGTGGAGATGGAAATGTTTGGTTTTCCCATGTTGAGCCAGTACACAAAACAGAGAGGAATCACACTTTTCAGTTCACTTATTTTTCTCTCTTAAATAAAATCTGTAGTTTCTGAAAGTTCCTCCCATAACCTCAGGTTCATGGGCATGAATTTCCTCTTTCAAAAGAAGTGACCACATTTTCCAACACTGAATAAAACTCCAATAGTATTGTCCTGGTCTCTGACATTTTCTAAAGATGTTTGCATTACTTGGCTGTAACATTATTTTTTCGTTTGTTTCTTTTTAGAATACACCACCTACTTCTGTATATATTTGATTCTCCTTCATTCTTATGAAGCCGGTAGATGGCCAAAATACAAGATGCCATGGTTTTGCAATGCCTTTTAAAAAAAGCTTTAGAATCATAGTTGAATGTATTCATGTGCTTTGCAAAACAACAACAACAACAAAAGACGGTACTTTAGGATCTACAAAGACTTGAATTTAACTGTTGACATGATACATTCAGATCATTTGGCATTTGGTCAGCAGCCTGTTCTGAAAAGCATAGATTTTATTGAACACACTGTTTGAGCATACAACTGCCTCTCTGTTGTTGTATTTTCCTTCAGACACAGCCAAGGTCATTTTTATATGCCATTGCCTGTAACTGCTGAAAGGAGAGACGTATGTAGGGGTTACGAATCCTAGTTAATTCTGTCTGCCATATCCAACGTGGCTTAGTTTTCCCTCAAGCTTGAAAAGGCGCAGCACAAGCCTGCTTAAAAACTGCTCGGGTTGTGAGGGTTTTCCTGGTCTTCCAATGTTTAACCAGACCCTAAAACCCTCCCCTTTTTGTGGGACAGTATTCCGGCTGACCAAGGCTTTTCTTCCAGTTTCTGTAAGGAGTTAAGAAGGATCTGGGGAGTTCCTTTGGATGAAAATGTACTTGATAGTTTGTGGTGGTGTTGTTAGGCTGGTAAGTCTATGGTGAGGAGAGGGCTGTGCCATGTGGAGAAGTCAGCTGGTGGGGCGGGTGCACTCAGGGGGTTGAGGTAATGCCAGTTGCTATTTAAGTCAGCAGCAGATGTGTTGATATGCCTGTGATGTTCCTCAAGATGGCTCAGGGAGCCTGAAGTTCATAAACGATTCTTCTTCTGACTCCAGCTAATTTTAGCCTCAGAGTGTTTATAAACAGCAGCATTTGTCTCTGCTCCTGATCCAGAAGGATTTCAGCCCCATCCCTGTTGGCATATTCCCTAGAGAAAAAAACAAAAAGGGATACAAAATAGCAATAGCTATTAAAAGATGCTGAGGGAGCATTCAGATTGATGGCAGAGAAAGCCAAATCTCATGCCTATAAATAATGTATCTGCAGTTATCATAGTGTCACGAGAAACTAGGAAGGATATACACCTAGGAATAATTTTTGAGGAGAGAAATGGGGAACAGGGAGCTGAGCCTAAAAGCACCACTAATGGTGCTCCAAGGCAGTATCTAGCAATGGCTCAGGAAAAGACCAAAGCAGAACAGCATGAGAAGAAATAATCAAGGTGTAGCTACACGTGACAGTTGTCACCAACACCAAACCCAGGTGCAGCCCTGCCTCAGTGAAAATGCCAAGTGTACAAGTGTACAAGTTACTGTACAACATTCCTGATCTGAATGCACTGTTCAGCTACTGCTTTGAAATGAGTCAAGTGCAAAAAGTCAGAAAAAAAATTCAATTATGTCACCACAGTTCACAAGGAACTTTAGAAGTAGATTTTAAATACACACAAACCTGTTTAAAATTCTTTCCCTTTCAGAGCCATGACCTCCAAATGCAGTTCTTTGAACAGGGGACATCTCCTAAAGTGTTTGTGGTTTTCTGTTACACAAAGGACATGCAGGCAAAATCCTCCTGCGTTGGTGAGGCAAGGACCTACACTCAGTGCTAGTTTGAAGGAGGGAGGATGTAGCTACATGCTCTGCCTTGAACAAATCCAAATCCCCCAACTTACCTGGAGTCTGCTTTGTAACAAGTCTTCAGGTCATGAAATACTTGACTTGCAGAGCTAAAGTTTTGCTTGTCCTCAAAGACGACACATGAGAAATACCAGCTGCCATCTGATTAAGACATGTGAGAGGTTTCTGAGGTAGCTACAAGTTCAGCTCTGTTGGAAATGAGCAGGAAGCCTTGGAGACGTGTGGCATGGCCATCGTGCCATGACCAGAGGGAGCAGCAGAAACAGCCTGTAAGTGCTCAGTGTAACATAGGTGAGCTTCATCCTCCGATCCTAGGTGAGCGCTACCCTAGCTCATGTCTTAGTGAAGGAAATGCCTGAAGAATTCCATGAGATGTAGTTTAAAATTTCTGCAAGTTAAAGAGAACTGAGGCATCTGGGATGAACTGCAAAGAGCTTTGAAGGGGAAGACAGTTTCATTCAGGAAAGGAACAGAAAGTATTAATAAGTAATAGGTTCAAGACAGAGGAAAGCAACTTATTTTGTGGCTATAGAATGCTAAGACTACTTAGCGTGTACAAGTATGTTCAAATTAACAGAAAATATCTTGCCTTATGCACTGTAGGCTGCTTGCAACACTTAACATTTTCTTTTAAGCTGGATTTCGTGAGCCAGTTTAACATCTTTCAATTTTTCCTTTAAGGATCTACTCTGAACTTTGAGCATAATTGGTTTTTTTAGATTCCTTTGAGCCAAATAATAAGTCTCAAAAAGTATCATTATGTTCTTCTCTCTGTTTCTCAGGACTGTAAATATCAAACACTGACTAATTTTTACTGCTTAAGGAAAAAGTCAGCCTTGAAGAATGTTATCCTATAATATAATTGCATCTGCAAAACTGCAATAATGTTACAGCTCTACTTAGCAAGTTTCCTTTCAGATATCGCAGGATGATCATTTTCCTGCTGTTGCTCTATTAGCTTTGTGTGTCTGAGACTCTGGTGTAACTCTAGGGAAGGCTCAGATCAATCATTTAATGCTCATCACAGAACTTGCCTGCCTATTACCCAGGTGGCCCAAGGTTTTAATGTCAAATCTCCCATCACACTGAGACTTCATGTCCATCTGAGTTTACCTCTGGATTTCAGGCCAAGAATTATATCATATACTTTTTGCCTCCCTAGCCTCTTGCTCAGATACTGTTTTCTCACAGCTGTACAAAGGAGTGAGATCAGCTGCCACTGCCAGTCTGCACCTTGGCGGAGGCAAACATCAAACCTCCTGTTCCAGCTCAACTTCAAAGCCTTTCAGATTTTAAGACTTGTCCAAGTAACAGGAAGAGCTATAAAGGGAAAACTATAATGCACAGGATGATGGGCTCTGTGAAGAAGTGCATTTTCCTCTTACTTTGTGCAGTAAAAAGTAGTGAGTGATAGCTATAGTTTGATTTGTTCTTCTTGTTATTATGTTCATGAGGGGTGTGCAACCATCTTCATCCTTTGCTTGTGCTATGAATAGCAGAGGAACCACTTCCAAGGTCTTTCATCTTCATGCTTTCTATAATAAACCTTTCACCAGCCTTGGGAAAGGGTCCTTGGGTGAAAATCTCTTTTGATATCAAGATACTTGGTTTCAGTTAGGGTACTGAATTCTTCCCCCCTTTTTTCCCACTCCACCTGTAAAAGTTGAGTCTGTAGGTGTCTAACAAATGCTATGGAGTAAAAACTTTCTTTAAACTGAAATTATGCTCTCCACTGCCTCACCTGAGAGAGATTGAGCTGCCTGTTATTTTTGCAAGGTCCTAACTTCACCCGCTTTTTGCATGTTTCTGCATTTGTGCAAACTTCAGGAGAGGTGGAGGAGGTGATAGTAAAGAGTGCAGCTGCAGCCCTAACTGCTTAGCTGGCATCATTGGTTCACAGATGTTCTCAACTGGGTCCTGTCTGGCAGCAGTAGTATGAAGAGACTTCATAAGAGACATTGCATCTTTGAGTTTACCTGTGAAAGCACAGATGAGAAAAAAGGAACCAGTTCAGAGTCACAAAGGTGTTTGTCTGCTTCTCAAGGTTAGCACATAGGTAGTGGCTAAGCCATGCAGTGTTTCAGGCTTTGCTGCCAGTGCTGGCTTTACATAAATGTCCTGCAAAGCACTTGGAGACCTTGTATTGCATTCTCCCTTTGTGATGTTGCTGCCTCATTTACCTACAGATCTGTGTCCTTCATGTTTCCCATGTTCCTCAGTTTTAGTGTGCTGGTCATAAATGGTTATTGGATGTGTAGCGGCTGTGATGTCTGACAGATGTGATGGTACAAAGGGAATGAGATTTCTTAAATAGTTGCATGTGAGAGATGGTCTTTGTACATTAAACCACTACTCTGTGGGCTTTTCTAAAGCTGTAAGAAGAATTTTCTTTTTCTTTTCACTTAGACACCAAAATTAATACCATACTCTGTTACAGAAATGCATGATGGTTTTGTAAACTGTGATCGATGTGGTTCAGCAAATGTATTGAAATGCAGGGAGAAAAGATCATCAAGACTGGTCTATTTTAGACTTCCAATGATCTGGAAGACTTTGATCTCCAGTGCTAAAGGCTTTACATCAGTGTGGTGCTTGATCCAGTAGCCTTGATCGGGATTTGCTTTGCAGTTCACAAAGCTTGATCAGCCAGAGGGATCATTGCATAGCAATGTGAGATGCTCCATTTCCCAGGTGCTGAGCACATTCCTCAGCCCAGAGAAGCGATGCAAAGTGTCAGGGTCGCAGCACAGAATGTTAGATGTCCATTAATTTTAATTGAAATATTCATAGTAAATAGGTGAGAGACTCACTACATGAATATGATCATTACCCCTTACCACTAGTGTCTGCTTAGGGCTTCTCTGTTTATCAGATTGAATTATTTAAAGAAATTAAGCTGCAATCTCCTTACCATCCATTAGCTGGAACCCTATTTGCATGTAGCAGTTGGATTTTGGCAATCAAAACCAGGAAAATTCTGCACAGCAAGCTGTTTGCCAAAAAAAGCTTCTCTGTGTAGCGCTTAAGACTGCGTAGGAATATGAATGGTAAAAATAATATGGGGATCAAATTAAACAACCAGTAAAACAAGGATGAGCCTGCTAAAGATTAGGCTGTGCTTTGCCCTGTGTTTGGTATTACTCTCATCTGTAAATCTTCACAGTTTTTGTTAAAACACACAGCTGGTAGTAAAGAAATCTGTCCTAGCATTCCAGTAAAAACAGTGGCAGGCCAGGCAATGAGGAGATGTGTGATGGATTTATTTGGACTCATTTTATAGGCATCATTGTACAACAGCATCAACAAAACTTTAGAAATGGCCACTTAATCATTGACTTATTTTATCATAATGCAATTGATACCTCTAGATACCAATATGAAGGTAAAATCTGAAATCAGGAGTAAGTACTTGTATTAGTGAGACTTTATCAGGTCTAGAATCTTAGATTTAGGGCCTAATCCTGCTCCACCTGAATGCAGGGAGAGTTTCACTTCAGATTTAACTGGGAACATACCAGGAACCATCATGACAAAGCTAATTCAAACTTACTGGACTGATTTAAAAGCATAACGTAAAATTCCCACTATATAAAAGAACAGAATCTGGACCTTTTACAAACCATTGCCTGCAAAAGAGGAAATTTCAACTTGAGAATAAGCCAAACAACCAAAAAAAAAGTACTCTGAGGAGCAGCGCTGCCACACTGTATCTATGTGAGTTCCAGAAATCCTCAGGGGATATATGTCTCTGTAGATACTTTACAAGGATAGGAAAAGCATGTTCATGGCTTGAGTATGTGTTTAATGGACAAACCATACAGCTACTGGTCATTAAGCAGCAATAGTTGTGTTGTATAAAAGCACTTACGAGTTTACAATTTCAGATTGTAAATGATACCCGACTTACCCAAGCCTGTGCCAAGTTAGAACCTTCTGGGAGATGTTTCTGGGGGAATAAATACACTTTGCAGAGGCACAGCTCTGTGCAGCATGTCAGCTCTGTCGTGTGTGTTTCCAGAGCGATCCTGAGCTGAAAATATTTGGACAGCCCAAATATAATCTGCTATGTGTGTGTCTGGGCTGCAAAAGCCTCATGTTTCACTTCATACTCGGAGCCTGTGAGATCTTGCTGTGCTTGGGGTCTTTGTCCCTCTGGGCAGGAGCGCCCAGAAACCATAAAAGGGTATAGATGATGCTTCAACTGTTCGTGCTGCCTTGCTGTCAGTCGATTTAGTTTAGTTCAAATCTTGGGAAGAGCAGGAAAGATGTGTAGCTACAGTGATCCACTACGTTTGACCTTAAATCCTGTTCTTTTCCTCTCCCCGCCCCCAAGAGAGTCCTGAATTTAAACCTTCCCTCACCACTTAGGTGGATATGGAGCACCTAAACAGTGTTTGCACAGGACAAATCAGATTTCTTTGTATTAAGCTTCACTAAAACTTCTTCCTCCAGGTAGCTTACTTTACTTAGAGGTGCAGAAATTGTTTCTAATTCAGAAACACTGAGAACACTGTCAGTGAGAGGTGGAAGCTCCATGTGAGGGCCACATACAGGCAAGGTTCTGCATAAACCTGGCTGTGGTATGTAGCTTGTTGCATATCAGTTCTGTTACTACCGTGTCCAAGTGCATCTCAGCTTTCACTAGTATAGCTGTAAAGCAATGAGGTGGCACTTTTCCCTACTATAGTTGGGAAAGTGAAGTACAGAGATAATCAGGCTCAAATGAATGTTTAAATACTTACGAGTTAGCTAACAAAATTTTATTGTGAAGCCAGACCTTACATGATTTACCCTAAATCCAGAGGCACTCACATGGAAGCAAGGAGGTGATGAGGGAATCTGAAGACATGAGTCAGTGCCCCAACCTCGTATACCCTCTCCACTAGAATGGTTGTGCCATTGAGAAAGCTTTAAAAGTAAAGGCTGTGCAAATTGTACTCAGATTGCAATAAACCTTCATGCAAATTTCCTTATATCTTGCATGCATAACATGCATATTTTATTACTGTTTTAACTGACACTTCTAAGCTTTTCAAGCTACTAAGGGGAAAAACTAACTCAATTCAAAACAGCAGGCCAAGCTCACTGTGCCCACAAGTAGGTACATTTCCTCCGCAACATGCTGAGCTGCTGACTCTTTCCAACGTTTAGTTTGAATGTAGAAGCCTCATTTGATCAATGTAATAACCTCTCCTGTGAAGCTTAACACACCTCCTGGCAAAGGTGAGAATGACTAACATAAGGCAAGTTCACTGTCATTACTAAGCACAGCATTTATCGGGGGCCTCTGGTGCTGGAAAGACCTCGAACCAGAATTGAGAATTATCTGTAATTTCATCAAAGTTACTACAAGTGCTTTGGAAAATCAGGGTCTGGGTAAGTTGTATTGAACAGCTGAAATCTTGCTGGGGATCGCTGGCTACTTCTGGCAACACTGGCTTAGATAAACAGCAGAATCTCTCCTTCCCCACTCCTCTACTTCCAGCTCCCTGGTTTCAGTGGTCCAAGTTGGACTGGAGAGAAACAGCTAAGAGAAAGCCCAGGTTTTTTTATCCTCTTGGTAGGTTAAAAAAAGAAATAATCACTGAAAAGTCTCGAATAAAACAGCCTTACACTGAGAGTACTCCAAGTCCACCATCATCAGAGGGCTCACTGAATCATAATGTCATTTAGGTTGGAAAAGACCTTTAAACTTGTCAAGTCCAACTATAAACTTAACCCTGCTAAGTCCACCACCAAGCCATGTCTTTGAGTGCCATATGTGTGCACCTTTTAAATACCTCCAGGGATGGTGACTCAATCACCTCCTGGGGCAGTGAATCTCCATGAAGCAAAGCTGACCCTGCCAGGACACTTCCTTGGTTCCAGAAACAGCAGAGGTTGCTCATGGAGCAGACAGATGTATGGAGCTCTGGAGGAGCTGTACTCAAGGACTTGGGGTTCAGTTTTGTACTTTGTGCATTTCTGAGGGAAAATTACTTTAATAAGTGCAATCATGAAGGTGTTCCAAGTGGCAGTTTTGATCCTAGCTCTTCATTCTTAGCTTAAACAGCCCTGATTTTCCTAGTCACACCTGATCTGCAGCCACCTGGGTGAGGTGGGAAGGAGACTTTACCCCATGCTGGGGGCCAGCTGTAGCTCTTTTAGCTCCTTTCCCCAGGTGATGCTCTGCCTCCAGGCAGCCCAGCCACCTCTCCCTTGGGGCTGGAGCAAGGCTGGGACCCCTCCGGGCACGGTAAGCCGATCTGCCTTCAGCTGTCCCCGCCTGGAGCGGAGGGAGGGGGGAAAGGGGAGGAATTTGGCTCCTCTATAAATAAATAAATAGCAGCCGCGCAGCCCCGGTGACCGCTGCCAGCTCCGGAGACCCCCGGCATCTCCCGGCGGGGAGCGGTGCTTCTCCAGCCAGGATAAGCGGGGGAGCGCCCAGAGGCCACGGTGAGGGCCGTGCCCTGAGCAGATTGCCTTCCCCCGAGGGGTTTCCAGCTCTGCCTTGTTCCCCGCTGGTCTCGGTGAAATCCATCGAAGTGTGAGCCGCCCCCCCCCCCGCCAAATAGCCGACTTCTTTCTTTGGGGGTGGGGTTAGGGGGGGGTCCGCACCCAGGGGCTCCCGCAGGCTCTTTGCGGCTCGCTCTTCCCAGCACTTTATTTTGGGCGCTGCCGAGCAGGGCCAGGCTCCAAGGGGTGCCGGCTGCATCGGGTTTCCCCCCCCTCTCCCTCCCTCCTCCGCCTCCCTCCGCCCCTGCCCCGCGGTGCCTCTCGAAGGAAGTTTTGCCCCCGCGGAGAAGGACGGGGCGGGGGGGACGCGGTTTTGTCGCGCAGGTGAGAGGAGCTGCGGCTGCTCTTGGGGTGGGGGGAGGTCCTTTCCCCCGAGGGGAAGGTGGAGGTGGGGGAAAGCGAGCCCTGCTCTGCACCCCGGGGCAGAACCGCAGGGTGGGGGGGAGCGGGACGGCGCGGGCTCGGCGTGTCCCCCGGTTAAGGGGAACTCGATGTCCTTCTTTTCTCTCCAGCCTCCCTCCCCGTGTCCCCCGGTTCTTGGCACTCCGGGACGGCAGCAACAGGCTGCCGGGCTCGGGACCCACAGCCCCGGGACCGGAGCCTCCTCTTTGTGGAGATGCGGGGTGGCAGCGGCTCCCCGAGGGGGGAGGGCAGGCTGGGTTTGTGCCACCCCCCCAGCGCTGGGGACATCGTCCCGGGGCTGAAAGGCAGCAGGGATGCGCGTTGCCCCCCTGGGGACCGCTTCACGGGGGTGCGGGCTGGGTGATGGGGAAGAGGATGGGGATGCGCGGTCCCCGGGGAGGCTGGAAGGGGCAGCTCCAGCCCACCTGGCGAGCGTAAACCTGGAGCCTCTTCTGCAGTGCCGGGGACTCGCGTCCTTCTCCTCCTCCTCCTCCTCCCATCCGCGGCTGCAGCTCTGCTGCTCCATCCCATTATTATTAGCGGAGGATGCGAAAAGAAAGAGAAGAAAAAAAAAAAACCAAACAAACCAACCCAACAAAATCAAAACCCAACACACCCAAGCAAACAACCAAAGCCCCCCCTCCCCTCCCCACCCCCCGCTTTCCCTCCCACCCCCCCCCGGTCGGTGGGACTTCCAGGACCGGCTGCGCTTCCCTGGCCCTGGGGAGGGGAGGCAGAGCCGGGGAGGCGGGGGGAAGGAGGGGGCCGAGGCCAGGCAGACACTGAGAAAATCGCTTTTGTCTCCGGCACGGCGAGCGGCGCAGGGGCCCCCGCTCAGCGCCCCGCTCCGCTCCCGCAGGCACCGCGCCGGGGAGCGGGCAGCTCGCCGGATCCTCATTCTATATATATATATAATTTTTTTTTTTCTCCCCTTCTGTTGGTGTTATTTTTTGCCTTTTCGCCGTAGAGGATCCCCCCACACGCACGCACGCTGCCCCCCGCCCGAGGTTTCTTTGGGTCCAGCCGGAATCCGCGACGCTCCTGGGGATTTTCCCACCCAAGCTGGGGTCTATGAGCGGGAAGGTGATCAAGCCCAAAGAAGAGAAAGATGCTTCCAAGGGTAAGGCAGGCGCAGCCGCTCCCATAAACAGCGTGTTCCCCGGCCCGACTGCGGGCAGCCCGACCTTACCGGGGGGGGGGGAGGCGGGGGGCACAGCTCCGGGCAGAGTCCGTGGCTCGGGGGACCCCCCCATTCCGGTCCCCGGTGCTGCCCCAGCCCCTCGGCACGGGGCGTGTGGGAGCATCTCAATGCGGCACCGGTGGAAGTCGGAGCATCCCCCCCCCCAACCAGCTCCTTCCCACCTCGGCCGCGCCGCCTCCCCTGCCGGGTGCTCGGGTTACGGAGCGGGGACCCGTCGCCATGGAGACGCGGAGGCGGGGGGTGGGGGGCTGGGGGGGTGCGGACCCCCCCTTCGCCCCAAGATGGGGTTGGGAACGGGGGGCTGCCCCAGCCCGGCGAGGCAAGGATGGGGAACCCGCTCCAAGGATGCGTTCCCGGTGCTTGTAGGGATGGGGAACCCGCTCCAAGGATGCGTTCCCGGTGTGTGTGTGCTTGTAGGGGTGGGGAACCCTCTCCAAGGATGCGTTCTGGTGTGTGTGAGATGCAGGGTGTCCCGCTCCAGGGATGCATTCTCGATGTGTGTGCATGCAGGTTGTCCCACTCTGGGGATGCATTCCTAGGAGGTATGTGTGTAAGGGAGTGTGAGTGCAGGGATGGGATGCATGCCTGGGGTGCATGTTTGCATTCAGGGATGGGGTGCCCGCTCCAAGGATGTATTCCCGAGGTGTGATGCAGGGTGTCCCGCTCCGGGGATGCATTCCTGGGGGTGTGTGCATGTGGGAATGGGATGCCTGCCTGGGGTGGGGGTGTGTGCATTCAGAAATGGGGTTGCCCACTCCAAGGATGCATTCCCGAGGTGCCTGTGTGATGCAGGGTGTCCCGATCCAGGGATGCATTCCCAGTGTGTGTGTGTTTGCATGCAGGGTGTCCTGCTCTGAGGATACATCTCCACACAGGTGGTTCTCCCCCTGCATCCCCCGAACAGCTCGCTCTTAGGGGTTACCTTTGTTCAGGGCTATGGGAGGGTGTGCAATTAAGTAGCTGAGGTGTGTGCGCTGCGTAGATCTCCAGTAAGTAGTTTTTCTGTGAAATTGTAGATAAGTCCATGTATCTTCTTAAGGAAGCAGCTGTGTAGTAGGCTGGGGCTCGTGGGGTACCCAGCTGCATGCTCGTGGCCTCCCTGGAAAAGGAAAAAACTGCTCCTTTTTTACTAGTTATATGGAATGTAACGAGCACCTCTCTATTTACTTTTGTAGTGGCCTGAGAGGCCAAATCAAAACAGCTAATAATTTCTTTTTAAACTTCTTGATTTCTTGGTTTTGACAGTTTGTTTAACACTGGTTTTGTGAGACTTTTTTTTGTTTTGTTCTTTTAATGCTCTTCTCCGCCCAACTTTGTCTTTCCAGTTCACTTGTGTTCAGAACTGTAGCATTTGCATCAGATTTTTTTATTATTTTTCACAATAACAAAATACAGTTCACCATTCAGATGCTCTGCAAAACCTTACATTTTCTAAATAAATATTGTTTGCCTTTATGTTACTTTCTTTGATGTTGAGCATTTTTTTTTATGGTGGCCTTATTCACTAAAGTGCTCTTTAAATAATTTATTAAGCAATGCAGAACAAAAGATTCCTGCCTTTCTGAGCAATTATTTTGCATGGTTTAGAACTGTGTTATAATCCTACACAAAAAAAGAATTTACCGCGCTTGTATGAAAGCCTGTCTTTTAAATCAAACTTACATATTCCATTTTGTGATATGATTGCAAGTGTTAATGATACTTAAACTTCATGCTGGAAATTGCTGGAGTATAGGTTTGGGGACACATGTATTTCAAAAGAGGCAAAGGTGTTTGTATCTGCTCTTAATGAGTCAGTAGTAACTTAAGCACTCAAGGCTTTGATTTCTGTGGTGACAGTGTACCAGAAGGTGTATGTTCTGAGAATCCCAAGAAAAACAGCTGATGCTGATACTCTGCATCCAGGAGATGCTGGTACACTCTGAGCTCGTATGAAAACTTTCTTTGTTATCACAAAGTAAAGGTGCAGTTTTAAATACTGGGAGGAGCCAGTAAACGTATGAGGTGGTTTGGTACTGCTGTAGGAAGGTGAGTGATGGTTATGGTCTGTGAAACATCCTTTTAAAAAGGAGCAAGGTACAGTGGTAAGGAGGTACTATTTACCAGTTAATGTATAGGCTGCATGGCCTTCTTCAGCCTCTTGTGTAGTAGATTAAAATAGGCAATGTTTTTTCCTCTGAACCACCTGAATTTTTATTTGGTGATTATAAGTATTACAGCTCTTAATAGGAATGTTTATTTTTGGATCTAACCATACTAAAACAGACTGTTGAGGGGTTTTTTGGTTTTGTTTTTTTTTTTTTTTGATACAGTGAAAGAGTAATTTGCCTGGAAAGGATGGGATACCATTTCCTGAATATTTCTGCAGCTATACTGTGGCACTGGGTATACTTCAGTCCTGACAGAAGCCTGTTTTAGAGTTAGTTAACTACCCTTTCAAAGAACAGTATAACCACATAATTAATTGTGGTGATGTCGTCAGGTACCACATATTCTGTAGGACTTATGATGTAGTTTTAATACCTGTGTTAAAGGCAGGTGTCCCAGGACTGTATTTACATTAAAAAAATGTGGAGTGCTTTGTTAGTGAGAACCATTCAGGAATGAGAAAGCCTGACAGCTTTCTTGTGCATTACAGTGTCATGCACGAGAGGAGACTTTGCTGTAATTCTCTACAGAATTTGGGGGGTGGAGGCATATTCAGCCCTAATGTAGGGAGCTGCTCTGTGGAAGTTGTTGAATGGCACTTTCTACAGGGAGCTTTTGGGGTCGGTCTTTATAGAAAAGCCTGATTGATACAGAACCTTGAGGCAATGGATTTTGGTAGCAATCAGCAGAATCCACTATAAGTAGATACTGTCTTGAAATGGGTGTTTTCATTTAAATTACTCTCTCTCCTAAAGCCTGTGGTGGTGTCAGCTGGGTTGCACAGGTGTAACAGAAGTACCAAAATCTATTTTTAAAGAAAAAAGAGGTTTTTTCCCCATCTCTTTTCTTAAGCTAAAGAGGAAAGTGACTGCTCACTTCAGAGTCTGTCAGCTCCACTTGTAAGTCACGCCTAGAAAACCCCGTGATGACTGTTTTGCTCAAATTTTGTTTGCTTTTAAAGCTGGCTGTGGATGTTTAAGAATTAACTAACTCCATCTAAATAGAGCTTATGGATTAACATAATGAAGTCAGGGATGCACACGTTCACTTTCTGCAAAAATGCTGCATTGACTGTGAATGTAGATGGATAAGATTGACATGGATTGATTTCTTTTTTTTTTTTTTTTTTTAATTGTGTGAGTGTCAGAGAGCTGTAGGACACTGTGTAAGCCCAGGTAGCCTCCGAGCTGTCTTGCAAGTGTAGATTGACAGTGCTGCTGCTCCAGCGTGGAGGCTGTTTGTGGTAGCAAGTGGCGTGTTTCAGAGAGTACCTTTGTCCCATCTGTGTTGGTGGATTCAAGGATGGAGCTGGTTCCCACGTCTCTTCTCACTTCTTTGGGGTTGGCAGAAGTATGAGGATCTGAGTAACAACAGCTCAGCATCCTGCAGCTCTAGTCTGATGGCTGGTAACAGCTCTTCAATGGAGGCTAGTTATGTGCACAAGAAATAACCCTAAGTGTGTTTCCACTGGCAGAATTGATGCTCCCGCTGGTCGGGTTCTTCTCCTGCTGCCTAGCTGGTGTGTGGAGAGCTGTGTGCTTTGCAGGGTGGGTGACATTACCCAACCCCCCCTCAAAAAGCTTTTGCTTTGCACTTTGGGAAGTATATCCAGTGTCGCCAGTGAGCCTTTGAGCTGTATCAAGACAACCCATTTTGAATTAAATACTTTATAACCTTTTATTTGGAGGAGAGGCATGGGGCAGTAGGAGAATATAGGGCATTAGAAAGTGATCCGAGACCTACTGAAATTCTTATGCTTTGGATCTGGGCCTTAAAGTGCTCGTGCTGTCTAGTGTTACAGCCAGACTTTTTCCAGAGGCTGCTTTGCAATTTGTGTGGCTCCTCCAAGGAGAATCTGAAACTAAATCCGGGAAACGGATTCGCCTGTATTTGTTTTTCTTTTTACTGGTTGGATTATATACCGTTGCCTTCCCCATCGATGCAGACATAGCGGGGTGGGTGTGCGTGTCTTTTTCCTGTCACCATGCTCTCACTGCAAGAAACTTCAATAGCTTTGCCCTGAAGTCTGATAACCCCAGCCATAAGCAGTGAGAAAATGCAGAGTATATTTTCTTCTCCAGAAAGAAAAATAGGAGCATTTTAGAAGCTGATAGCTTCTAATCTGAGAAAAGTGTATTGAAATAGTGACAGTGAGGGTGAAGACTTTGGAAGTATATGTACTATTCTAATTCAGTGACAGCAGAAAACAAAGCACTTAAAGAAAGAACTTGGCAGAAAAAAAAGGAGTCTGAATTTTGAGGTATCTATTACAGCTTTTCCTGGCTTTATGGGAATATAGTATAATGCAGCTTATGATTGAAAGATCTGTAGAAAAGCTGACAAAAATAAAGAAGCTGATCTCAACAGTTATATTTCTATAGTACTGAATCATGAGAAAGCAACTTACTTCAGGGACTGAAGAAGAGCAGCACAGAGGCAATGTGTAAACTGACCGTGTCTTGGTCTGAGTCCACTGAATCAAAATTAGCAGCAAATACGGACTTCCATGAGAAAGGGGAAGGGAGCATGATGTTAGCATTCCAATCTGCTGCTTGGCTGGCTCAAGTGGGAGGCAGGGCATCTCTTTATATTGTTATGGGAAATTTGGGTGCCAGTTCTTTTGCATCCCAGACAAAAAGGCCCACCAAACTTCACCACCAGCTGCTGTTTGACACAAGAACTTCAATCTCTGTTTAGGCAGATGTTTGCCAGCAGTAGACTGGGTCTCATTGTGGTCAATTGGTGCTATTGACTTGTGTATCAGAACTTGTGTTTGTATCATAAACATTTAATTACACTAAAGAGTGAGTAGTTAAACTCAATGCTTTTATTTTGTTCACTTCACATTAGAAATCTCTGTGCCTCCTGTCTGAAATTTGAGATTGTGGATCAACTTTGAATCAATGCCTGCATCGCCCACTGGAAAGTGGCAGCCAAAATCTGAGGCACGGCCCACCCCATCCTGGATATTGATGCTGCAGGTTACAATAGATACTCAGCTCTTGGCTGAGGTCCTGATCCATTCAAAATTCCTGTTGACACCAGTGGGAGTTCTCTGTGTCTGCTTGTGGCATTGCCTCTGATTAGTGGGTGGTTGTTAATGTGCCCATGCTTGGAATATTTACAGTAACTACCTCCTGTTATGACTCATTATCTGTGACTGGTTTTGGTTCCACAAGCTGCAGTAACTCTTTATAAAATACACATGTATAAAAGAAACATCCTTCACTCTAAATCCCAAGACAGCGGCCCCTGGCATCTGTTGGTAAAACACCTGCAATTAAAAAATGGAAGTGGCCTTTGAAATCAAGATGCCGGTGCATTCATGCTGATGCTCTGTGGTTGTTTTTAGTGTTAGCTAAAGGAATCCACAGTAAGGCAGTATTTCTAGGGACAAGCTCTAAACTTCAGGGATTGTTATACTGTATGTTCTTGTATGGCTGCTCTTCATGGCAAAGAACTTGTCTTGTTTGGAAGGTAATAAAAGATGGTAAACTTCTTTTGCTTCTAGAGGAAAACTTAGTAGTTGCTTCCTGGCAGGTGCCAAATCTCATCTTTAGTGGAAAGACTCCCTGGCATATGAATCCTGGGGGATGAGTAGTCCCACAGAACATTGCAGGGGGCTGCAAAAGGGTGACTACCAGCATCCACAGCAGATGCATAAGGATTTGTATGGCTCAGGCTTCTGGCATCCCTGATCTGTGGCCACCCACAATATGCTGGAGACTTGTCATTAGATGTATTTGTACCATGTACTGTTATTTCCTGCAAGGCATTGGTCTTACCCCTATGCTTTGGGGATTTTGTGATGCAATGTAGTCCTGGGTCAAATGGATGTTATTTTTCTTCCTCTGTTCCTCGTTTTGTGTTGTTGCTAGAGTGTGTTTAGGAAAAGATAGCTCCAAATTTATATGAACCATTTTCTCTGGAGCAAAGACATGGCAAATTCAGTCTCTTCTCTGCAAGCAGTGAATCCATGCTTTTAAAAAGTCCTTTGTGAATCTTGATGTGTGGTCAATCCTGCGTGCTAACAAAACATTTTTAAGTCTGGGAGGACAAGCTTCCCATCCTAGGTGACCTACAGCTAAGTATTTTTAGACCAAGATCTTTGTGTTGGAGTCAATGTGTATTGGAGACAAAAAATTGCTCTGTTTTACCCTGAGATTAAGAGGTGCTTACGTTTTATGTGATTTGGTTGTGGAAGCTCTTCTGGATTCAGTGGTTTCAAATCTGTTTTTTGGGACTGAAGCTTTCCTAGCCACTAGGATCCCTATTAGTTGAGCCTATCTCCAGGGTCTGTGTGCCATAAACATTGTTTTCCTCTCCTCGGCTTTGTTAGCCTAACAAAATTCCCCACTTTTCCATTCATGTCTTGACCAAGCTTGCATGAAAAGACATATGTTTGAAAACAAAATGAAACAACTAAAGGAGTAAAGGAGTATGTTATTTACAATAATACTTCTTTTTTTTTTCTTTTTTTTTTTTCTTTCTTTTGTATGGTAACGGGTGAAGGATTTCCCTGAATTGTCTGATCTGGTTTCTTACTCACTGTTTGTATTGTTTTGCTGAAATAAAAGCAGGTGAAAATAATTTGAATTGCACCCTCAGGCAGGTAACAATTCAGTTCTTCTCAGGAAGAGAGTGTAAAGTGAGACTGTCCTCCACTTAATTAGTTTTGTGAGAGTGATGTATAAGGCAAGGTCAGTCCTAAACGAAGAAAGGGCTGGCATGTATTGAATGCTGCTTACGTTGTTTGAATAATTGGAGCATCACTCTGAGGTGGGAGGGAGCAGAGGGACTGAGATGAAGTGGGAAGAAGAGATATTCCTGAAATAGCAATTGAATTGACATTGGTCTGGGTTGCATCATGCATGCGCTGTTCAAGATCGACTAAATCCAAACTAATGGTGGTTCATTACCTTTGACACTGTGGTTGTGATTGAAGCTGAAATGAAGGTGTATTTATAGACATTATTCTGTTCCATGGCCCAAGTAATATTTAGCTGCTTTTCAGCTGAAGCTTAATGTAATTGATAGGAGGCTCTGTTGGTTGCTTTAAGAATAATTTTTTTAACCAGTACTTGGTAACTAAAAGCACATGTATCAAAAATACCACCCGCTTTAGGACAAATTTCTTTTGGCTTAGCAGGATCCAATCAAACTTGAACACGGTGTAATCCTCATCTGACCCAAGTGGTCGACAGGCATTTGCTGGCTTTTGTGAAGTGACTGTTACTTCTCTGCATGTCACTTGGATGCCAGTACAGGGAACCCAATAGCGCTGCTGTACTGCTTTGGTTGGCTTCTCTCTCTCTTCTGTGTAAGCTTTAACAACTCCTCCCACCTCCCCAGCAATGCAGCAGGGATGAGGAATGGGGGTTGTAGCCTGTATTTGCAAATCTGGTGATAATTAGCACTAAACTGGCTTTGTTTTATTTTTGTGTCAATTTTGTGTATTGAATCCTTGGAGCTTTTCCTCTTCTGTTAAAATTTAAGGGAAAATTCACCTTTAAGAGTATTTCTGTTTTTTGTTAAATAAAAGGAAAAAAAGTGCAGGACTTGAAGGATAAAATGGGAATAAGGTATGAAAGAACCAGGAAGGGAAGTTTAACAGAAGGACAGGGAGGATGGCTGGTGGGAGAAGGGAGTGTTGTAGAATGAGCTTCAAGTGATCTGCAGCCAGTTTCAAACGCTCTTACCTGCCCAGCAGGCACACAAGTGGAGAGCTTTCTTCTGATTTTGTTTTTATCAGTCATTTTTTCAGGAATAATCAAAATCTAAGAAGGGGCTAGGAGCTCCCACCCCATTCCTAGCACCTGTATGTAGCTCACTGCTATTGGCTGCAATGTTTGCTCGAGTAGCTTAGGCTGGATTTACTTCCATGCACTGTCAATGTGCTGTCAAACTACTTATACAGAAACATTTATTTCCTTGGATTTTACATCTACTGTGGATTTCTGTACAGCTCTTTTATGTTCAGTAGACAAAGAAGTTTCTTATGGTGCTCTTATATCTCATCTGGCCAAGCTGTGCTACAGTTCTGCCTTGAAAATGTTAATTTTTTTAATTGTAATTATATACAGTGCTCTGAGCTGCTGTCACTTCTACTTTGTTCCTCAGAGTTCTGCAAGAGAATAAGAAACTCTGGTGGAGCCAATTGTCACTGAAAGCCATTGTCACTTCTTATGGGGTGCAGAGCTGGAATACCTGAATTGTGAAAGTCTCTTTTTCTAGTGAAATAACGATGTGGTGGTATTTTGGGGAGGCGTGGTATTGGTGGGATTTGTAGGCATGTGCATTTTTGGGGGGAATCATGATTTGTAATTATTTAAGACCATCATATAGTGCAGGTGCTCCATCCTATCCTGTGCTGCAGAGGTTTAAGTAATATGTCTTCTGACTGTAAATAGGAGAAAGGTCTCTGGAACCGTGCTGATGTACAATCAGTGCAGGTTTGTCATGTGCTCTACTTTACGTTTGCTTCTCATCTTGCATACCAGTGACTGAATGTTCAGAGCCTGCCAAAAATAGCTTACTGTTTTCAAGTGATTGGGCAAGGAGAACTGGAACGACTTGCTTGTCTTTTCCCTTCTTCCCTCCGTGCCCCGTGTTTGTTTTCTGAAGAAAGGATGTTATTGTTTAACTTTATTCTGGTGGAAGTTAATAAAAAGTGGTAAAAGAGAAATAAGTCAAAAGGAATCCAATAGCAAGTCTTTTCCTGATCACCTAATAGGAGGGCTGAGCAGCAGAAAGACTGTGATGCCAGTTTCAGGAGCTGGGAAAAGATTTCAGGGATGAAGTGTGACTGGTTTCTGTTCCACCCCGGTGTCAGGATATCCCCTAGCTAGGGAGACCAATAAAGCAGTAAGTCTGCTTTATGGGGGAGCTTGGTTGGTATATGGCCTTAGAGCTTACAGACTTGTGTTACTTGGCCCCTGGGAAGCTGCATCTTTGGTTTCCTTGGCTAGAAGAGGGGTTTTTGTTCATTCTATCACGTGATTTCTGGGATGCCGAGAATAACAAAATGGTATAAATAATAGTCTTTTCATACAGGGTATCCAGTGGTAGGCAATAGAAAGGAGTGAAAGCTTTATTTCTGTTCATGGAGTAACTCGTACAAGGAGAGGACAGCACAGAAGACAGGAGGAAGGTAAAATGGTATGTTTTTCCTAGTGGTGTGTTCAAGAACAGTAGATGTTATTGTTTAGGATACTTGATTTAAGTGGCAGGGTTATGCAGAGCTGTGAAATATGTCGTTTCTGTTTCATGACAACTTTAAGGGTTTAAACATTTGTATTTGTTCCCTCACTGGGACCTTGGAAAAACTTTTTTTGAAGCTACTCAGGAGAAAGAGGCATGCCAGAAGTATTATAAAGAAAAAGAGGTCATAGATTTTCCATTTGTGACCTTGTTCCACACTTGATCCAAGAAGCCCTCCAGTCAAAGCTAGGAAGTTTTTGCAAGGCTCTTGAGTATGATCAGAAAAATTGGTTAGGCACTTCTGAACAGTGTTAGGAATAGATTTTGGCATATACGAGTTTCTCACAAAGCACGTTTTCAAGTCAGTGGTGTGGAGGATGGCAGTAAGCTTTGTAGCGAGGCAGGAAGGTTTTACGTGTGTGCCTTTTGTAATGCAAGTGTCTTGTTTTTATTTCTTTGCACACTGAATGATGAAGGATGAACTTTGAATTGCATTGCAATTTTTGGAAGGAGTAAGAGGTACCCAGGTGAAGGAGATGAAGTGTGATGGAGTGGCAGGAGAAAGCAAATCCTGTGAAACTTTGATAGAAAATTAGCTTTGAAAGGCCTCTGGAGAGCATGAACAAGCTGAGAAATGTAATGGAAGAGGGGATATTATAGGCATAATTTGTCACTGTTTTCAGGAGGGTAATAACAGCCTAGCTATGTGTTTTCCTACTGCCGAGCATGGATTTATGAAGACTAGAAAAGATGCGATGGGAACATCCTAAGACACAAAGTGATCAGTGAAAAGGGCTTCAGTGGAGCCAGGGTTAAAGGAAAGAAGAAGTTAGTAGTGACCCAGAGATGGAGACAGAGAGGCACGAGGAGGAAAAGGAGCTTATGAATTTGCTGCAACTCCAGGGCTTTTCATAAAAGGAGCAAGGATATTGGTTTATCCTCACACTTGGCAGGAGATGACAAAACCATTATCGTTTGAGCCACTGAAGCTGTTGCAAATATTGAGAATATAAAGAGAAATACCTTTGCATACCAGGTTAACTCACTGAGTTGAGTGCCCAGGAAGGTTTTCCACTGGTTGGATGTTTTGAAGATTGCAAGAAAAGCATCCAAATTGTAAAGTGGCAAGTGAGGCTGAACTTCTAACTGGGAGAGACAGAACTAGGCTTACAAATATCTATGCTAAAAATAGAAGGAGGAAGACCCAGCTCTGTGTGGTGTATAGTAATCTGGACAGTCAGAGCTAAAGGATCTAAGAAATCTTCTGTCATCTAGCCTGAGTTTTCACTTCTGCAATGTACTAAATGGGGACTATCTTCATGGTGTTTAATAAAAACTCGATCCTGTGTATACGGGTTCAAACACCTGAGAATGAAACTAGTTGTAGTTGTTTAAATGAAGCCTTCAAACTGGCTTCCTTATATGTTTGAGTTTCACGGAATCTGATTCTCTACTTACAATTTAAGAAAAGAATAATTCTGTCCTCGACTTGCACTAGCACCAGGTGCAGAAGTATGCTACCCTAATAACCATCCTGTGGAAGCCCACGTGTTGCACCAGTGTCAGGGATCCTTCTGACATCCAAAAGTGAAGACTGGAATTGCTACTTGGCTTTGTTTGTTTTATTTTTTGTTAAAGCTGGGGAATTCTGAGGATAAATACATTTCCTGGTGTGATGAGGGTGATGTAGGGGTACACGCAGATTTCCATTGAATTCAAAGTGTACGCGTCTACCAGTCTTACCTGAGTAATCATATCAGATATAACTATTTGGGATTTGGAGGCCAAATTTTGCTTTTGCTAATAAAGCACCTTGAATGAAAATTTAGGCACTTTTATTTTCTAAAGGCACAAAAAGGGTTAATTTCTGTAGTAGTACTGAAAGCAAAGAAACCCTGACAGTCCCATCTTTGAAACTGTTAGTAGTAATACCAGGCTGTAGTGAAAGTCTGACAACTTAAAACACTGCAAAACCCCTTGACAGTCTGTCCTGCAAGGTGCCAAGCATCTCTAATTTCCATTTTCAGAAAACCCTTAGTACTGTGGTTTGGGTCCCGTTATCAGTGGATGTCATGTATTCCTGTCATGTCATGTTCCCGCTATCACAAATTCTTACATTAAATGTATTTCAGACGGAGCAATTGGCTGTGTATGAGGAAGACTGAGTGAGTGACAAAAGGCTTATAAAAGAAATCAACAGAACATAGCACGCTTCCATCCCTCTCATTCAGACATGTATGAATGAGCTGTTTGTCAAGGTAGTACCTCTGTCACTAAGAGGAGAACGTAATGCATTACTCCTCTTTCATAAAGGTGGTAAAATTGTTGCTGTTAATTCCTCAGCACATTATTACACTGTATGTGAAACACCCAATTCTTTTATATTACTTTTCTTAAAACGCTTTGGCCTTCTTGGTAGACTCTAATTACTGTTTTTATTACTGCTTTAAACCTTTTCAGCTACCATTGTGCGCATATTTGCATGCAATAGAATAACTCTGCAGGTAAGAGATTTGATAGCATATCTGTGTTTATTTGGGTGACATCTTATAAATAACAGAAATTGAACCAGCTTAGATTGAAACATGGTTTGTGCTGCTCAGTATCAGTCTTGCTGAGTAACATCCTCAGTGGGAGCATGACAGACTTGGCATTTCTTGGTGCTGACTGCTGTTGTGATGAATGAAGGATGAATATTTTAATATCTGGTCTTTTTTTTTTTTTCTTTAGGAAAAGTAGTACCTTTGCGTTGAATCAATGTTGTGTTTTAACATAAGTCTGAAGATAGCTAGAAGCAGCGGTAAATTTTATATTAAGGCTTGATTCTGTGGTGTGGGCAGGTTCTGTGTGTAGGACAAATTGCCCTGATAGCTCTGGTGATTTTAATGGAGACTTAAGTACGTAAGATAAATAGAATCCTGTGTTTAGTTTGCAGCTTCAAAGATCACCTGGAAGATGTTGCAACTGAAACAGTGTGGCATGAAGTTTTTTGGTGTACTATGCTGGATGGCCTTGGAGGCAGCTGCTGCCTCTCTGCTGCTTTTCCAGTTCTGCCGTATTAGTGTGTGCTTCAAAACTTGGCTTTAGGAATTATGGTATCTAAAGTCCATAATTCAGCCTCTTCCATTCTCTTCATATTTATCCTCCTTTACTTATATTTTGCCCTTGTCCACAAGCATAAGGAGTATTGACTCAAAGGTCTTGAAGGATGGTCAATACATTGATACAGTGGGAATAAAGTGCCTTTAAAAAGTGGTGACATCAATTTTTGACCCTGACTGTCTAGTACTGCCACAAAGTATGGAAAAGTTAGTTTTATATGCATTTTCATACTTGCAGTAATCTATAGGATGTCTGTGTTTTACCATGTAGAGAAAATGGCTCATGCTTTATAAAGTCAAGCTAATGCTACTTTGATTAGTGTGAGTTTATTGCCAGATAAACAATATCTTTATATGGAACATGACTCTGCTTGTAGGCTTAATACCCTGGCTACACTGATATGAAAAATCAGTGGGTTGGGTGATGATTAGGCCCAGCTAACACGGCGTCTCAGAGCACCAGGCAGTTTGAAGCTTACAATTGAACTGTGGGATGAATCCAGATCTGCCTTTGTTTTGAACTTTTAAGTCTCATAGCAATGAAGTGGGCTGCCCTAGTCTGCCCAGCTTTATTTTCCAAGATGTAATTATTCCTTGCTCACTGACTTGAGTAAATCAATTAAAACTTTGTGTGTGTGTAACAAGGCTTTGGCGTAAGCTAATTGATCAGGACATGCAGGCATATGAGTAAGGCGTGGGGAAGATTTTAAAGTAGAAGACTGGAACTCCATGAGCTTTCTTTTGATGTAGTGTGGTGGTAGCTAAGTTCCTATATTCTGTAGTAACAGGATTTTCCCTGCATGCTCTGGTACTAAACACTCCCCTTTGCTTGTACTCAGGTTTGTCTCTTCTCAGCCTGTCCTATAGGAATTAGGTTGTGCCTTGATCCCTTTTGCTTTGTCTGGAAGAGATGTTAAAGGTACATGTGAAGGGAACCTCAAACAGCAAAGACTTCTGGTTGTCCATCTCTTTCAGTAGGCTAACATGGTTCATTGATTATTTCCTGCACCTTGGATACCTCTGGAAACTGCTCCCTTTTTCAGATTCTCTGCCTCTGTGGGATGCTGTCCTCAAGCTGAGGTGGGATCACAAACACGTAAATCCTTCCTGTGCTTTTGTAAGGACTTCATAAATCACAAGGACCTACTTTTGATTGGTCTAAAGTACTGGAAGGCGCAGCAAAAAGGGCATGTGCACCTTGCCAATGTTTCCTGCAAAGAAAAGTTCCTCCCTTAACCCCAAATTGGTAATTTGTCCTACCCACAGTGTCTTGACGCAGCTCACATGGCACATCTGTTGTTGGGCAGGGGGATGGCAGCTTGTACCACCAGAGCAAGCACGTGGGAAGAGGCAGGAAAATCAGCCTCTGTTAAGGACCCAGTCTTCCAGTTGGTCACTCCACAATATTTTTAAAGTTACAATAGTTCCTCACCCTTGCTTTTTCTTCCCTAGAATAATATCTTTATTCAAGCTGCATGTGAACTATTGGGAATTAATGAGTTGGGATCCTGAACCTGATGTGGTGGTAGGTATTGCTTGCTGCAAGCTCTTCCCTTTCAGGCCCAGAGGAAGAGCTGGTGAAAAGCAGTGTTGCCAAACCTTATTTTTAGCTTCTGTCCTATGGGGATATTTTTTGTTGTTGTTTGATTGTTTGGAATTTTTTTAGATTTGGACTGCTCCTGTCAGGGGTGCTCAGAACAGCATCGTGTTGTGTGGTTTTGCTATCAGTATTACTTGGTGGTCCAGCCTGCTTGGCTAAGTGCCCTGTGGCTGATGTATCTGTGCTGTTGATGTGACTGACATGCTGCTTTTGTTGCAAGGCTTCTTGTAAAATAAGCATAGTGCCTTGGGCAAAATTAATTTCTTGGTATTGATGTAGTTATTGCATTCTCTCCTCCAGCCCCTTGCAAATATTGCTGTTGTCACATTGACTGCATTTTATTGTCCTGGACAAAGACAGCTGAGGCGATTCTGTAATGCAGATGGCATATAGATATGTAGGGTGTCCTTGGGAGACTCATCCCGCAGCCTGATGTGGCACTTACCAGTCTAATGGGATATTTCTGTTTGGTTTTGTGTTCCTGGCATTCCCACTCTGCTTGGTTAGGTGAGAGGACTTGCTTTCTAGGAAACATCTGTAGTGCTCTATACAAAGTGCTTTTGTCACATGCTCACTGAAAACGCTTCTCTGGAGAAAATTTGGCTGAAACTGCTTTATTTATTTTTTTTTTTAAATCTTTATTGATTATGTATCTTTGCATGCTTATTTTTTGGCTTCCCTTTAAGTTTTCCTCTTTCCCTCCTGGTTTTATTCTTGCTCTGGGCCAGGCTCGCTGTCAGATAGGCATGATGAGTTGATACAAATCCTGTGCCCACAGTGTGGACCAAGCTCTCTTGTCTTTCCTTCTGTTACTATTAATGCCTTCCTCCATCTCTTCCAGCCCCTTCCCTTGTCATGCTGACAGATAAATTGGAAACCAACTACAACTCTTCACTAGCAGTATTTTGCCTAAGGTGCTTACAATCGACTAAAACTGACTTAGATCATGATTTTAATTAGCTTGATTTTTGCCATTGACTATAGGAAAAAAAAGAGCTATTCTAGTCCCTCTTCATCCTTGGTAAATTTTATTAAGCCGTCCGTGGTTTTAAAATCCTCAACAACTTTCAGCATAGAGAGGTAAGTGTTTGAGTGAGGCTTATCTTGAGATGCTGATGCACTAGTGGTATTTAGTTTCTAGTGGGTAACAATAGTCCTGTTTGGCCATGCAGAAAATTGCCAGTTTGAGGGGACATGACAGTTATTGATTACTGTAAGAAGTAGTTTTTCATATGAGATTGAAGGTATTTAAATGCCAATTTCCTACTTCTGTTTCAGTTGTACTACCTGTAATATTTTTCTCCTTGGACTGCTGGTCCTCGCTTTTAGAAGCAATGGAGGATTATTCAGCACCCGTAACTGCAGAGATGAGTGATGACATGTGTTTGTGCTGTTTGGCTGTAGGACGAGAGTAGTCAGTTTGCTTTAATTTTTAATGCTTTGATTCTCTGGCAAACACCAGAGGTGTTGAAACTACTCACTCATGCAAAAAATAAATTATGCATGCATACAGGTTTGGTGCCTGAAGGCATTTTCACAGGGTGCACCTTCAGGCATGCAGCTTAAAGAGCCTAGACTCCTTACCCATACACATCGATACAGTAAAAGGCAGAGATACCCTTCTCTAAGGGTCCATATAGGCTTTCTTAAGTCTCCTGCTACCCCAGCTGCAATTTGTTTTTCTCTTTGTTGGGCTCATACAACAAATTGTAGATAACTTTTATACCGGTGAGAATTGTTTGAGTATCAACCTACCAACACCATCTTGAATAGCAGTTGCTGAATTAATAATGTGCAAGTAACTTTGTCCTTCTGTCCTAGGTACAGTTGGTGCAAGCTTTGGCTGCCCTGTGTTTGATGGCTTGAATGTCCCTGTAGTTCTAGGTTGGGTTTGTTGAACTGTGGTGGTTTAAGCTTGTATGAGATGCTATAGATAACAAAGGCAATTCAGGCACTGGTTAATTTGAAGTTTTATGTCCTTCATTTCCACAAGATGTATTTGTTCAGTTACATTATCTTCTAATTGTATTTCTGAACAATTTCTTGCAGAGACCTATAACTCTGTTCTTGATATGAAAACTGCATTATTCTCACGGGGAGGCAATCAGTTAGTGACTTACTGAGCTCAGCTTTTGCTGTCTGCTGTTGGCCTCTGTGGTAGAACTTGCGTTTTAGTAAGCAGAAGTTTTCTGTATTTTTCTCTCACTTACAAAGGAGGTGCTTACTGGGATGCTCTTCCTTGCAAACAGATGAATTGGTTGTGATTTCCCCCCTCCTCCCATCATCTTAAGTTATTTAAAAAACATAATTTGTCAATAATTGTCTTTTGCTGTACTTAAAAAGCACCAAATCAAAATAGTTATGATCCATGCAATCCATTATTAGAAGGCTCTTCTGAATCAGAAAATGAGGTCTCTATTGAAGATAAAGCACTTCAAAACAAAGGTCTTGCTGGCTGGCTCTGAAATTCAGATTTTAGAAGTGGGGGAGTTTGTGCTTTCCTGACATGTGAAGAGCACCTTCTCTCACAGCCTCATCAGGAGGAGCTGCTTGTGGAGTGAGTACGACCACTTTCCAGGAGTAGTGATGAGGCCAAAGAAGGCTCTTGACTTTTTGTGGTATTAATCGGCTGAAATGGAGGCTAGGAGGCCTTGACTGGTACAGGCAGGGCCTGTGAGGTGATGTAAAATTCATCTTTGAAATTATAGTTTGTGTTGGGGCACTGCTGTAGGTAATTTTATTCACCAGGTGTTTGGTAACCATCAGAGGGAGGGCAATGGGTGGTAGTGAATAGTCCTCTATGGCTGCAGCTTGGTACGTGTTTGAGCTGGCCCTGCCATCTCCTATCTAAGGTGGTGTGACCAGCATGTCTGGCTGAGGACTGCACCTCTGGTGGAGTGTCATGCCCTTCAGCTTGTTTGTTCAGCATAGGAAGCTTTCATGTGCAGTCTTCTGTAGCTCCTCCTTAATCCAAGTTAAAGATCTTCTTCAAGGAGAAGCTGAGTAAATAGGTAGTAGTATACAGGTGTTATGGTGAGATGATTTATTAGTGCTCTCTGATCTGTAGCACTAATAAAAAAGAACCCTATGAAACTCTACATAACCTATCAGAAATGATGTTTTATGTTGTACTTATCCAAAGCCCAAAAGATTATTGCACACTGCGCCTTCTGCCCGAGATCAACAAGTATGATGTAAATGAAACTCTTCTGATCAGATTTATCTTTCAAGCTTTTTATCTTTGCTAAGGTGAAGAGCTGGTCAGAACAGCTGAACGTCATCCAAACTTCTAAGTTCCTATCTCTTAAATATATACCAAAATGTAATACTTGCACTTCTGAAAGTTTCTGTGCTTTTATTTTTTTTTAATTTGGTATGTTTCTGTGGTCAGGCTACTCTCCAACTCATTAAACCCATGTGTTGAATGAACAAATATTCTGTGCTCTGGTTTGCAGAAGAAGGGTGGTGGAGTGTATTCCTGCACTTGCAGAGCCACTTGGTACAGAGAGTTGTCTCTAAAGCCATTAAGTCCTTTTTTAGTGTAATACACATAATGTGTGAAAGCTTTCCTTATTTGAATAGTAGCTATTCAATATTTTTCAGGGGTTTCTTCTTTGCTTCTTATGTACAGACTCCATTACAGTGCTTTCACACTGAAAGCAGGTCACCAAAAGACTAGATTTTGCAGGCTGTTTAGCTAAGTCAATTCTTCTCATTAATAGTGTGGTCTGTACATCCTGCTGCTTCTCATTTCAGTGCAAACACTTTTAATTGACCACATACATCCTCAGACTGTCCTTACTCTTTATATTGGTGGTTATGCAAGGAAATATGTATATGTAACATTCCAGCTGTTCTTTTTTTTCTCTGTATTCACATAGTATTTTTGCTACTAAATACTGAGATACTGATAAAACTTCTCAACTGATCAGGATTAGCTGGGCAAATTCGTAGCTTGAGCACTGAGCAGGCAGGCGACCTGGAAAGCAAAATGTCAAAGGAGAATTGTGCATTTAACTACTGACATTCAGATGGGCAATACAGGCTCAGGATTATACAGTTATTGCTCATCATTGACTTTTTTTTGTCTTTGCCTTCTGAAAACACTTCTGGGCATCTCTGAAAATAGCATCTGTCTCTGAATATGTTTAGAAAAGCTTAGCTGCTGAAGAATCTCTAACTTGAAATCTTAGTGCTTGTTATTGGAAGGAAGAGATCAGTGTAGTTAGTGTACCTTATGAGGGCACTTAATTTCTCTTCCAATAGGATCGTACATTCATTATATCCTTTTCTGGGAAAACAGTCTCACTGTGAAATTTGTCTAGGAGTTCTGGGGTTTTCTACTGTCCTCAAGCTTTAGTGATCTAGTGCCTTTTACTTACCCAAGTCTTTATTTTTCTGTTCCTGGTAAATATGCTCAGGCTAAATCCACAAGTCCTCAGTGATGCCTCTGTGATGGAGTTGCTCTGTAAATACACTGTGTTGACCTGGTTATTCGTCTCTTGCATGTGTGTAGTGCTTTTGACTATTTGTTGGCTGCAAGGAAAACAAACAGAGGAGAGGAGTGTGTCTGGAGATGAACGACTCATCAGTAAATGCCTGTGAGTTGTTAAATGACAGCAGTAAGACAGAAAAGGGAGAAAGATCAAGATGTGGAGGTGTATAAACTGTTATTTTACAGGAGATGCTCCCCGCTTTAACTTTTTGTAGTAAGAAAAATATTACTTGGAAAAAAAAAAAGTCATCATTTGTGTATTTTGTTGCTTTATACCAGTGAATTTAGATTTTGAAGAATGATCATGCTGTGGGAAACGTCTGCAAGTGAATAAGACCTACTCAGACCATGGGATGCTGAAGTACCCTCTGTAGAAGGGAGAGGGAGCATCTGCAATGCACACCAGAATGCTCTGCAGTTGTGACTCCAGCTGTGAATGGGCTGGCACATCTGCATGGCAAAACCCAGCTCTGTGCAGAGTCGCTGCCTCCGGACCTGGAGGCTGCGTGTCTGTCAGCTCGCTGCCGTGTCCCGGGGCTCAGCCCTTCCTCCCACTTGAATATACAGTTCCCATTTTGAGAGGAGCTGGCACTTGCCTGCAGCATTCTGCAGTGTGATGTGTGGTGCAGTGCAGATATACCCCTAAAAGGGCCAGGAAAATAAAGCGACACAGGTACTCTTGATCTTATTACAGAGATGCTGTTTTAAATTTCTACTCAAGCAAACCCTTCTACATTGAAATAATAAGTTTTTTAGCAGTGCATCAAACCTGCTGCTCAATAGAGGTCTCTGTCACTTTATAAGGATGCCAATAGGTTTCTTGTTCACGTGCTGTTGCTGGTCCTTCAAACACTCAAGAACATATAATAAAAAAAGGCTTTGGGGCGAGCAGTTCTTACAGACTGAGACAGGCATCTGGTGCAAGAAAGGAGAGAAAAGCGGTGCCTTGGGGAGGAATGTCTCCAGCCATTCACTGTTTCATGGGTCCCATAGCAGCAGTGCCTGGAAGTTAATTTGGAGCTGGATTTGCAGGCAGGCTCCTGCACTGTGCATCAACACCAGCTTCCAGGTGGATTTGCACACCCCAGCTGATCCCAGGATGTTCCTCTGGAATTTCTCAGGGATTTTCACACTGTCTTCTGACCTCCTGTTGAGAGGCTGTCATGGGGGTGAGTGTCTTTGGTAGTCTGGAGAGCTCTAGAGCTGGTGCCGATGGACAAAATCCAGCCTCTTTCCCTGGGCTTAATGGACAGGCTTGGCTCCTGGTGCTAGAGCCTGACTGGAAACACTTGTTCCCTTTGTGTCCATGTGCTTTTGTGATCTATTATTTTCTCAGCTCACTCCCTGCTGACCCTCTTCTCTTCCTCAGGTCCAACCTCCTTGCTCCATACCTGCCAACCTTTCTTCTCTCCCCCTCAATGCCCTTCTTTCCTCCACAGGTGCTAACCACCCTTTCCCTAAAGATGCCTAATTGAATAACATAATTAGGCTAATTAAGAGCAATTGTCTCTAACCTGCATTTAGTGTGGAGTTTGCTTCCACTTTGTAAGATCTGGTGAAGGGAAACTTGTCCAATCTTTCCTAATAAATTAGTCAAATAAATGACACAGCCCTTTCTGTCCTTAAACCATCATGACTGTAGCAGTGCTGCACTTACAGGCTTTAATTTGTTTGTCTAACTGTGCACAGAACAGGCCCGTGACTGATGCAATTCAGTGCTTTTTACTTCATTTTTTACAATTATGCTGGTTAATTGGAACTTTTGAGAGAGCTTTTAGTTGTTACAGATATGCAGGTGCCTCACTATTTGTCTGTAGTCCTGCACTATAACAACTTTAATCATCAGCCTGTAATGTCTGCATGTTAATTACTCCTTTTATGAGATGAGGTTGGCAAATGAATCTTCATCAAGCAACTGATGAGTACATCTGTGACTTACTAATTTAAAACTAATGTTAATAAGGCCAGGTCCTGGTGGGAATCAACTGGTGGTCTTTGCAAAGGTAATGAGTCTGGCTTTCCAGTTTGCATGCCTCCATTTTTAAAGATTGGCTAAATTAGTAACCAGAAGCAGATGTGAAGGATATTATCTACTCTGTAGATGTTAATTACATCTGCGTAGAATAACTGAATCACACTTCTTTAGAAATACAGGTGTGTACCTTCTGAAACAAAATGTTAAGAAGGCATGTTCTCTTTTCCAGTGACGATTAAATATGTGTTCCAAATGGGGCTGGTATTTCAGAGTCGCTTCTGTGATGCTGTCTTCAGGCTTTCATCAGACAAATTTTCTGTTCTCTGCTGTTCTGTTACCGCTTGTGGTTCACTTGAGCAGGCTTATTTGGCATGTGAGCCTTGTGTTAATCCGTGCACAGATGTGACTGTGGCCAGCGGCTGTGAGGCAGTTGTCCAAGCCTGGGAAAACGGGAGTTACAAATTCTCTGGTTCTATTTTTCCTTTATAGAAGTATTAAAATACTCTTTCATAGTGGATCCTTCCAGAGATTAGTGATTTGTATTTCTTGGTGAAAACAAAGCTACAATGAAAGCCCATGTGGGTTTGTGGGACTGTAATTCATCTAACTTCAGGAGAATATAACTGACCTGTTTGATGGAGAGTATCCCCCAAAGTTGCCCTTCTCTAGGTTGTTCTGCTCAGAAGTTGGGTTGAAACTTAGTGCTGAGACCAACACCCAGAGTGTGTTTCTTGCAGGAAGGGGTACTTTCCCTTACAAAGTCAGTATTTTTCATGCTGGGGTTTGCATTTCATGCCTTTTTCTTAAACCAGCCCTTACATTTCTTATGCCCTGCTTACGGATGCTGAAAGTCTCACAGGCAGTATAAAATCAGTGTTCAGATGATACTTCTCTGCATCAATGTATTGAAAGAATGGCTAGAGCCATCTCTGTGTCTGAAATGACTGTTTCTGACTGTTTGTCATCTGTGGCAGTAACTTTCAAGTTCGAGAATTGGGGCAACCTAGCCTGCTGGAATGGAATTTCTGCTAGGTTTTTTGTGCAGCAAATCATATTTTACTATAACTTAGAGCTTTCCTGTTAATGTAAGTTATAGCTACTCATTAACTTTGGAATAAATACTGAATTTTACTCTTGTAATTACAAGGCAGTATTAGTATATACTTTTAATCAACTTTAATACATAATGTTAAGAAAAATGAGCAGGATTTTAAATGTAAATCGCACACATTTAAATGGTAGCTCTTACTATGTAATAATTAGTCTGTATTCCCTGCATGTTCTAGATTACATGTGAATGCTTTTTGTGTGAGAAGGAATCAGGCAGAAGATGTCTTAATAAACCACAATTGATTCCTTACATTATTATATTCATGTTCAAAATCAGGTGAAGACTTGGTAATATTTGCCAGTTAGAAGATAACTTGCAAAGAGATGGAGAGAGTAAAAAAGGAAAACCATTTGGGATAGTAGTGTAATAGCTAGTAAAATAATGTTGCAAAGCATTCAAGCACAGGATGCTGTGTGGACCTGAATTTGCTCTAATAGTGACTTTTGACTTGGTGGACAGGAACAAAGAAAATTCCGGGAAGGCTAAAAAGAACTAAAAGAACAAGCAGGGACAAACCTATTGGCAAACATCTACTAGTGTAAAGGTCTCTGCGGCTGCTTTTGTTAGGAAAATACACTTGGTCCAAAATGCAGGAGTCTGTGGTTAGTGATGGGTATCTGCTGTCAGTTGCCTAGCTGCAAAACTATCTGTGAAGTTAAATTATTTGGATTTATCTGAACAATATCAAATACAAGGAAATGATGCAAATATATCCAAGTAGGACTCTGCCTTTGTAGTTGAGATTATGGCTCCCTTGTTAGCTTGCACTGCTGAACATTCACCGCAGCAGCAATTCTTAGCAAATGCAAGGTGAAGTGTAAGTCCTTAAGGCTTTTAGTTTTGTAGTTATAACAAATCACATTCAGCTTCTACATTTGTTGAAAATATGACATCCTAGTTTGGTTTCCTTAGGGCAGTGATGTGCATGATCACATGGTCTGTCAAACATTTTCACCCGTGTGAAGCTTGAGCCAAGCAAAGGCAGTAGGGCTCTGAAATGCAGTTTCTGCAGATTTTATGGAAAGCCTTGTTGTGTGAAGGAAAAGGACCCAAACTAGCACCTTTAATTAGGGGGTGGGAGCAATAGCACCTAGCTTCTTGCATTCAGTTAGCTGATGCGATTGTGTCTGTGAATCAGCAGCACTTGTGTTCATCCAGATGGGCCGGGAAACAGGGAAAATGGGGAAATGTTGTGGAGCAGAATGTGCATGGACACTGCAGATGCTGATAGGAGAGAGGGGAAGAAGTGACCAGTCGACAAAATATAGTCATCACTTCTGTATACAGAGCAATTTGTTTAGTAGCTGTGCTATTAAGTGTTGTTAATCTAGATAAATGCTCTAATCCCATTTAAGTCCATTGCAAAGCTCCTACACTGACTTTAATGAGACTAGAGCTTCTTTCATCATTAGTTCAGAATTATTTTTTTTTTCTTGGAGCATGTGCATGTGAGGAGGGAATGAGGAATTAAAAGAGGGTATGTTTTGAATTGAAAAGCAAATGTGCAAACACTTTTATGTAAGAGAGAGAAATGCTCTTATCTCTATTGAGGAACAGGAATATTATTCACTTCCTCTGCCTGTACCTTTTAGGTTTAGCCTGGATCTCAGCTGAGGAAAAGTTTGAACGTGGCTGTTTTCTGGGTATTTCAGGAACAGGATGCTGAATGCAGCTTTGGTTTGACCTAGCGTGGCTGTTACATTGGAAGGGAGAGCATCTTTGCGTTATACGTGCTAGGGCTTACTTCTCTCTTTTACAAGTACCAGCATGGGCATCCAACCCCATGAGTGGTGGCCAGTGACTTGGAGTTTTAGCTTTTGTGCTGAAAGGAACTTCTAGGAGCCATTTTTTTTGTTTTAAAAACAACACAAATCTCTAACACCTCTGTAACTGGAGAGGCACTGCATTTGATGGAGTTGGATCCATCTCTGTAATGATAAAATAAGGCATTCTGGTGAAGATTTAGGAAGTATTTCTTGGGGGCAAAGTATTTCCTTATGCACTTAACCCATCCTTCCTTTTCCTTAGATTATACCTGCTGAAAACTATATGCTACATGTATGATCAGTAAGTTATTCAACTTGATGTCTGTTGAGGATCAAAAAGTTTTGCATCTTCCTTCAGTTCTGGCTGTCAGTGTAGCCAGTTATCAAACATGAACAAATTAATAGACTCCCAGTGTGTTGGCCATGCCTGGCAGAGGTTTGGGGAAGAAAATGTCTTTGGTGTCTTGAAGGAGTAAAGCAGAATATTGAATGTTGGTGTTAAGTAGTGGTTGTTATATTGTATACTATACAGTAACCTTTCTGACAGAAATGACTGGCTTTCAGGCTTGATCTTTGGCTGGCTGAGGTCGCATTTATGTAGCAGTGATTTCAAACATTAAGCTGGACATCTTACTCTGTGACAGTGGAGCCAGCTCTGCAAGGTGAATTTTTCTTCCTAGACACTGAGCACTCCCTGCTCCAAATTAAGTTAAGGAATGGACTTGAAAAGATTATACGTGCACAGAGCAAGAGGCAGCCGCATTAATTGACTGATTTGCTTTGTTTAATTTTTGATTTAGTTAGAATGCTAAAGTGATGACTCAGTGAGCCATGCTAAGATGTAATCTGGAAATATCATATATAGTATGAGCAGTCCCCTCTGTTAGAGTCTGATCTGAATATTAGGTTCATTTCATAACTGATTTCATTGGCAGGAAAAGCTACTTGTGTCCAAAGTATTGCAATTAAAAAGAGAAAAAAAACAAGGAAAAAAGCAAACCATATAGCTTGTGGCTGTTGATGGACTGACAAGCTGGATGAGTGGTGTGATTTGTGTTTCAGAAGGGCTGTTGTAATTATAGGACAAGTGCAGCTGAGCAAGTGCAGACTGTTTTATAGGAGAGCCTGTGCCTCAGTGCAAAGCACTAGCATGACTTAAAGATAGCAAGAAACTGCAATGTTAATTTACTGGATCGATCCTATCTTGAGGAGCCCCTGGGGGACAGCAGTGCAGTTTTGTACTTAAGAATAGTTTTCAGTTATTAGACTTACCAAATTTCTGGGAGGCTTTTCTGTGTACTTGGAACCTGCCATAAAGAGACTTTTTCTTTTTTTTAAAAAAAACACCCTAAACCCAAACCCCAAGCAAAGAATGCCCTTCACACCATCCTCGTTTCCCATCCTTCCAAACCCCAAACCATCACCCTGAAACCAAATACTTGAAGCGTTTAAATGCAAGCAGTTACTTTGGCTGCATCTTTGAGGCTGAATAATTCAAAGAAACACAGATCAGGAAGTACAAAACCCACCATTCCAGCACAAACTTAGTGTTATAACAGCAGAAGTGTATGCAGTCTTTTCTGCTCTGGCTTTACTGGTTGAAATTGCAGCTCTGTATGTTGTGAGTGGAATTATGGTACTGAATCTCCTCTGTGCAAGGATCACATGCTGATGCTATTAGAAGAGTAATGTTTCCTGATTCTTCATTTCCACCACTGTAGGACTTAATTGCCCACATCACACCATGTTATATTGCCGTTTGATCTAGTTCTAGACGTGCATGTATGATTGGAATAATGTTGGCAAGGGGAAAGTGTGGGAATCTGCTGATTGTGGAGCAACTTAGAGTAATTGCAGAGAAGGAAGCTGGTGGGACAAGCTGTGGAAATGCTAAGTGTGGTGTACGGCAGCTGATGTGGAGCTGCCAGGGAAGACTGCTGGAGGAGGAACAGTTTCCCTGCATATGGCAGGGAGATTACAGGCAGCTGTGGGGCTGCTTACAAGCGCAAAGTGAAAATTTGTGTTGGGAGTGTGCTAGTTCTGTAGCCCCCAAAGATCAGAGTGATTCATGAGCAAATGAAAGTCAGTGAATCAGGCACTTTACATACGGCACCACTGAGGATGTTGTAAGAATGTGAAAATCAATGAATGGGACATATAAATGATTCAGAAGAACAAAGATTTAATGGGACAAGTATTCTTTTTCATAAGCTGTTAATCAGTCTTTGAGGTGGAAAATAGCCTCTGTAAGATGATTTTTGGCAGTTTGTGTTGGGAAAGGCAAAAGTAGAAGTGGTAGCAGTACCATCTATCTCATGAAACGTGCTTTAAAAAGCAAGAGGCCATGATGCAATGGAGTAGTTTAATGGCTTGACTGGCAATATTATCTAAACAACAGTGCTATTCCTCTTTGGTTTATCACCAGCACTGTACCTGTACCTGGCCCTTGGCAGAAGCCCCATCCTGGAGAGCATGGAGACAGTGGTGGCAAAATCATAGCCATGGGAGTAGCCCTTTTGGTTGAAGCTGAAGTTCATCAGCTTTGAACTTTTCAATTTCCTGTTTGTTCCGAGAAAGAGAAATTTAGGGGAGTTACTATGACTCCAGAGAAACAACATGCAAGACAACAAACCATAAAGATGAAGTACAACTGGCAACAGCAATGTTGTGTAGCCATGTCTGCCTGGATTTCTTGACCAAGATCTCTAATTACTGGCTTATTTCTTCTATTATTACTATGTTTTATATGAATATTTCCTTGCCAGAACTGAAGAAATTGTTCCTTTATTTTAGTCCTGTTTCTCCTTCGTGTCTGAAAAAAAATCTTTTTAAATACCCAATGGGGACGTGTACTTGCTAAGATAAGTGAATTAGAAATTGAAAAATGGTCAGATTTATTTTGTTTCTGTGTACATTCAAAATTAAACTCAATTTCATGATGTTTTTTGTGGCTTGACAAGAAGTAATTGTTGCTAGTGGATGTTTCTAATGCAAAAGTCTCAACTGTTCTACATTTTTGCCGGCCTATTGCTGTTTAAAAAAATAATGGGAACATCTGATATTGGAGGCAGAAGTGAAGATGAAGGGTGATATTTTCTCTTGAGTATTTTTTGACATGCTTAATGAGGTGATACAGAATGCTTTTATTCTGGTGTTTTCTCTTTTCAATACTATTTAGGAAATCTGCATGTGTGTGTGTGATGTATAATATATGAAAACCGTAATGAGTGGAGATCAGTAATCTCTGGTCTCTGCCCAAGGCATCATTCACCATGGTATCTGAGCATCTAACAAATCAATTTCCTTGCCATTCAGTCTATTTGACTTCTCCGCTATATCAAAAACTCACTGAAGTTAATAGTGAGGCTTTTATTGATTTTTTTTTTTTGGCAGTGTTTGGATCTCATCCTGATTTAGTTTTTCTTTCCTCTTACTTCCCCCCTTACTCTTTCTGATCCCTGATCTGAAAACCCCACACTCAGAAGGAGGCGAGCTGCATTTTGATGTGTGCCTAAGCCAGCAGTACTTGGAGGGATCTTCAATGAGGGAGATCTGCTGATAAGGAATCACTAAGGGAGCCCACAGCAGCTGAGATGGATTTGCTTAATTTCTTCATTTTCTGTTTCTCGTAGCTTGGGAAGACTGTGGTTGGTGAGGTGTTATCGGAGGCCGACAGGTTGTGCCTATATAGAGGCTTATAAATTGGGGTCAGGGCTTTGGGATGCGATTGTACTGTGAACAGAATCACGCGGGTTATGGTGACGTTCTCTGGGCACACAGCTGGTTTTGTCAGAGGACGTTGCAGGACCAGTGTGTCTGCTTGGGGCTGCATTCATTCAAATGATTGAGCTGAGATAATTCCCTTATACAACTGAAAAACTCACAGCTTTGTGTGATGGGAGAAAAGTTGTAATGGCTCAGCAGCAAGTGGTGGTAAAACACCATCCCTCTATTGTGATGCCAGGGGATTTCATTCACAGACTAAGACCCTTAGGTCTGAATGCTGCCTTCACAGAGGAAAGGGTTATCTTCCTAGCATGTGCTGGCAGTCTCGTAAGAAGTTGGCGGCAGGAGGCATTCATTCTACTCTGTTCCATCTGGAGAGCAGTGGTAGGGATGTAGAGGGTTTGGTCTGCATGTTGATTGCCAGGTTTTGTGCCCAGGCACATGAAAGCTAGTGAGTTCTCTGATCGTAGTTTCACTGAATGATATCCCTCGCCACACTAAAAGCCAAAAAATCAGTAAGAACTGTAAGAAGTTCCTTTACCGGTTTTGGTTGTATTCTAAGGTGGAAAAATTATGACTGGAAATAATTAGGGGATGACATCGGATGATGTGGTAGCTATAATTATTGTGCTTGTGTTGCTGCTTAATTAGTAAATCCACTGCTGGCATGTCCGCAACTGGACGTCACAGAAGTGCTGTTGCTTTGTGGACAGGTGGTTAACAATCCCAAGGGATTTCCAGCATTACCTTTGTACTCGTTTCAGACTCTATAAAGGTTGAGTTAGTCCATTCCCCTTGTAGCCTCTTCATTTCCAAGCTGGAGGTGCCACTTTGCGCCTTTCTGTTGTTAACTTAGGAAGAGTAGGATTCTGTTAGCCTTTTGGTGTTAAATCTGTGATATTACTTTTGTGGTATGGTATTGACTCAGTGTAGTATAACAGCTAGGTGCTAGTGGCTTTAACTACACAGAAGGAGAATGGCCTTTTAGATGATGGGCAGAGTAGATTTTGTCAAAGACACTGTTCTGTAGTGCAGCTATGCTAAAAATAAGACTCTGAGATTCACTTTATTCCATAATAGTGGGTAGCATAACTGAGAGTTCAGCCAATTAGATGTGATTTCTTAAAAGCTTTTCCATTTATAAAAGCTGAGATGCATTGCTTGCAGTGGGGCATTGTCAAGTGAAGGATTTCATTCGTTTAGGTGTCAATCCTTTGAACATTCTGCCCGGCAAGTACTCATGTGTTTCAAGCCAAATTCTGTTGCTCTTGCCATCTTTCACGAAAATAGTTTCAGGGTAAATGGTGGAACCTCTCGCAGACCTAATCAATGTGATTGTAATGCAGATATTGAACCGAATATTGACGTCCGTATCTGCTTTCAGGGGATATTGAAGATGTACTGCCAGATGTCACTTCAAAAGGGACATGCTAAAACATGCTTTGGTAAACCACAAAACCTTGGTAGTAATTGCTCCTCGAATCCTGTGTTCAGTTCTGGGCCCCTCACCACAAGAAGGATGTTGAGGCTCTGGAGCGAGTCCAGAGAAGGGCAACAAAGCTGGTGAAGGGGCTGGAGAACAGGCCTGATGAGGAACGGCTGAGAGAGCTGGGGGTGTTTAGCCTGGAGAAGAGGAGGCTGAGGGGAGACCTCATTGCTCTCTACAACTACCTGAAAGGAGGTTGTAGAGAGGAGGGTGCTGGCCTCTTCTCCCAAGTGACAGGGGACAGGACAAGAGGGAATGGCCTCAAGCTCCACCAGGGGAGATTTAGGCTAGACGTTAGGAAAAAATTCTTTACAGAAAGGGTTATTGGGCACTGGCAGAGGCTGCCCAGGGAGGTGGTTGAGTCCCCTTCCCTGGAGGTGTTTAAGGCACGGGTGGACGAGGTGCTGAGGGACATGGTTTAGTGTTTGATAGGAACGGTTGGACTCGATGATCCGGTGGGTCTCTTCCAACCTGGTTATTCTGTGATTCTGTAATTGAGAACTGACGTTAATAAAAAAAAAAAAAAGAGCTTAACTTCCCTGTTCAGGCCAGGCCGATGACTTTTATGGCAAACGTCAGGTACTCGGCAAGAAATTACTACTTACCTGCTCAACACGTACACTTTACCAGAGATCATTACTCTTGGAGGCCTTACCTGAGATCAAGGCTGCATTCAACTAGGTGTTATATGAGAGCAGTAACCTGAGAGATGGTCCTTGCCTTGAAAAGGTAAGTTTAAAGGAATAGGACTGAAGAAAAAAGGGGGTGGGAGGGAAGGAGAAGAATAGAGGCCGAGTGAGCTGTAGCTGCTCACAGCATTCAGTGATAAGTTGCAGCAGATCTGTTGGTGGCTGTTAAATGTGTCGACGCACAGCTGCTGCGGGAGACTCTTAGCTGCGGATTGCTGGGCACTGGGAGGGTATTGGTTCCTGCATCCGCAGTGCTCACATTGCTCCCCTGGCACTTGCTGCTGCTGCGAAATGGACTAGAGTGAACCTTTGCCCTGACCTAGGGTGTAAGTTTTCGTGTCCATGTGCCCTGGCTCTCAGTCCTGTGTCTTATTCGCCGAACTGTGCTGGCTCAGATGTATTTGTTGGACAGTTCATCACTCCTGTGGTGCTCTGCTTTTTTTCTTATGTTTGTTTTGGGGCACATTGATATCAATATCCATTTTTAAAATCGGTTGATTAAATGTCTGTGCTTATAAAGCAGGTAAAACCACTGTTAACTTGCAAAAACCCAAGAAACTAATGAGAAAATATTTTGACATAAGAATTTTTTTTGTAACTACGATTAGTGATTTGCTTCATTTTGTTCCACTGAGATATCATTAAACTCAGCATGCTTTCAAAAACTATTTATGTAACAGGCAATCACATATGCTTTTAATATCCTTTCATTTTCATAGACCTTTCAAATGTTTAAAGGAGCAAAACATCTCCGTAGGGAGTTTTTCTCAAAGACAACTTGGTATCCAACCTCCACAGACAATCAGTAGTGTTTGAGTACTAGCACCTCTTTATCTTTTGGAAAAATCTCTGTCCAAAGTCACAACTGAACAGACAGCCCAAAGACAGGATTACCTCTGTTGCTTTCTTACAAAACTCTTAGTGGCTTGTGTCTGGGGACATAAGGGACCCATTTGCTTGCTTTATTTATGTATTTATGAAGCACATAGGTAGAATAAAAATGAAATAGGGAAACATATGAGTCCTGCTATGATGCCGTGTTTTCCTTTTTAGAAAATAGTATCTATGCAGTCAAGTGTAGCCATGATGTAGGTGTGTTCACTCTAAATGCTGAAGCAGTAGAAGACAATTTTAAAATTGAATTGTGCTCAAAAAGTTTCATGAGACGCAACAGGCACCATGCAGGCAGAGTAAAGCAACTTAGCCTGTTTTCTCTGCTTTATCTGGAAATGGAATGAGCTTAATAATGAATTCTCCAACTGCCCAGGCAAGCAGGCGTACGAAAACAAAAGTACTTGATTTGTCTATGGCTCTGAATTTTTAATGAAAACTCAAGTCAATCTCCTATGTGGAACAAACTGCCTGAGGACTTGTATTGGAATGATATTCTTCACCGAGTCTCATACTTCTGTGGAGGAGAAAGCTATGAATACCTCATGATTAAGTCACTTTGTATCTTGCCATACAAGACTGTAAGAGTATAAATTATTCAAGTTTAGTGGGTGTTAAGAGACTTCTGCATCAGTTGTGCTCTGAATATAGAAACTGGGAGGGTTATTCAGCAAAGAAAGATTTGAAACAGCTATTGACAACTTTGAGAAGTCTTGATTTTAAAAAGTATGAGAAGGTGTGACTAGTCAAAAATATAATTGAATGAGTATGTGTGTTTTAACAAAAGTTGGTTGTTTTGTGCAGCTCTTCGCTACCAGTGATGAAAAAAGCAGAGTTTGGGTTTTTTTCCCCCCAAGTTCTTTAAACACATGTTGGGCAAAAGTATTTATAGTTATAAACCAGAAGCAGGTTCTTTCACTTCTCCTTAGTGTTGTCATTATCTTTCTGTCTAGGAGCTGTAGTTGGAGATTAAGACAAACTCTACTGGTGTAGACATTTGTGAAGATGATGATACAAGGCTGATTCAAATCAAGTGGATGTAATCTTGACTGTAAAATAGCTACAAGGTCTTTTATTACCTTCACGTTTGTGGTGAAGAAATAATTGTGGTGAACGTGCAAACAATCACCACTAAAGATGAACTTGTGAAAATACCGCGTTGCTTATTAGGGTGTTTAACTTGTAGCGAGAGAAATGCATGAAAGAAGGAGCTGTGGCATTAGGCAGATGGGAGCTGCTGGAGCATTGCCTTGTAGACAGGGTCCAGCAAGGTGATGTTTTTTTTTTCTTGCTGCTCTTCTACAGGGCTGTCCAGCAGCTAACTTAAAGTTCTAATTGGTCCCTGGTACCTACTCAGGCTTTGATTCTTTGCACAAAGCACATTTGCTGTGAAGTTTTTAGAGTAGAAGCACAATAAAACTCAGGCATTCCTGAATGTGACAACTTTTGACTGTCAGCAAAAGTCAGTGGAGAACTCCCCTCTAGAAAAAGTGCTGATGCTCTCCTTGCCTGTTGGTTTCTACCTCTCTTGAGTCGCTGCATGAGATCAACAGACCTTGGCCAGGGGATTTTCTTTCAGGCCCTGTATTCCCTAAGGGGTGTGCAGATATCATATAGTACACCCACAAAATGATAGTGAAATACTATCCAAGCCTTAATTAGGAGGATGATAGCTAAGTACAGAGACAAGAATCACTGGATGAAATATTTGCTGGTTTGTTGACTTCATCTGCCATTGTGTTTCAAGCCAGCATTACAGCATGTGTATATGTTACGTGCTCAAGGCCATATGATGCCTTTAATCATTGCTAAGATGTTTTAGGTCTGACACTTCACGATTAAAACAAACAAACAAACATAAAACAAACTAACAAACACAAACCGTCAAAACAATGAAGAAAAGCCACAACATACCATTGCTGTAGAAAGGCCCATCTAAAGCACAACCTGCTTGTAATTATCCAGTGAGGATCACAATCTCCTTTCTATAAGGAAATAATTATGTATGTATTTGTCATGGTGGTCTGTGGAAACTAAAGACAGATTACTGATTTGAATTTAAGATAGCTAAGTTAAATTTTATGATCTACTGAAGTTTTATATAGATTGTCATCATTTCTGTTAACTGTAAAGTGATTTACCATTTCCCTTTGGATACCTAATCTGGTTTTCCTCTTCCAAGGCATTATTGGATACCTGTGTCATTGAAACAGGCATTTTGTTCCCATTGGTGGGAACTCATCACTGTTCTTGCTTTGAAGTCAGCTCAATAACTGTTCATGGAAGGTGGCTTCCCTCTCCTGCATGTCTGTTTTTTTTTTCCTGTTCACTTAGGAAATATCAAAATACATGAGGTTTGATTGCTTCAGGAGTTGCACTTAGATTAGAGAATTTTAAACGCAAATTGAAGGTAGCTATCGTTCAGTGCAGAAAGCTGCTTTGTCCTCTTTGGTATATGAGGATTTAATTTGGTGCTTCAATAGATAGTTATTGGATTGGGCTATTTGTGGCAAGACCTAGTTTTCATGGAAGGGTACTAGTAGAAGGATATTAAATTTTACTGTTTGTTGCAATATTTGTATTCCTGTGACATGAACAAACTTCTTCAGCTTCCATTTAATGGTTTCTAGTTTTATGAGATTTTCTGTATGGAACAGTCCCTTTCTCATGCTTGTGTTTCTGAATTTCTCTTTCTCTGTTGTTTTAGCACTACCTTTGCATGGCTGCTGTTGTGTCCATAAAGGAATTAAATGTCCGCAATGGACAGACTGATTGATTTTTATTTCTTTTTTAGTAAAAGGCTAGCTTCTTTTCTAGGCTGGTCTTTTTTTGAATGTCCTTCCTTCAAGGGACACTGCATGGTCAAGCATTTGTGGTGATGTAACACTTTCTTGTTCACTTTGTATGGCCTTGCAGACCTTTTTGGAAAAAAAAAGTCAGAAAAGAGAACATGCACATCGCAGTAGGGTTGGAGGACCATCCGGGAGTTGCACAGCTATCAGGGTTGTAGCCATAGGAAAAGTTCAGCCTTTTCCTCCCAGCTCCTCACCTCCTTTTCAGGATGAAGGAGAAATCAGTGTTCGTTAAAAGGCTCTTTCACAACATCCTATGTGGAGTTTAGTTCTTGCTTTGCAAGGTAAAAGAGCTTTGGGGAGCCCTGTAGAGCTGAGTCTGTTGCTCACAGAAACTCAGGTGCTGCCAGCACAACAGTTACACTCCTGTGCTGCATTCTCTGAGAATTTGGCACCTACTTATTGATTGGTTTTGAATTACAGGTCCCCTTTGTAAAGAATTTATCAGACAACTGCTCTCCTCAAGGGCCTGAGATCCCTTGCTTGCATGCCAGTTTTCAGAACTGTCTTTTACTGCTGAGACACGTTTATTTTGGTGTGGTCATTTTCCATCACATCTTTTGTTGCTGGTTGCCGCACAAGAGGGTTGTATCTTACTGATATTTTTCCCAATGAGCAACTCGATGAGTAAAAGTGTAATTTGGCAGACATCTGCCAGTTCACAAAGAGGGACTGCTTACAAGTAAAGGAAAATTATTTGTTGACATGGTAATTTTGCAGTACAATGTATGCTGCAGCCTCAAAGAGCTGCGAGCTATCTCACATTTAAAAATAGAAAACCAGAGAATGTATGGATTGTTTGCACTTGAGATCAGATATTTGACATTGAAAACTAAATGAAAACGTGTATTTTCTAGGAAGTCTAGAGACTGCAGTAAAACTATAGGAGAATGTCACAAGGAGAAGGCTGGGTCTTGTTCTTACATCAGCTTTGGCTGGGAAGGCAGGGTAGTTCTGAACCTTGTACTTCTAACAGGGAGCAGAGACAGCTTAAAAACTGCAATCTTTTTGTCCACAGGTGATGGCAGAAGTACAAGAGTGTATATGGTATGAGCGTAGTTGCTCACATAAAATGCATCGCTGCCTTCTCATCAAGGGATATGTATGGCTAAGGAGATGTTACAGCTTAGTCACATGGTTGGGAAGCTATGTTGTTGGAGATTCATTAGTTAATAAATAAGGGTGCTGTCTATGCAAATTACTCAAGTGGGGAAAATATGCTTTGAAGCACATCTTGAAACACCATTGGTACTGCAGCCAAGATTCCTGTAGATGCCTAACATCTGTCACCAAGGAAAGGTTACTACATCTGAGGAGAAGGGACTTTTCCAGGTCTCGGCTGTGTCCCTGTGGGTGCCTTGCATGTGTTTCTGCAACAGCCAATGTGGTTGCTTTGCTGCATGTGCATAGGTATTTTGGTGGCCTTTTCGTCAGTCTAGGAGAAACTGGGGTGCCGTTGTCATATTATGATACTCTCTCAACTTGCTTTTAGAGCCTGTATTGCCATTGTGTGAGGATTCTTGTAATGCGTGAGGTTAAATGAACTCGTGCGGCTCAGCTTGCTTGCTCCGCAATATTCATGCTCCCTTCTGCTGTGTGTAGTGTTATAATATAGGATATATGATAGGAATGGTTGGACTCGATGATCCAGTGGGTCTCCTCCAACCTAATGATTCTATGATTCTAATACAGTCCTCGTTTTACCCTGAATTTGTAGTATACTTGTGGCAGGTAGTTTGCACAGGACAGAAAAATGTAAAAAGCTTTTGGAGGTGAAAGATTCTATGTAAAACTGCTTAGACAAATAGTCCCTCCCCCACCCCCTTTTAAGGCTCGGAGCTGGCATTTGGCAAGTAGCTGGAGCAGTTCAACACAGTGTCAAGTGTTCTTACGGCCAGAGTTTGCTGCTAATGAAATGACCTTTTGTCAAGCGCTTGGAAAATGTGTTCAATAGATTAGTTAATAGAAAGATCAAAATTCACATTTATTGAGGTTAGAGTGCGGTTAATTTTGATGACACCATATCTGTAAACATATGTTAATTATAGAATGCTCAATCACAGATGGTATTTTTTGAGGCTTAATTTAATTACCCAGTAATAAAACATACACATCCTATTTTCACTCAGCTGGGAGCAGGTAAACATAGATGAAGAAACTGTTTGAGAAAGATGATGTTAGTGATCCAATTAAAATAAGTAAGTGTTTGTTTGTAGGTTCGATTAAGTGACGTTTGAAATCCTTTGAGTTGAGCTGGCACCAGTAACAGGTTGATTTTATAATGAAACTTCTCATCCCTCTTTGTGTGCCTTTATTCAGGGTTGAGATAAAAATTGAATAAATAATTGCATGCTTGATAAAAGTAGGATTTATTTATCTACTGAGAAAATAAACTGCTTGCAGGGAAGAAGGTTATACATTTGAAGTTATTAACTGGATTTGTGTGATGAATTCTTGGTCTGTTTATTGTTCATGACAGTATGTTTTCAAAGATTCAGTAAGTAAAAGTTTAAGTGAATTGACTATTCGCAATAAGTTTATGCTTTGTAATTGGTTGAGTCTAATTCTGTTAGTGAGAAGACTATATAGGTACAATATTTTGGGGTTTTTTATCTCTAATACTTGTTTACAATGGAATTCTGTGCATGCTTTCCTGCACATTGTTTTAAAAGAAGGGATAGTTAAAGATTAGAAAAATCTTGGAATTTTTTTCCGTAGGTGAATTATCTGCTTTGCATGACTTAGGTTTATGATTGTGGAAAAGTAATTTTTTCAGAATTGTAGTATTGCTGACCATGATAAGAAAAGTCAGCTGAACATCACAGTTCTGAAGTTTTCATATTTTTGAAATAGTTTTCCTTTTAAAGACAACTTAAGTGACAGTATTTGAAAAGAAATTTGAAAGAAAATTCAGACAAATCCTACTTTGTCAGCAGCCTTTACTCAAATGAGGTTTTAGTTTTCACATTTTAGTTTTCATGTTTATTCCGTGCAGACTTTGTAATGGATTTCAATGGTAATTAGTTGATTGGAAATTAAACAGTGGACTGGTAACTTCTGATGACGGGGTATGTAAAACCAGGTATGATTTATAGGTCTGCCATTTTTTTTTAATTGAAGTTCTTCCATGCAGAACTAACTTTAGGACAGATTAAATACTTTGAAAGGAATAATAGGAAGTAAATGTCATTAAAACTGATAGTTTACTTGGCTGTTCAGGTGATTTGATTTTTTTTTCTTTTTTTTAAAAAAAGAATGTAGGTAATAATAGGACAGAATCACACCATGCTGTGCAAAAGCATCCCTCCTATCCTACTACCAGAAACTCAGGAGAGTTAATTGAATTTGGTATTCAGTCTGTAGGGCTGAAAACTCTTAAAAGCTCATGTAGTGTTTGCCTGATGTGATTAATTGGTTAGAGAAATAATAGCTTGACAGCTTTTCTTTCATAAGACGGCTGCCGCATGTTTTCCTCATTTTATTTGGTAACTTCTCTTTTTCTAAATACAAGGCAAAAAAAATTAAGTTTTAGTTTGGTTTTATCATCTATGTTAATTTGTATTCTTTAATACCCTGATACAACCTATGCAATCCTAACCACTAAGCCAGCATTCATCTCTCAATAAATTACAACTTAAATTCTTAATGGTTTCTTGCAAATCCTGGCATTCTTTTTGGTTTTGAGGTTTTCAAAACAAACTGTGTCCCATAGACAAAGCAAAGACACGTGTCTGTTTATTATTTTCAATCTGGTGCAGCATATATGAAAGTGTTGTCATGTGGCAGTAGGATCCCCTACTTGGGAACTCCTTATTTGCATTTATGTTTATAAAATAGAGGAGCTTCCAGCTTGTTCCCTTACTTCTTCTAACCATTTCACATTGTATTCGCATGTATTTCACCATTTCTTTGTACTGGGAGAGATTATAGTTGCTCAGACACCACTTTATTTACTCTTTTTATTGGTCAATAAGTATGCCAAATCCTTTATTTCACAAAAAGACGAACTAATACGCACTGTATTTCCTCAAAGCTTTCCAAAGATCGTCCTTCTGCTTTCTAGCTTTATTTTTTTAATTCTTAAATGACTTTATAAAGAACTTCGGGTATTAAATATGTTGGCTGATAGGGCAGAGATGACGGTGAATGTCACAGCTTTGGCACTGGCCAGGGGTGTGAGATGCCTTTGTGGCACCTTTGGGGCTGCTTGAGGAGCTGCTATGACCTTGTGAGCAACACTTCCCACAAGAAAGCCCCCTTCCTCCTTGGGGTCCTCTCCAGCCCAAGCATTTAAGGCAATGCTATTTGTCTGCTTTTGCTCTTAGCATGTGATGGACTAGCTGATTTCTGCTTATTTCGGTAATGACAGTGTTTTCATCTACCGGCCCTGGTGGCTTTTTTGCTCTCCAGATGTCTTGTTCATCTCTGCCCAGGAGGCTGACTTGCATTTTCTCTGTACTTCATTGCTTCATTTTCCACATCGTTTCAACAGCTTTCAAAGATGGACAGGTGGTGTTATGTCAAGGCTTCCCAGGTCATTGACATATTTGTTTCTTGAATTCATCAGCTGCTTTTTCTTCTTTGCTTACATCATTGTTGATAAAACAGCATTTTGTTCTGCTTGCATTGAACTGGGGTGTTTTTCTGCTCCTGCATCTTTTTGCCCCAGGTTTCATCCCTCCTTATTCTCTTTCAAATGCTGAAAGTGTAGAGACTGTTGGGAAGTCTCATTAGAGCACAGTAGTTTAAAAAATAATCCCCTGAAGTCCACTTTCAAGCCAGCAGTCACGTCCTGGTAGAGTGAAAGTTATCCACAGCAATATGTGTATTGTTCATGTAATGAATATAACCATGATCTGCATTCCCCTCCACTATAATTCAGTTATGGTGTAGTTCTTGCAAAATATGCCAGTGTAGCTTATTAATAATCTAAGCATTAGAACATGATAGAATGCTTTTTCGGGCACCACTTAGTCGTCTTATATTTTTTCCTGGGATTTTCTGGACAGAAATACGTACACACCCTAGAGTTTCTTTGCTTGTAGATGTGTCTTGTGGTATGCACAGTGAATATGTCTTGATTTATCCCCACAGCCTGCAAGTTAATAGCTCTTCAGGGTCCTCAAATATTTAGAAAACCCCCCAAAAATATAAAATAAAGTTCTTCCCACACAGAAATTCCAAGGCAATGTGCCTGTGGTAATGGAGACAGCGCTGCCACTTTTTGGGTGTGGATTAGAAATAAATAAGTTAATTGCTATTTCTGTGGCACAGAGGAAAAGTTGGAAGAGTCTTTCTGGTGATTTGGTTTGTAGCAGACACAAAGAGTCAGGCTGCTGTGCAATTGAAGAGCAAACAGCCTTGCTTCTGCCACTGCATACACTTGCTTCCTTGTGGGCTGAAGAAATGGCTTTGGCACGTACCAAACCACTCACTCTCAGCCCTATGGCAGATACAGCTTTCAGTTTTCAAACTCCTTCTCAGTGCAGTTTGGATGCTCTCAAAAACATCCTAATCTCTTGTCTTGGTAACCTTGGCATTCAGCACTTTTCACTCCTTCATAGAATCATAGAATCACTAGGTTGGAAAGGACCCACTGGATCATCGAGGCCAACCTACAAAAAACAAGCCTTCAGTTTTTCATTGAATTGCCAGAATAACATGACCATGCTACCACAGTAGATTTTGTTTTACTCTGACAATTGTGTGGAGAAAATCCCTTTACAAACACATCTGATAGTATTTTGACTGACAGGGACACCGAAACTTATTGAAGCAGGAGCTTATTTTTGAAAGTTGTATGATTATAACTCAAAGGGAGCACGTTCAGGGGCTGCGGGCAGGCTGATAACAGGTTAGAGAGAGCAGAATTGGGCTCTTTTTTCTGTATGGTAGAGATTCAGAAAGCCTTGATTGCTTTCTCTAGAGTTGTTCTCATCAAATAACTCTGAAAAATCAAATGCAGTCTTGAAGCCTTATTAATGCTCCTATGGAGTATATGCTAAAATTAATTGATTGATGTGCAGTTCTGTAAGAGCAGCTTGTACTGCTTTGGACTAAAGGATGCAAGGCCATTGCTGAAAATGCCTTTGTTTCTTGTGGTCCTAAAGCTTCCCACAGTTAAGACTGTTACTGCAGGCACTTGGAAGTTAAAAACTAGAGAAATTTATTCTATCCACACGCGCAAACTCTGTTTGCACCATCTTTTGACAAGCTTTAGTGAATGTCTCATTTAAAAGAGATGCTGTCGTGTTTCTATTTGTACTGTGCCCTGCAAGTGCATGCTGCGTATCCTGATTTGCAAAGCAGGAAGAATGATGCTATTTTAATTCTTTCTCTGCTCCCAAAGCTCGAAATGTTTCTTTGCTTGGAACTGTTTCTGCACACTTTATTTTAGTCCTGAGATGTCTGAAACAGATTATGTTGGCAAGGAAAATATTCTGCTCTGTCAAGTATTATAACCTTATTCTGGTATCGGCAAGTCATCTCGAGGAGGAGGCTAAAATTAATTCTAGCACTATTTTGTCTGATGTCTTCATCTGGAAACTCAAAGCCAATGCAAATTGCAGAAGGGAGGTCACATGAAGATATCAGATGATTACAAGTTATTTATTGTGGATGCTTTCTCAGGTCCTCGGAATATATAAGGAAAGTGAATAATGAATCCAAACAAACTCAGGCTGGCATAGGTTTCTCTTTGCACTTCAGAGGGCCTGTATAGCTTACGATTTAGTGACTTTTTAAAAAAAGAATGGGGCATCTGTGGGTTGTTTCTTTATATACAGCTGGTATAAGTACAATAGCATAATTATGAATTCGGCCACTGTGTCTTTAGACCACATTCAGTGCTGTTACTGCTGAATTCCTGTGGAGTGAGAGCAGGGTCCAATCCAGCACGCTGCATGTGGTCATGCTGCTCCAGCCAAGTGAGAGTTAACTGAAAGAACATTTCTTGAGCTGACGTACATGCAAGGGTTTTGTCTGTGCCGGACTAAAATTTAGGTGTTTGCTTTCAGAGGAGAAGATGCTATGGGAGAAAATGCCATGTTTGGCAAACTCAAGAAGAGGTTCTGACCTTTGTTTCTAGCATGGAAATGCAAAGAGGCTGTAGCTACAAGATTAGTCTCAGACATGCTTTGGGTTGTGCGTGCACTTGGGCTGGGATCTTACAGTGATTCTGATTATAATCTGTGTGGACACCGCTGTCCCTGTGCTGCAGGAACACTCTATCGGAGCAGGTTCTGAGCACCTCAGCAGGAGATAGTGTGGGAGGGCACAGGAGGAGAGCAGAGAGCTTGTGTGGCTAGTATCTGTCAATAGTTCAGGGAAGTGTTCAAGCATATGTCCAGCTTAGCATGTGAGTAGGTCCTCTGGAGTCAGTTGGACTATGCCCTTGTTTAAAATATCACAGAACAGACTTTCTCATGTGTGTGTTGGTGCGTGTAATTGGGAGCAGAACAGGCAGGAGTGCAGTTCTGGCACTCAAACCACTTCAGAGCAATCTGAAGCTTTGCCTGCACTCAGAAGCTGCTGCTGGCATTGCCTTCCCAAGCCACCTTGTGCAGGTAATTGGCAAAACAAATCCTGCAGCTCTGGTAACTTCTAAAGCTGGCTGTTCCCAGGGGCTGAAGTGTTCCCAGGTGCAAGAAGTCTAGGGAAAGTGTGGTGAAAAGATGAGCAGAAACTGCAGGAAGTTTGTATGGGCTTTATATTGTGTGGTAAAGCTGTTATGATTCAGTTTCCCTTAAGACTCCTACAATGCTAGCAGGACAATGCAGGCTGCCACTGCCCACGTCCTTGTTGGCACAGTATGGGAGGAAGGATGATCTGCTTTCTTTTTTCAGGGTTCCTGACCTCCTTCCTGAGTTTCTGATAGACATCCTTGTTAGCAGTGTTGTTCTGGAAAGACCACATTTCTCATTTTTGTTCCTAGGGCACTGGTGTTTATCTCTGTGTCAGCCCCTAAACGCATTATGGACAAAGGCTTGCAGCGCAGCAGGTGTAAGTTGCAGTGAAGCAGGTGACCAGCAGGCAGAGGCTTCATGTCCCATTACCCGGGAGACTTCTTAAAATTTATGCACCTATATTTAAATTGCAGATTATTTCATTAATATCCCCTGTATAAAGTAGTTTTCAAGTGCTGTCATGTCAGCCAATTTGAGTAAATGAGTTATATGTAAACGTATTCATCTGTTAGAAATCAGTCTTTATGGTGACTCTCCTCTACCTTGTGATTACTTCTAATCCCATGTTTGCTGAATCTATGGTATACTCTTGCTCTATAGCTGTATGAACACAAATATGCTGTCCAAGGTGTGTGTGTCTGCAGGCAGGTGGTATTGCTCAAACTGCCTTACTATGGGTGTTCCATTTCTGTCTCTGTGGTAGGCACTGTTACATGTGACATGATGATTATTTAATGATAAGCTACTGTTAGTTCATCCAGTTAATTTTATGATTTGGTTTCTGTAGCCCTACTTAATGAATTTATTAAGACTGGTATTTATATCATGCTATTCCTCCAGGAGAATCCAGGCTCCTTTGCTTTGAGCTACAATAGCTAGTAACAGTGTAAAGAGATTAGTAAAAATACTGAACAGAAATGGCATCGCTCTTCCAGAGATCTCAAAGCACGCTGTGAAGGTGGTTATTTATTTGCTTCCTTATCTGTGAACAGGAGAAAGATGCAAAATGGGTTAGTGAATTGGCTACAAATAATGTGTTGATAGTTGTGGTAGGAACTTATTCACCTGGTTCTTTGACAGCTTCAAGAAAGACTCGGGAGAGAGTAACTGAAACCCTGGAAGGAACTCGATGTAGGCAGAATATTTGTACACGTATTACAATGTTTATTAAATTGTTGTGAGACTTAAATTGTTGTGTAAAGACCACTGTGATCAGGGCTGTCGCTTTAATCCGGTTAATATTCAAATGAATTACATTCTTGTTACAGGATATTTATAAGACTTTTCTTTGATTTCTGATTGTGGAACAGTAATATTTTCTGCTTTTAGTAACGTACTGAAGAAATAGATCCATGTTCCTTCAAAAAGCAGAATTTGATAGCTAAAACTGTCGAGTGCTGCAGTACTGCAGTAGTGCAGTGCTAGGCATAAATAAGTTGTAGACTGAGTGGCTAAGCAGTGGCAGCTATTATCATTATTGTGTTGGTCCTTTACTGTTTGTGGTTTTTCAGGACTGGGTTGGGTTGTGATCTTTGTTTGTTTCATCTTTTGCACCACTTAATCTTCCAAATACGTTTCTCCGTCCTGGATGATTTCCTTAGACAGCAGTGTGCTGAACAGCAGCAGATATTTTATTTTTTTTAAACAAAGGCTCAGGAACCAGAAGAGAAGAGGAAGAAGAGATGGGGATTTGAAATCTTTCATCTCCGCTGAGCCATTGTGAATTTAGGATCTAGGGCAGAGTGTTAAAAAGAATTAATCATTAATGAGCCAATAAAGAGTATTAAAAGACAAATTGGCTGAACCTTCCTGGCCTTTTTCATTTTCTTCTATGGAAAGAAAGTATAGAGTGCCAGATGATAAATAGTTCCAGTCCAGCCATTCTTGCAGGATTAACATCATAAAATATCAAATAATAAAAGCATCCACTTTTTAGCTTGTTAACCAGATAAAACCCTTTTCTATTGTGCCTGTTTTATGTATGCAGAAGCAGTCTTGAATAAACATCTGCCTTCAGAGTGATCTGCTGTGCTAACGCTTGCATTTTCTTCTTCTCCTGCTGTGGCCCCCAAGAAACTGGTGAGTGGATAAGTACTTCCAGTAGAAGTTTCTATTGCAGTGGTCAAGTACCTGTACCTTCAACTGTGCCAGGGTGGATTTAATTCTGTGTTTATCCATGCTGCTGCACGTTTGCCAGCACACCTTTTCCCTCCTGCAGCAATGGTTGCTCTCCAGTTGTGCCAAGGAGCTCTCAGGAATCATAGAATCACCAGGTTGAAAGAGACCCACCGGCTCATCGAGTCCAACCATTCCCACCAACCTCTAAACCATGTCCCTCAGTACCTCATCCACCCACACCTTAAACACCTCCAGGGAAGGAGAGTCAACCACCTCCCTGGGCAGCCTCTGCCAGTGCCCAATGACCCTTTCAGTGAAGAATTTTTTCCTAATGTCCAGCCTAAACCTCCCCTGGCGGAGCTTGAGGCCATTCCCTCTTGTCCTGTCCCCTGTCACTTGGGAGAAGAGCCCAGCTCCCTCCTCTCCACAACCTCCTTTCAGGTAGTTGTAGAGAGCAATGAGGTCTCCCCTCAGCCTCCTCTTCTCCAGGCTTGTCACAGTCCGGGCACTGCTGTGCCAGGTTCATACTACCAACTCCCAAAGGGATTTTGATGCAAGTGGCTGCTAATTGCAGTGCTCGTTAGCATGGGAAAGAGGGAGGTGTTACAGTAAATATCCACCAGACAGAACTGAGCTGAGAAACGTGGCTTTTCAAAGCAACCAAGTGTGATTTCTGCTGCTGGATCCTGCTCTCAGCAACAATTCAGGTGCAAAAGTGAATGGTACTCACTCCTGTGATTATTAACGAGTTATGACTTCAGAGGTTGAAACAAGGAAAGGAAGTTAAATTGTTTGCATTGTTTTACTTTCTAGTGAATTCATCATGATGCTTCACTGAAAATCAGAGGATTGAATTTGCACTTTTATTTGAAAATTTCACTTTTGATATTGTTAGAATTTTAAACGCCTTTCTTGCCCATGCATTAAGCTGGATCAACATGCTTAAATGTCTAGTCCTATGAATTAACTGTTGAGTTTTCTGGATTGATACGTAGAACCTGCAGCTAAAAGGAGAAGTGGGTCCAGTGCCTGCTGAATGTGAAAAGTATTTGGACTATGTGAAGGCTGTCACAGTAATCAGAATATTTAGATGGGGTTTAATACTTGAGTTGCTTAGCCATGTTATGAAAATATTTCTGGCTTCTTTACTCCTTCCTGTCTGGAAAGAGGAACTGATGGATGTATTCCTTTTGCAGAGAGCTATAGGATTTTGCCACTATGGAGGTCCATTGGCAACTCTATAAGAGCCAGAGAGCTGTGTGCAATCTATGATAACACCAAAGCTGCTGCCAGCAATCTCTGCCTCTGGCATACAGGAACAGCTTGTGGAGCTCATGTGCTCCAGGTGAGCAGGTAAACCCTGCGGTCAGAGGCAGGTAAAATTTTAAACTTGACAAACATGAATTCTCTGTGCATCATTCAGGCGTCATGAGCATAGGAGGTTCATGAATATGTATTTCAGAATATCATTTGACTGAAAGAATAAATTTGAATTCATGGTGGTTTGCTTTGTACCTAGCAAAACTGTGAGGAAAAACATAAAACAGGTTGTAGCTGTCTTCCTTCTCCTCCTCCCAGCCCACCTGAGCTCCAGCTGAATTCTCAGAGGGAGTCTGGTGCATTTCCCTATCTCTAAGAGTCAGGAAAGACAAAATAGCTCTTTTCCTGCCTTACACCCTAGAAATTTTCCATCGTTATCTGCAAGAATCTGAATGCTGTTTCTTCCTGCTTAGAAACAGGGCCATTCTATCATTGTGGTGAATCAGTGGCTCTGTGACGTGGGAAGCAGTTGGTGAATTAAGTGTTTTGCATTTGGTCATTTTGGTTTTTTTGCTTGTCTTTTTGGTAAGCAGGTGTCTACTTCATGGTTCTTAAAGCAGTTCAATATGTCCTGATAATAGCCACGTTCTAGAGCTCAGCTAACTTAGTCAGCAGGTATTTGTGATAAATTAGTGTCTTTGTGGTACGTCATGTGCCCAGACAGCAAAGGGCACCTTGTTCCCTTTGTAGTTGATTTGGGGCACGGAGGACTGATCTAGTACAAGCTCAGTTGATTACAGTCACGGAAGACACGTGCCTCCAAGGTGAACAGCTGCAGAGGTTGTGTCGGATGTTCTCTGAGACTGAGCTTGCTCAGGTGAAGAACCAATATGAAAAGCTGAAAAGGGTTCAGTAAAACAGTCACTGGTTTGCCTTGATGTATGTCTGAGTGACTTGGCGAATCCTGATGTTCTTTTAGGTTCTACATGTTGTTCTTATCAAAGGTTTAGGGAGTATGTTTAAATGCAAACAGAATCAAACTTTTATTTTTGGAGTTGATCTTTTGCCCCCTGAGGGTGCATGTACCCCAAGGGACAGAGGTGTGGTTATGGGAATAAGTTGAAACGAAAATGCACTTCGAACTACATTCAATAATCTCGTTGAAAGAAAGAAAGGCAGAAGATGTAGACTTGCAATTTGAAATTGCATTTCATATTACATTTCAAAAGTATGTTAATCTCTCCCTGTGTGGCTATTCACTGATCCAAATGATAAACTGAGCTCAAAGCTTTTATGATGATGATGACACCAACATACAAAGGAAAGAAAGAGGAACAGTGATGCCAGAGGCTGTGTTGATTTCTGTTGTGTTAGTGCTAATTGCTGGTGGGACTTACTTAAAACGTAGTGATCAAGCAACTCTAACTAGTAATAGAATATGTGCTTCAGATCTTCCTGTTTTGGGTCTTATGGCCTGTTGGGGTGAGGGGCTGGATGATGTGTTTATCTGTGTGTAACATCTCTTCGGTGCCGTTATGCCTGGTATTTTAAAAAACCAAAAAAAACCAAACAAAAAAACCCCCAAACCAGCAAACTTGTTCTTACATATCCCAAAAGTGTGGAAGGAATTTTGAAGTCATGCTGTAGTGTAAATTGAAGCCTGAAAAAAGATGCTGTGTTCACAGTTGTGACTGCTACAGGGAAGCGTTACTTGGGATTTATGCAGTGTGTCTGAAAAACCATGAGACTAGAGTGCTGGAGGGAGGCTTCGGTGTGAATAGCAGCTTCATGTCAGTAGTATGGGAAATCCTAGGCATGTACACACCATCAAACACGTTGTTACCTTCGTTCTGGTTTTGAAACCAACCATGAAACTGCTGTTGCAGAGAGGCTATCTGATGAGTTACCTAATCGTCATTTTTTTACTGTGGAGATGGCACTGTGTTACTGCTGGGTGAGGAAGGCACAGGCATTTTGTATTAGGAGGTAGGAAAGCTCCTGCTGAAGTGATCAGGCTGCTGCCTCAGCAGAACAGGTGTGTAAGCTGCAGAGTTCAGTATCCCACATGCCTACTTTACTTCCTTACATTTTTGTTCTGAATTTTCTTGATGTGAGGAGTTTCCAAGAAGTTCCTATGGTCTATTATGTTCTTACCTGCTAGTTTTGTAACGGCTGTACAATTAAAGTTAATCAACATATGCATATAATAAGCCTTCCAGTAATTCTATTTAATCATGAGGATAACATTTCTACAGGCTGGCCACATGCAGTACTCATAAATTAGCCCAAAACAGCTTTTCTAACATAGCACTCCCTCTTAATCTTCACAGGGGGATTTTCTGCAGAGCTATTAGTGACTTAAAGGAACCCATTTGGCTTAGAAAAGATATGGTTTTCAAACCTTTAATTTCCGTATTCTTTACACTGAGAGCCCACAGAGGCAGGCTGCGAATACACTGAGGGTCTACATTTGTGAATTAGGTTTGTGTTCTTTTTGGCTAAAGAAAGCAAAGGAAAAGGAAAGCATTTATACTTACTGTTGCATTTAATCTGCTTTACAAATGTATTTTTCTGAATGTAAGAATTGCTGATTCAAACCATTTTTCTTGTCTTGAGACTGTGGGTGTGCTTGGAGCATGGTTAATGCTGCGTACCTCTGGGTGTAACATGGCCCGTGGAGTGCTATCTGATGAAGGATGTCTCAGCAACCTTATGGCTATTGTAACATGATTAATTTGTATTTAATATAAAGAGAAAATAGCTGGGGATTTGGAGGTCAATGCATCTGGTTCTCCAAATTCTTCCCAGGAGATAAAGCAAAGATAAACCTAACAGGATGGAGGCTCAAGTGCCAGGAGCAGCACTGCTTTGCTATGTGACTTTTCCTGGCTTTTGCAAGCTATATCAAGCATAGACTATTTTAATTGAGCCCTTTTCTTCAAAGTTCTCTCCTCACTTTTATGTGGATTGGGTTTCATTACTTTGCATTAGCCACATCTTCCACAAACTGTACAAAACCTGAAGCCTGCACCATAAGACTGGGAGTCTGTCAAGACCTGTGGTTTGCTTGGCACCTTTCTCATGCAGGGACACTGGTTGGCATCCCAGTACCTAAAAATATGTGGGGAAGGATCACCCTGAGCGTCTCCACGAGCTACCTGTCTGAAGTGTTACAAATGTGTGGGTTTTGTTAGGTTGTGGAAAGCACAGCAGTTTGTAAGGGGTTAACAGGCTCCTGTATTTGGTAGTTTGAGGAACAGTAAAAATAGAAAAGAAAGCTGAGTAAAGGTAAGCTAAGGAGAAAGGTGAGTCTCCTGCCTTTTGGCTGGCTGATGCTGGAAATGTCTATAGAGATTACAGTCGAATGGTTTTCCAGATATTTGCTTTTTTGTTTTGTAACCATTTTGTGGATAATGCAGCAAGCTCTGAGGAAATGAGCTCGAAGCGGACTGACGCTGGGAGCTTTGTCTGCTGCCTTCTCTGGCGGAGCTGCCTGCCCATGTTACATGTGGGCACCGCTCCCTCACTTTGCCTGGATCTGGACGTTATATCTCACAGAAAAATTATAGAGCCAAACGCGATGCTTCTTCATGTCTAAATTGGAAAAAGATCATTTCTATGTGGTGAGCCCAGCCAAAGGAAGAGACGGTTTAAATTTTTGTCCTCCCCTGTTATCCTTATGTTATTGTGGATGGAGCCTGCATTGTGTAAGCTCTCAGCTGAGAAAAGATTTAGCATCATGTGAGTCAAGTGCCTTTTGTTCAAAGGATTGCAGTTTGCATACTCAATGAAAAGCATCTTTCTTCTATTTGGACAAGATCAGTGAAAACTTCTTAAACTGCCTTCTTCTCAGACTTTTAAAAATGTTTTTAAAAATAACTTGTCAAGCTACCAAGGGAAATAAAACAGCAGGTAGAGCATGCAACAAAATATAAAGAAGTAAAAAATAACTTCAAAAGCTGTATGTGAAATTTTCAGTCTTTGAGAGTCTTTTTCATTATTTATGTGACGGGAAGTCTTCTTTTTCCTTCCCTTCTCCTCTCCTCCTCCCCTCCTCCCCAATGGATCTGTGGGGAAAAAAGATGAAAACTTGGTTCTGAAGAGTAAATTTTTAATTATATTCCTTTTTGAACTCTGCAGAACGGATAGTGAAATAAAACCAAGAAAATAATAAAATACGGGGTTTTTTTCCCACCTGTTTTGGATGGAGGACGTATGGCTACAATTAACCTTTTCTGGTGACACATAGGAAATGAAAATATGTAAACATGTTCAAGAAATGTCTGTAGAATGCTCTAAGAAGATACTGTGCACTAATAAGTCTTTCAAAGAACTGAGATAATTTTGGGGTCCATCAGTCAAAAGCCTTTTCCATATAACTGCTTCTAGGGACTCCAGTGAATCTGCAAATAACAGTAACTCTGTGATTAACCTTTTACCTGGAATTTACTTTCTCATGTTTTCCACAACCGCTGAGTGTCAGGTGCAAGTCTCCAGCAGCAGTCTGGTGCTAATACTGCAGGCTGGTTCCTCTACCGTGCTCTGGGGAAAGCAATTGTCTGTGTGACACCAGGAGCACTGACAAGCCAAAGAAGTTAGCTGAGCTGAACAATTCAGAATTTCCATCAAGTGGAAAATTCTGGCATTTTGACTGTTTTGGGTTTGGTTTTTTTTCATCCTAAATTAAGAACTAAAGTTTGGAAGGAAAGAACTAGATCTTGAGGTCTAGGTTGATGCAGCTGTTGAGTGTTGACCACTTCAGAAAGTTCACACACCTTCTCTTTCTCTTGTTCCTTGTGTTGGTAAATCACCCAAAATTCCCATCATAGATTCCCATTGCACAAAAGCAAGCTGAGAACGCAACTATAATTAGGTTCAAATTTCTCTGTGCAGAAAAGAAAGATTCTGAGATTATTTTGAAATTGATAATGTTTAATTTAGCAACTTCTAAAAAAATTTTTAAAAAGTAAGAGATTGCAACAGTTCTGAAGTAGAAGTGTTTTGTTTCAGTACATGGGATGAGCAGAAGTATTCTTACAAATTAGTTTGGTATTAAAGTGTTTTCTTCCATGGCGTATTTGTTTCTTTGCTGCAGTTTAGGAAATCAAGCTGCACCCAGAGGAGGGCTTGGAGTTGTACGGCCTCTGCATTATTTCTATAATGCTCTGAAATCAGGTAAATCCCTACGATTTGATCGGAGGAAAAGGTGCACTGTGACAGCTGAGTGCTTGGAACAAGTGAGATAACGCTGGCTTGAACTTGTTGCTGTTCAGTAATACATTGAGAACAGTATGGAAGCAACGTGACACAGTGTGAATTAATTCAACCCAAAATGTCTTAGGGCTGTTAAAATGTGTTCTGATGTAACCGGAAATGGTTCACTTAATTACCTTCCCCGAGGAGTAAAATTTGAGTAAGTTTTCCTAGTGGAAAAGTTGCAGTTTAAAATTTCTCTTCCTAGAAATTGTCCTCTGGTTGTGGCTTCTGCTTTGATTCCTGACAGGCATTCTAACTTTGAGAAGCTGTGGTATGACTTAGAGCAGCCCTAAGAATATATGCAGAAGAAACATTTCTGTTTACTTTTTCTGCTTTATGGGGATTAACTTAACTTGAGGACTGTGTATTTTTATTTATGTAGCCCTCTGAATAAAATATCTGGAAATATACTGCTGCCAGGCATCACACTATATTACTGATGTGTTGCTACTGGGATGATCGGTTGCTTCTGATCAGGCTACTAAATGTTGCCTGGTCGTTCATTGTCATTGCATCTGCAGGACAGACCCACACAGAAACAAGAGTCATCATGTGTGGATTTTTTAAAGTAATTCTCTCAAATTCACTGTTTATTCCTTTTGCTGCTTCTTACTCTTAGGTTTCTCGCATCTTCCCTTATGATTGAAAAATCAATTCCAACACTTAAGTGAAAGCTAAAGCTCTTTGGACAGAGGGAGGGTGGGAATATACTTGCAAATGTATTTGAATGGTGTATAGTATGTGAGTCACAGATGTGACTTGTCTGATGGTGCCAAATGGGGATAAACAAAACAGCTTTTCTTTTTTTGTAAGCTACAAATTCCGTCATTTCTGAGTTGCCTGTGCCTTACAGTCAGATATGTCAACTTCTTCCCAAATTAATCAAAATGGAAGATAAGCTCCAAAGAGATGGATTAAAATTCTCTTCTCCTTGTTTTGGTTCCAAAGGATATCATTGCTCATCCTGTCCTTTTCTATTTTGCCAGGCATCAGATGGTTCAAAAGATGATTTTAATTTATTTCAGTTTTGCTGCTGTACTTCTGACGCTTCCTGAGTAATATAGTATTTGACAGGGCTTGAAGTAAAACTTTATTCTATAAATAAGCTTCCAGTTTTAATGAAGTGAAGGACAAATTCCACAGGCAACTGTTGCCTTGTCCTCTACCTTTCTGTCAACCCATGAACATACAGATGAACCATCCTTGCTCTGTGAAATAGATACCATGGCAGCTTCAGGAGATGAAGAGAAACAGTGGAAAGACCTTCACTGCCATCCTGGGCTGTGTATTTCCTTTCCTGGTAAATAATTTGGGACCCAACCCCACAAATCTACTGTGACATGAACAGCTACCTCAAAGGGAGGTTCCACTAACAGGGAGAATTGTTCACAGATGTGGAGATCTGTTAATCTGAGTCTTTATTTGTTTTTTATTTCCTATCCTCATGACACAAAGTAGCTGTGGTTTTGTAAGAGGAAAATGCGAAGGTCCTGCTGTCAATGATCTCCAGCCTATGGAAATTTGCTGTGCTACCTATGAGAGTAAAATGCTTGCTGGTTTTGTCTTTTTTTTAAAATCTATTCTCAGCAGAACACATTTTGCATGTAGCCCCTGAGGTCTTCACCAAGGATGCAGATGTTGCTACTCCAATTTTGCTATTTCCACCCTGGGCTTTCTGCAAGGCAGTGGGGAACCAGATGACCATGGATTTGGTTTTGTCCTTGCTATGTTTTTGATCTGGTCAATCCCAATTGTTTCCTCCTGGTGCACAGTCTCACTCCCTACAGATAGATTCTTGTTTCCTTCCTGAATCTCAGACATGCTTTTCCTCGTTTTTCAGCACGTCCACCTTCAGCTGCTCCATTACCTTTATGAAGCCATTGCTGCTTTGTGTTATTTACTGCTTCTTTGCTAAACAGCTGGAGTCATGCTGAACTGAGAAAAGATTTCTCCTCTCTTACAGTCACCGTCTGTAATGTGTCACACCTTTGAGCCAGTTTCATGCTCTAGATCAGGGAATTTTTAATACTGTGCTTCTCTCTGGAGTTTTGATCAGAATAAATCTCAAATGCTCACAGACGTTATCTACCAAAACGACTCTAGCTTGGGTCATGAGGAAGTTGTGTTTGAAATGTGTTAATGATGCTATACCAAGCACAGTGTGGGTCACAATGTATATAAACTATCTGATCAACATTTTTTTACTGTTGTGGCTTCTTATGATACAATAGATGCTACAGCACTGCAGCCACCTGCATGTGCAGCAGCTGCCTCATGTTAAGCAAGCAAAGGATGGAATATGAGATTGCTGCAGGCATTTCATCAGCAACAAGGGCAGCAGAGACTCTACCATATCATACCCTTGGCAAAAAAGCCATTTGGAAAAGCTGTGTATAAGGAATAACACATTATTCATTTCCTCAGTCTAGTTAGCCCATGAAAAATCAATATCACTGATGAAAGTATTCCTAGATGTGAAAAAATCTGAACGGAAAGGAAAATACTTCCTGTAACATAATACAACAGAAAACCCTGAGGTTATTTAAAACAACTGAGCAGCTAAAAGGCAGGGCAAAGATGCAGAAAAAATCTAGAACGCACAGTTCTCCCTGACTTAGAGGGAAATGGGTTTTGCTATTTGCTCTTTATGTAACCTGCATGAAGAATTATGAGAGAAATTAGTAAAGATGCTGCTGACACCACTAGGCTGCATTTTGGTCTTTGTACCCATAATGGGAGGGCATGAAGTGTTACTGAGGCATTGAAGAGACTGGTTAATTAGCTGATGTGGAGCCTGGAGTCTACTAGCTGTTGGGGCTGCTCTAGGTGAGCCTTCTTGGTGTATCTAGAGTGGAATTAAGTGATGAATAAGATGTTAAAAAGTGAGGGAACAACCAAAAGGACCAGGATTATTTTCTGTGGTCTGCTGTGCCGGATTTTTAGTTGCAAAGTTGGTATTCCATTGCTGTTCAGGAGCTCCATCCCCTCAGGATTGCTTTCCTTCATGTGCAGAAAGGCTGGATGATATTTCTCCCTGAGTGGAGTTTTGTCTTCTGCAGGTTTTGGCTGCTAAGAAGCCATCTGGAGGTGTCAGCTTGCACGCATTTGCTTGCCAAGCTGTGTTTCATGCAGACCAGGTAACACCTGCAAACCATTCTCTGTACGAAATATCAAGTGTTTTGCAGGTGGCACTTAAAGTGTTGATGTATGCCTGGAATGAGCTAAATGGTTTGTGTCATGCCTGCCCTGGAAGCTTGTCTTTCTGTGTTACAGAACAGCATACACTGACTTTCAGATCCTCTTGGCTTGGCACCTTGGACAGTTTGGGAGGAGACTCGCAGCCAGAGCTCCTTATCAGATTGTCCCAGAGAAATTAATCCCAGATCTCTCCGGGTTGCTGGTGACCAGAGATCTTGTGCCATTGGAAGAAATCAGAAGCTACCCTATTATCTCAGTTTGTAATATAAGGTTTTACACCACGATTTTAAGTGGCCAAAGGATTGCTGAGACTGCACATGATAGTGATGTGTGTGTGTGTGTACATGTGGGTGACTATTTTAAGTGACGTCTGTTTAATTTCTTAGCTATTTTTATACTTCCATGAATATAGCATAGGTCATGTGGATGGGCCAAAAGAGAAGGGCAGTAGAAAACTGCAGGATTTAGGATACATATTACAGTATGGAGTAAGAAAGTAACAAAACTATGCTTCAATTTCTGTAGTAAAAGAAAATTTACCGTATGTGTTTTGGTACAATATAAGAGCCTTTATGAGTCTCTTGAGGGAGCAGAGCATTTTTACTAAAGGTAGAATAATGGAAACTTTATGGAATAAAAATTTTAAGCTACCAGCATACCCCTAAGGAATAATGGGTGGGAAAATAGTTGTGAGATGATGTGAAAAAAATTGTAGCTCTAGCATTGTGATAACAGTTTGAATCAGTCTCTCAAATGATCTCATGGAACAGTTGCTTTCTGTATGCATTCCCATATTCTCAGTAGTAGTAGAAATAACTAGTATTGCTTTCAGAATTTTCATAATACTCAGCTTATCGAATAGTATACAGTTTGACTTGTTTCTTAACTGCTTGTGCACAAAATAGGGCCTCCAGGTATGATCTTGCAAGGACTGTGGACCCAAGAGTAAAACTAAGATCCCACAGACAATTTGAGTAACTTTCATTGACAACTGTTCTGGTCATCCATTGATCCACCTCATCATGAAGAACTGAGTTACGTGTGTAGTACTGGCCCAATTTTGATCGCGTCCTTAGTTTAATGGAGAAGACACTGCCCTAGAAAGTGGGGTATGTCGGGGAATACAAACCTGACCACCTGCTCTTTGTTGTCACATAAAAAAAAAAAATAACTGAAATGTTGCTGTCAGCTTCCTGTGTTTTCAAGTCAATCTGCCTGTTTGATGTAGGTTATAGTGATATCAAAGCTATCGAAGTCTCTGAATACGTTGTCTGGATTGAGCTCCTCAGAGGGCTTCAATGCAAGAGCTTTGAATTGCTTTAGTTTTGAAGGTGCATGTCAGTGTGCTCGTGTTGCCCAGCAGCAACCTAAGCACAGCTTAGGTATTTTGAATTTCATGCAAAGTGTATTTCCAGACGTCTAAGCTCTTGCTTGAGGTCTTGCTCCTGTATTTGCAGTCTGTGTATGGTGGCTATGAAACAACTATGTTGGACAACTACCGTTGTTCAAATGCAGTCAGCCTAATTTCTTTTAGGAAAAAAATTAAGTATTTTAATTAATATTAGACCTACAAAGACACAAATGCCAGCATGATTTATTTCATTTAGCGATATATTCCCCTCAACTGAATTATGTGCAATTGTGTAGACGTGGTCACTTTAAATATTTTATGGGCTTGTATAATGTAAGACAGAGTGCAGCCTGTAGGGCCAGCAAGAAATATTGCTGTATAACTTTTATTTAATTTTATTTCAGCAGTTTAATAATTCATTTTAACTGGATTTGAACATGAGAATGAGCTCATAGCTCAAGTGTGACCTGCTGTTACAGTTCTTGAACAGAGAAGCCAGATGAGTGAAGAGGAGTCTTGAATAGCCAGCAGAGTTGAGCAGCGCGTGCGTTCAGGTTGTCATCCAATGGCAAATATCTGACTTGTTTGCTGCTTCAGAGACGAAGTGTGTTAAAGGTTTGAACTGACTAGAAGCTTTCTGGCAATGTAAGGTTATGTCTTGTGGAAAATACAGACTTGCCAAAATGAAAATCTTTTCATTAAAAAAGGAATGGTTCCTTTGGAGACTTGTCTTATTTGCTGCTATTTTACCTGTACTCAGGATTTTGCTCCTGAAAGTCCTGAGGGAGAGGAGAGAAATCCGAACAAGTACATCACCTTCCCCGGCAGTATGATAACCTAGTCCCAGCCATGGCCTCCATGGGTCTGGGCTGTTGTCATTCTTGGCATCCCTGGGATGTCACAGGATGGCTTTCCTCCAGCTGGGGGAATTTTGAATCTCTCTGGGTTTGGGCAGTGTAAAACTTTACTCTCTTTCTGTCTTATTTTTGAAAAGAGACAGGAAGGACCAGCAATGTGGTCATCTGCTGCTTGTTCCTGCTTATCAGGACAAAATATATGAATTTCTCGCTTACGGGCAAAGCTACTGTTTTGCAGTGGACACTGGATGCAGCAGAGCCCAATGGGTACTACTGTAAATAGTGAAGTGCTTCACGTAAAAAGGGAGGAATTGTTCTGTGTGCGTTGATGGCTGTGTTTTAGACCATTGGTGAGTCTTAATTATCTGTGGGGCCTGATTCAGTCAAGCCCTGAATACTTTTGCAATGCAAAATGCATTAAGGATGCTCAGCACCTTTGCGGGATTCTGACTTCTAACACACACAGTACACGACCCATAGCTCACCTCATTTTCATAGTTATTTACCTTGTTAAAAAAAATCTACCATCTTTATCAAGAGAGAATGTTTGTATTTATTTGGAGGATAAATATCATTTAAATGCTTTTCAGGTTTTGCAGCTGGTCATATCATAGATGGATTTGAGTATGACTTATTTCAGTGAGATAATAACACAACAGAACATCTGCAACTGCTGCTCACTTCTGGCTAATACAGCACAAAATCTGTCACTAATGTGCGTTTTGTCTGAGGATGTCTGATCTCTTCTGATTTTTATCTGCTTAAAAATGTTTGCTTGCTGAGGTAAATGGCTAGAACTTGAAGTATAAAGCACCATGTAAACAAAACAGTTGTCCATCTAAAGACTTTCTGCAGGAACTGTGTAAATAGATTACAGTATGGGTTATTGGGAAGCTCATCTGTATCTTGGCTTAAACTCTTTTTTCTTTTTTTTTCCCTAGGGTAATGTGTAGTATAGTAGCCTTTTGAGGCTGATGCAAAACAACACTATCTCAACCTAATGTCTCCTCTGTTAATAAAAACATGTTATTGTGGATAGATCTAAGGTTTTGCATCTTGCTTTGATAAAGCAAGAGATGATAAAAACCTCTATGTTTTCAAACAAGTTAAATACTTTATAGCCTGTTTGAGTTCAAAACTTTGTACTCGCAGGTCTTTTGGTTGTTTGTGAAGTGTTCCATGAGAGGTAAAACCGATCATAATTTGATACACTGCAGCTTAGTATATTTGCTTTACTTGGAGCAAATGTCCAGATGTTGTATTAGTTGCTTTCATTTCTCCAAAATGACCATAACTGCCTCTCAAGAACTGAGCTGTAAAAGCTCCAAAAGAAGAAATGTAATTACAGAAAGGCAGGCAGGTAAAAGGGCAGAAACAAGGATGAGTTCCTGCAGATCAGTTGCCCCATTCTGAGGTTGCTGTATCAGAGCAGCCTTTGTTTTCCGTGATTCTGCATCCGCTTGTACTTCAGCCTCGGTGCCCAAAAGTCCAGATGGAAAACATGCCTGTAGGGAGGCACTTTCACCCTCCTCCACCAGATACCTTGCTGGCAGTTCCTTTCATGGAGATGCAGGTCTCCATCCTGGCAGGGAAAGGGTGGTAACCATCTCCTAGTTCTTCAGGTTTCTATCTCATACTTGCCAAGAGACATCTTGTGTCTTCAGTACAGTCTGGCAGGTTTCCCTTCACCCTTCCTTTTCTCCTGGCCTATCTTTGCAGGCACCGTTAAACCATTTCACCTCTACCTTTTGTCTGGGTCTGCCTGCAGTGCTGAGTGTGTGTTTCTATGTTCATGTATGAATGGTAAAGGGTGGTTTCTTTTCAAGTAATTTTAACTCGCCCTTCTTCTCACACCAGCTGTCAAGAGTTGACAGCTACTGAGGAGACTTTGAATTCTAAGAACTTACTTATATGTTTTATGGTTTGTTTTTTTTTTTTTTTTTGATAACAAGTCTTATGAGGAGTGGCTGAGAGAGAGAGCTGGGATTGTCTAGCCTGGAGAAGAGGAGGCTGAAGGGAGACCTCATTGCTCTCTACAACTTCCTGAAGAAGGGTGGTTGTGGAGAGGAGGGAGCTGGGCTCTTCTCCCAAGTGACAGGGGACAGGACGAGAGGGAATGGCCTCAAGCTCCGCCAGGGGAGGGTCAGGCTTGACATCAGAAAAAAAAAAAAGGCTGCCTAGGGAGGTGGTTGAGTCACCATTCCTGGAGGTGTTTAAGGGATGGGTGGATGAGGTGCTGAGGGGCATGGTTTAGTGTTTGATAGGAATGGTTGGACTCGATGATCCTGTGGGTCTTTTCCAACCTAGTGATTCTGTGATTCTGCCCTTTGGATTAGAATAAAACAAATAGGATATTTTGGGTTGTGAACTGATGAGAGAGTCTGGAAGGAAAGAAGGCAGATAGGGAATTGGATGGATATGGGTGGGTTTTGGGAAGTTTCCAACTAAGAAACAGTAATTTTAAGAAGTTATGAAGGGTTAAAGAATTATGAAGGGTTTTACATAACTGACTTTTTTTTTCTTATTTTGGGGCTTCTTTTAGGCAAATCTAGATAAACGTCAGAACTGTTGCAATTTCAAATCAAAAGTCAACCTCAAATCTAAATTTTGAATATTTTTGGCTAATTTAAATAGGTGCTTCTCACTGAAAAAAGTTTGTCTGAATAATATCACTTTCTGCTTACGATGCTAGACAGCATATTTTATGAGACATTTGTGTTTTGACAAAGCAAGCTCTGTCATACAATTTGGTTTCACATATTTTTATACCAACACTTAAATGTTGGGCTTGAACTACTCAGCTGTAAGAAGTTATATTTATAATCTGCTTACAGTCACATATTCTTGCATGCTGAAAGGTTTGGTTAGAGTAATTTGTAATTCTTCCAGATAATTTTAAATAATACTTGTTTTAGAAGGAAAAAGAAACTGTGAACAGGAGCTCAGAAAGCAGCTTTTCATCTGATCATACGAAAAGCCACTGCTGAGCTTCCAGCAAAGCTTGCCAGTGACTGAATGTTGCTGTTGGAAGGATCCCACACTTGGATTTGAACACATTGGCCAACTGTGTTGTACAGGTGGCCAAAAGAATGAATTCTACTTTTAGAGAAAACACCTGTCCCTGCTGCCTCCAGTCCTGTGTCGTGGATTCCTCTTGGCAGCAGAGAAGGGTAGAACAAATGTGCTCTATTTTGAAAAGTACTTTTAGGGCTGCAACAGTCTATTCTTACTTTCCAGATGTACCTCTTAGCATATTTTTTCTTACAATCTCTCCACAAATTCTGTGCATACATATCCCATGTGGCTTCCAATATCTTCATCCTTGGACCGAATTCTCTGTTAAAGCAATGTTTGGGCAACGGGGTCGCTGAGCAAAGCATCAGTTTTACTTGGAAGCTATATCTGCTGTAGGTTAGGTAAGGTAGAATCCGTACAAGAGATTGCATTGTTGTGCTTTACCGTCAGCTCATGAAAAGTGGGAAGCGTCATACGTGTATTGAAATTCGTGTTGCACTGAGACTGCTGATTGAGACCTGGACAAACTTGACTCTTGAGTGGGCAGGCTTTTGTGATGAAACGTCTCCTTTATTGAAATAGGATTTAGGAAGTTGTATCCATTTATTTTGGTAAAGCACCTTCTGTAGAAAAGCGAGTCATTTGAGCCATGCTGTTTGTTCATGAAACAGTAAGTAGCTGGCCAGTCTTGTGATTGAGCTGGACTCTTTTAATAACCATGTTTCTGATAGAAATACCCAATGTTTCGGAAGAAAACTGTCAACAAGCTTGTTCTGATTCTTTATTATAGCAAATATTTGTCACCTTACCTCCAGGATTCACAAAACATAAATACAAATGTGGCTAAAGCAAATTAATTTATTTGAGGAAATAGTCATAAGAAAATGAACTGATATATTTGCAAGGGGCTAAAACTTCCTTGATCATGGAGGTTGACCAAAGCAGTTAAGACTCTAGCTGGAGCTGTCAAGGAAAGGCATAGGGCAAATGAGCTTTCTTACTTTAGGCGTTGAAAAGAAAGAACAAAGTTAAGATCTTAAATTCCTTCCCTTAGTGTATGAGTGCTAGAAGGAATGTAATTACCGAAGTGATAAAGCTGTTGGTAACACTGATTTTAAAAGGTGAAATCTTTTCTGTGTGTGTGCTCCTGTGTATAATAATGGAACATGTAGTCAAGAATTCGGCATTTTCCTCATGACTCCTGGTCTGTTGAGTCATCACATAAGCCTCTATTTGCTCTTCATTATTCATTTATTTTATTACCTTATTTAAAATGGCTTGAAAGAAAGAGTATCGAAAGCCTCTAGCTTTTTTTGTTCAGTATGTTCTTTTTATCCCCAAAAAAACCCAAACCAAAAGTATTTCTATTTACTAAGCAGTGAGCATCTGCACAGTGCCAGAGCTGAGCTGGAAATAGAACAGTGACTTCACCAGCTAGTTTTATAATGGAAAAACTGCAGTTAGCATATATTTTGCAATTCATGGGGTTGATAAAGCAGTGTGAACAGCTTTGCAATGACTGAAACTTCATAATTATATCAACATGAAGAATGAGCCAGTATTTAGATGTGGAGTCAATTTTTTGTTGCCTTCTTCCTAGAAGTCTCCAGGCCATAAGAATTTAACAATCTGTGAATAAATAACTGCTATTTAGCTCATCGGAGATAGTGTTGCAATTCTTATTGCCTCTGAACTTGCTTTAAGCTTCCAGATTTAATAGGAAAACTGCGATTGCAACTGCATAATTGTTTGGATAACTATTATTGCTTGTAATAACGTTACTCACAGTTTAATACAGATTAATAGAGTATGCTTGATTTTTGGGGCAGAGCAATGACATATAAAAGCACCCTCTTCAGTTAAATTCTAGGAGCCAGCAAATTTTTTAGAAGGTTGGAAGGAGCTATTACATAAGGACAAATATTTACTTAATGTAATCAAACTCCTCTTTGAATCAGAACAATGGTGGGAGTGCAGTTACTATGGTTCTGTGTAATTTTGTGCTATATATGGCAAAATTTGGCAGGACTAAAGCCACAGCTGATCATCTGATTTTGTAAGGGAAGAGAAGAATATGGCAGGTTTGCATTCCTGATCTGTTCTCAAGATGATGGCATAGGGTCCCTTGTTAACCCTGAGCAAAAAAAAAAAACCGAAAGAAATATTTATCAAAAAGCAACTTAACAGAGCTATGATAATGAGTGTGATTTTGAAAGATGCTGTATTCACATACCTTCCCTCTCTTCCTTTTCTGTGCCTTGCACAATTGGTTTAAAAGGATACCTGCCTTGGTCTCCATCCTGATCTCCCCACACCCTTGGTTCAGGACCCCACCTCAGGCCAGCCAGGGGCTGCCAGTATCTGCCCTAGCGATGCTGTCAGACATCAGTCTCCTGTTCTCCCGCTGCCCTATGCAGCTGCGGGTCCCACCGGGCTGGCCTTGATCTAATTCTGGTCTTCCGAAGTACTTCTTACTATAAGCTGAGTGAAGATGATGGGCGAATCACTCTCCAGGTCACGCTCTTGAAATACTGATTTACTGACCCCTAGTATGCACTGGAGAGGGGTCTTATTCCCTTGAACTTTTCTGGGATGCAGAATTATGTCAATTGATGGACAGATGGAGACATTAAAGTAGGTGTAAATTTGACTGTATTTTTTTACAAGGGCTTTTTGTTTGGTTTGGGTTTTTTCTTAATTGATCTCTTGCAGTTAAGCTGAATGAGAGTTCTGCACATTGCTTAGGACTTTGAACGTGAGACTGCAATAATTAGTGAGAGATAATTAGCACAATCACAGTAAATCATCCAACAGCTTGAGCTGTCTGATGTGACACAGAATCTTTGCATACTTCATAAGTAACCTTTCAAGAGAGCATTTCGTGCTTCAGCAATGTAAAAAATAGTGCGCGGGAGTGAAAACAATATGTTTTCTTGAGGACATTATCCTCTTGAGGATGATGTGAGTTCTCCTTGTCTTTAACCTGTTTCTTTGTCATATCCCATTTCCACATGCATTAGAAGAACACAGAAGTTACAGGCAGTTTGGAGGGTGCATGAGTGCCCACCTGAGCATTACATATGCCAGTACCTCATTATTTCTATGACTGATACCGTAATAGACTAAATACTACAGTTGACAGACAGAAGCAGTAAAAACATATGGTGAAAGGAAGCACTGTATAAGATGAAGCTGGGAATATGATTATTTTTCATAGGTGGCATCAAATATTTGAAATACCTTATCTCTTGCATTTTTATGTTGAGAAGAGTATACCTAATTTATGACTCAAATACAAAAATCAGATATTGTTAATGCAACGAACAAAAAAGGCATTTGTATTTAGCATTTGCTAAAATCACAAAAGGTGAAATTGCTCATTCTTTAGAAGTAGTCATGGCTCTATCTGTTTTTTTTTTATGTTTAAGTCATGTTTTTTCTCTCATTTTATTGTGGGAACATTTTAACATCATCTTAAAAATACTTAATCTGTACTGAAAATACAAGCAGATGTACTGAAATATTGAGAATGTATGCAGAAGAGTTACTGTAATTCATTTAGACATCTAACTTCTATTTTTCCCTAAGCAATTATGTCAATCTTTTTTAATAAGCAGTGTTCCTTGCAGTTTATTGCAGTGGATAGGCTCGACAGAGTTAATTATAGAGTCGCTGGTCCAGTTTAGTGGTTTTCACTCTAAGCAAAACAGACATGCTACGGAGAAGCATAAAATACTGTATTTTGGGAGGTGCAGATCATGCTTTTGTTGTTGTTGCTTGTATTTTTCAGAGTAGGTAGCATGTTTTGCCTTCTGGAAAGGGAACTCATGCACACAACCTTCTGAAAATTGATAATCAATCAACCTAAACATTACATCCAGAGCCAGGGCCTTCCAGCAGTAAACTTGGCTTGGCAGTAAGCCCTGGTGAAGTTTCTAACCCTCCTGTGCTGTAGTTCTACATTTTTATTTGGGAGCAATTACATTTACCTAGATTCTCAAGTATATTTGGAATTGGCTCATGTTTGTCTAGCTCTTCAAGAATGTAAAATATGTGATCAAAATGTTGATTTATCTGACAATTCAGAAGAGAAACTAACTCTGAACATCCTGAAAAGAAGTTCTGAATCTAGAAGTTTTGAATGTACCTTTCGAAGATACCAGTCAGACTTGGCACTTGGCCTTTCTTCCCCAATACATCCTGTCCTTCCTCAAGGACACATGGTCTCTCTTTCCCTGTCTGTTTTCTGCTTTCCCTGCTTCCAGCCCACCTGCTGCTCTTTGTTGGGTTTTTTTTTTTGTTTTGTATTGGTTTTTTTTTGTTTTTGTTTGTTTGTTTTCTGTGAAGCTTAATTCTTTTTTGCCTATGGTAAAGCCTTAACAAATTGTCGTAAATAGTATTGCCCCTTTACATTACTAGCAGAATTATTTGCTTGGTTTGCTACTATTTAGCCTGACTGAAACAAGCTTCTGGCATATAATTACTTCTTCTGGTCATTAAATCCCTGTTAATAATGTACTGTATTAGATGCCATCTGTCTATTCAGAGATACTTCTGTCTGCTGAGTCATAAGACACTGCCTCAGATGCTGGGGTAGGTCTTTGTGCATGTTATGGATGCCCCATTCATGCCTTTCTAGAATCTGGGATAAGAGTGGACAGACCACATCTCATCACTTCTCTTACTCCAGAGAAGTTGTGGGAAAGCAAGTGGATTTTCAATACGCCACTAGGAAAATATGGTGTCGTTGAACAGGCAGGGCTAGGAGAGGGTCAAATTCATGTCAGTATCTAGAGAAATTGATGCAAGGAATAACACAAATGTCTTTATTTATCCATTTAGGAAGACCTTAATCAGGAATGGCAATGTATTCTTCCACTGGCAGCTAGGTATTTTTTAGATGAGATTTCTCTTTAAAGAAGATACTATTGAAGATCCAGCTTTTAAGCAAGGCTCTCCTTTGAGCTATGGGAAAGGTAATCAGGCCCAGGAGCTGAATCAGCCTCACAGGACACAAACCAGGAGGTTGTCAGGGTCATGCTTAGCAGAAGAACATGTTTCCCCTGCTCTGTTCCATCAAAAAACTGTTGAGAAACATTTGTTTGTATGTGACCCATGTTATGCTAAAAATTATCTTAAATTACCAGCATGGTTCAGTCTGGTTCAGCATTTCTAATTTTTCTTAAGATCTGAAGGTTTATGAATACTGTCCAAACCTCACACGTTGTAGGGACTCTGAAGTAACAAAACCCTGAGGCAGGATCATGTTTGTAAACATAAACTTTACCCTGGACTCCCCTGAGGCCCCTTCTCCTTGTTTGTTTGGTTTTTTTTTTTCCTAGCAGCCTTATGAAGAAACAGTGCTTTGATATGAATTCCTCTCAATTGAAGTCTGGGAATCAGTTTGCTCAAGCTGCTAAAAGATATCAGTAAAATAACTTTACTCCTGAAGCCTTTCCATAGACCTCTCATAAATGCCAGCTTTTTCAGAGGCATATATTACAGATTTTGGGTTCATTTTTTTACTGATTTATGTTTCTTGCCTTTTATTCCTTTAAAGATACCATTTGTCTTGATATCTAGAGAATATTATTGGTCCAGTCAGAGAGAACCTCTTCTAAAAATGTTACCTAAAAATATCCAGTGAGATCCAAGAAGAAACCAAACCAAGCAAGCAGAAACATTTAATTTTACCTACCCATAAAGAATCCGTTGGGAGACTTTTATTGAAGGACCTGTGCAATAACTGGTGCTGTAAGTGAAGGAGAATGCATCATTTCCCCTGGAAGATAGGCAAATTGAATAGAAGTTGTATCTCTAAGATTAGGACAGCCCAGATAGCTCATCAGCTGGATAACCATGTGATAGACCCAGAGGCAACTTGAGAACTGTCATCTCAGCTATTATCAGTGGAACTAGCCAAGGAGTCAGCTGCTGAAGTTATCAGACTACTTTCTACATGGGCATCTGGTTCTAGCAGTAGGCAGTTTAATGCAGCCTGTCCGTGCTGCCCATCCTCTCCCACATATGCTACCCAGAGGAGTCTCCTGGTTGGGTTATTACACTTGAAAAGGTGGATCGATTTTAAAATATGAGTAGTTGCTAGACTGATGATCAACTGAAGAAAAAAACCTTCCACCCGAGTCATGGAAATGAGCATAACTGAGTAAGCTGCATGGATACAATTTTCAGGAATTTTGCATGTTTATCCTCTTAACGTGCTCGGTAAGTGTTGGTCGATTCCTTGTGTAAAGAGTGAAGATGAGTAATAGGGTGAAAACGAGATGTGTATTCTTTGCCGGGTGTGATCTCGGGTAGAGATACTGCAGGGCATGGGGTAACAGTGCATCCCTCGAGTCAGGGTAACTGGCTGGGTGCCTGTTCTCAGCCTGTGGTGGACACAAGGTTAAATACTCTCTCTGAGCATTCAAGAAGATTTAATCAAGCATAATTAGCATGCCTATTTCAGCTAGTTTGTTTTGGTTCACCTTTGTGGTGAGGACAGAGTGCATGCCTAGGCAGGTGCTGCTCCGGGTGGCAGGTGGTAACTCACTGATGCATAGTAATTCAATTGTGTGTTTGGCCTCTGAGAAAATTTTTCTAAGTCGCTTCTCTTGATGGATAAGACACTTTTCTAACAGCATAAATCATTCTTCCAGCCTTTGAAAATACGTTTGAGTTAAGTATAATTACAAAAAAAGTGTAATTGAAGTAATGACGTTGATTTAAAGTGTATGTTCTGTTTAGAGGTGAGAAAACCCAAAAACTTTTAAGCAAGCGGAGGCATGGTCAGAATCTGAAGTTTTGATGATTTCTCTACAGTTGTTCTGTAAGGGACAGAAGGAGCAAAGGGGGTTTTGACAAGTTTGGAGTCTCTGTTGTTAGATTGCTGTGCTCAGCTCATTCGTGCTGTACTTCACACTTGCACCTCTTCTTTCTTTGGCAGAGTGAGCTCAGTTTTCTGTGTGCAGATTAGTGAGGAAGTACAAGTGGTGACTGCTGGACGTCTCCTCTTGAAATGGATAAGGAGTGGTTAATAACTGTGTTTCCATCACTGAGACACTATTTTGGATCTCTTTTCTTTGCCTGGATATTGGTTCGGATTAAACTTTTTACAAACAATGTTTTTGAAGCGTCTCTCATCTTAAGACTGTTGAAATTCACAAAACGCTTCATAGAAGTGAAGTAATAGAGGGGTGACAGATGGACAGTGAAAAGTGTCTAATCTCTTTTTCTCAGGAAATCAGGTTAAAAATAAAGGGCTGGTACTTTTCCTGGGAGCCTTGCACTGACTCCTTGGACAGATTTTTGCATTCTTGGATTAGTCAGGATAAAACCCTACATAATATACAGGAAGAGCAGTGAGTTGTGAAATGCAAAATTGTTCTGCAACAGGCCAATTAGTGTTTTGCTTCTGCATTATTTATAGAAGCTCAGTTGAACTTGATGGATAAATATTCTTTCTATAAAACGTCCTTTTATATGTACACTGCTTTTATTGCATCTTGTGAAGGTCAAATTTAAAACCTGCTCTTAGATGGATACTCTGCTACATATTCTCAGTTCTGCTGTTACGTGTGTGTGTGTGTTCATTGTACCGACTTGTTTCTTTGCCAGATCCATACTTTGTTTTTCTGTACATGAAATTGTTTAATCAGTTTTAAACCAACATCCTGCCTGCACATAGCTAGGTTTAAAAATAGACTGGCTCTGCTGTGTAAAGATGAGGTTCCTGAAATCATCTGTATGGGACAATTGGGGTTGCTTTAAATGATGGGACACTGCCAGTATAGTCTTAACTATGAATCAGAAGAGCGTACTCAGGGGCTTTAAATCAAGCAGGGCAAATCAGTCGTAACTTCGTTAGACTTGCCAGTTATAGGTTTATGATGTAGTTTCCTCCCCTCACCGCAGAGAGGTGTCTATTCAAGTACTTTGTGGTCCCTTTCACTGTGTTTGTGTCTCATATACACAGATCTACACTTTTGCTACTTGGGGAGGCTTCAGGCACATTATGATCTTTTCTGTTTTGTGCTGCTCCAAGAGCTGATGGGATGACTTGCCTGAGGTCATCCCAAGGAGCCTTGTTGGCACTTGGAATTGAATATAGGGTTGTGAGTCACAATCCAGTGCCATCTCCACATGGTTTCTTCTGGTGTTAACAATGGCTCCTCTCCACATAGCTTTTATTTACAGTGAAAAGAGGCTTTATAATGGTTTTGATGCGGTTATTACTGCTGCTCGTCTTTTCCTTCTGTTGGACTTCTGTGTCTATGCTGAATCTTGAAATGTTAATGACGTTACAGCAGTGAGTGATTGGGATGCAGGATGGGAATCATTGATGTTCTTCTGTAACAAAAGTTTGAGTGAAAATGTCACTTTAAGCTCACTTCCGCAGTGTTGTTATGAAAAACAATGGAAAGAGCCTGTCACTTCTGATTTTAGGATGGGGAACAGTTGTTTCAAGTTTGTCTACAAATAGGATAAATCCAGCCCCAGATGTCTAGAGGCCTTTAATCCAAGACATAATCACAAAAGCCTTGGATTATAAAGACGTATTTTAAGAGTTTCCTTCCGCAGAAGCTTTTCTGTTGTTTTTCCTCTTCGTATTACAGATGCTCATTTGTGGGGGAAATCTTATAAACGTGGCATCTGCTGCCAGTGATTTGGGAAATTGCTGCTATTTGTCAGTGGCTTCCTTTTGCAAATTGCACAAATTAATTTTTCTGCACATCTAAATATCTCTTTCAACTTATTTCAGCTGAAAGACAGGCTCTTGCTGTCAGCCTCCCATACCTGAGGGAGCTGCCTGCTGTCTTCTGACCACTGGTAATACCTGGTCAGGAATTCTAAAGTGTTTTTGTCTGGAATCCTATAAGAGAGTGTATGCATTGTAGCAAGGAAGTAGAAGGCATGTAAACCTCACTTAATGGTGACTTCCTATGAAATTTGTCCTAAATTCAACGTTACTAGCACTTGCTTGGAGATAAGCACCAAAAGAGTGTTCTAAAACATAAGTAGGATAGTTGTTAGGCAGACCTGCTTTTATTTTAACACAAATCCAGTTATTTTATGCTACATGTGCTTGAAACTCTGGAAGTGGTGGAGGAGAAACCTGACTTCAGAATTGTTTTTTAAGAAGGGATGGGACTCATTGCTTGAATGCTGGGAGAGAGGCTCAGAAGTGTTAGTGTGTGTTTCCCATGTCCTCAGGCTGTTCCCTGAGTAGCCACCGTGAGCCATATCAAGAGACTGAATTGTGGGCTTGGTGAGTTTTTCATTTAGTCAGTATGTGTTCTTATGTTAAATTTGCCTTTTACATGCAACCACAAATTTTTACAGTAAAGCAATCAATAGGATTTTTTTTTAACTTCTTGGAAATCTCTTACCTGGAATGAAGTATTCCTTGCAGTTGTGCTCCTGGGTTGCTGGATATCCCCCTGTGGGTAGTACAGCATTAACATGCCGACGTGCCTGGCAAACGAAAGGAGAAAATTGGAACAGAATCTGAATACATGGGTATCTGCTGTTACAGCAGTTTTCTTCAATAAATGCTTCTGGCCAGACTGCAATACCCTATAGCAGATTTTAGCCAGCCATGGAGTGTCTGTCTGCATGCAGGCTCATCTGGATGGGTGCCCAACTAGACCAGGAGCCTGGGAGCCATGGCGCACTGAAGGACAACAGCTCCTTTCTGGGATCCCAACACAGCAGGACTTGAGAGCTATGAGCAGACTGGGCAGTCTCTGGCCTCCTAAAGGCAGCCCAACTGAGTGGGTTGCCCAAAAATCAAGAACTTGAAGCATCTGCTAAATCCAGTCCAGTAACCTGGCAGGCAGAGCTGCCTTGCTGCATAGTGAGGGCTGGCTGTGCCGCTGAAGCTGTAAGTGTGCGTTTCCTTTTTGATTTCACTTGTCATATTCCTTTGTCATAACCAGAGTGTAACTGGGTGGTTGTTATTTAGCATTTTGTTTTCTAGGTTGTTTTTTTTGCAGGCTTTTTGTGGTGCCCTGGAACGTAATCCTTTCTCCACACGGGTCTGCCCTATAGCTGAGTCAGTCAAGTTGCATTTGCTGCTTCTGGGCAGGGATTAGGTCCTGAAGATGCATCAAGTCCTGGACTGTGAGATTATTTCAAAGAAATTTTCTCCCTTACCTATTTTACCTCTCCTAGTATTGCCCAAAGACAGTAGTGGTGGCATGTGGTTGCGGATCAGCTCTGATGTGCCCTTGGCTTTGCTTCCCGAGGCAGCCGGTAGCTGGTAGGTCTCCTTGCAGCCTCCTGTTGAGTTCATCTTGGCAAAAGCTGCCTGCATAAGCAGATTTTCATTGTGCTGGAATTTATTCACCCCCTGGCTTGTCAGAGGCCAGATTTGGAGGTCCTGAGCTGGGCTCTGAGAGTTCATACAGACCCTATTCCTTAGTCCTCTTCAGCTGAGGTAAAACCCATAATCTAATGGTGCTGTACTGAGAGTTGAGTGCTTGTGGTCCTTGTTCTTATGGAAAAGGGGAGAGGCCTCGGCATTCAGATTGAAAACAATTAGACTTGCAAAATTCATTAACTCCTTGAAAAATGCCTTTGCCTGTGAGATCTGCTCTCCTTCCTTACATCACATTTCTGTCAAACTCTCCCAGCTGAGCAGATTTGAACCAGGTAAGACAAGGATGAAGGGGCTTTGGATTTATTGTATTTTTTGCACAAACTCTAGTGTGAGCAATTCCTAATACTTCTTAAATCCCTAACAGTCCTATTACCTGTTTGGTAGGTGGTGATGGTTTGGTTTTTTTTAATACTGTTGGTTTAAAAATGAAACAAAATGACATCCAACATACCCATAATTGGAAGTGAAATAATGTTTATCTGAAGTACTTTATGATCTTAAATGCCCTGGCGATTTAGGAGGGCCATGTTGGTCTGACAGTGTTACCCAGAGTACTTTTTAAGAATTGCAACATGAGGTTTGCCCAAAAGTATTCCTGATGGAGAGCAAAGGGCCTTGGATTGCTGAAAATCAAATGTTTAAAATTTAATCAAATGTTTTAAATGTTAAAAATAGAGGCAGACAGATATTTGGCATGTGCCTAATTGGTTTTCTGCTGTTAGACAAACCTAGGACCTGCAAAATCAGAGTGCTAGTGGCAGTGGGAAAGTACAACTAAGATGGGTTCCTGGAAATATCCTCTTCCTTAAAGCTATTCTGAGAGTACTGGTAGTACCGAGTTTGGCTTGTGTAATTGAATGAGGGTGAAGGGCTGTAGCTGATGCGATAAATAAAAATAAATATTATCCTTGAATTTATTCTAAATAGGAGCTGCTTATTCTCTTGAAAATACTTTCCTCTTTTTTATTACACAGTTGGAAAGGTTGCATGGTAGCCTTCAATCAAAAGCTGGAATTCAATAATACAGTAGTAACATCGTAATTTTTACCAACTATACTATCCTGAAGATAAAGGCAGCTTAATGTATAAGCATCGTGAAGTCAGGCAAAGAAAACGGTACTGGCCAATTTTTATCTAGCATGTAACTGAAGAGATAGAATTTAGATATCCCTGCCATAATAAAGTGAACCCCAAGGCATCTTGAGATCATATTATTGAGGAAGGAAAAGATGAGGCAGATATTCCAAAAGTTAAATTCTGTGTTTCTTTGACAGGAGAATGTTTTATATTTTGTTGAGCAGAGACAACATGAAACATACCAGTACCTCCTGTGTGTTAGTTTGGAGGATAAAAGATGGAAAAAAAGAAAATGCCTCACCTCAAACTTTCAACCTACTTAAACTACCTTTGCTTTTGACCTTGAAGAGGTGACAAAACCATTAAGGTAGCACCTCCCCACCCTCCCATCACCCTGCCCCGGTCAACATCAGACGATGTCAAGCTGTTTCGCTTCCCTTCGTTTTGTGGACTTGTGCCATTTACACTAATTAAAGGCCTGGACATCTTTTTTATCGCTGGGTTCTATTTTCAGTCTGTTTGTTCTGTGATGCTGCAAAAAGAATGAATATTACTGCAGTAGAAAGCTAGAAAAATAAGGAATTTTCTTAACAATGTGAATTTTGTGGCTTTACACAAAATAGGTTAACTTACAATGAAGAAAATGGAAACACCATTTTTTTAGCTGATAGATCCTCAGTTGAAATATGTTTTTAATACTTCAAATCCAAATATTTTGTGACTTGGAGTATTCTTCTCAAGTTGTCATTTTATGGTGATTGAGCACAATTATCTTTACTAAGTGCTATCGTTCTCCACTGAAAAATTTGTACTTTTTATCTTCAGTCTCATTTATTAGTACTAATTCTTCTCCTTCTACATCCCGACTACATTGTTCTGAAGGTATTTTCTTTGAAGCAGAATGTAATTTAGATTCCACTCTGTCAAATTAGTTTCAGGAGGGAAATTCCCTCTAATGAGACATTAGGAGCAATGTGGTAAAGATCTAGAACCAGGTATCTGGCCTGCTGGTTGAGCTGCTCTTAAGACGGATGGAGTGAAGGGACCAGTGGCTTGTGTGACAGTCACTTTCTGGTGTTACCCATCTCCTGTGCAGTGGCTGGTGCTGACAAGAGAGGGAAGAAAGGGAGGGGAAGCAGTGAAGCAGCGAGAATAAAATCTATCAGTGCTGTTATACACACTTGCATGTTCATGTAGCTATTTTAGCTAATGAGGAACTCAGTAAGTGTGGTTATGATAGATCTTTAACTGTGGGTTGGTTGTATTTTTTTTTAATATGCATATACTCTCCTGCCCTGTGACTTACTTTTTAAAAAGGTTTCAGGTAAACATGGGCCTTGCAATAAATGCACAGTGTTAGATGAGTGGGTGGAAAAAAAGCACCTAATATTAACTGTATCTTCACGCCAACATGGTTAATTCTTTTAACAAAATAATCCAGGTGATAGTACTGTCCAGTTTGTTGATGAACAGATTTTTAAATGCTTTTATAGGAAATGAAGAAGTTTCTTCTAGTACGAAGTGAATCTGTTAATCAGCACATATCTAGCATTTCTTGGAATGTTTTGAAAGTTATATTGGAACAACCTCTGTCAATAACCATACTGAACAAAACCTGCATCCTAGCTTTCTCTAGTAAAAAGATATTTGTCTCAGGAATTGACTTGGAGCTGATTTGATTTTAAAAATCCATGCCCCACTCTTGTTTTGGCTCCAGTGTGTTAGCTATGTCAGTAATGGCAAGTGATTTTTTTTCTTTTCTGTGCAGATAATTTCCGATTCATACAAGTGATGCTATATTTTATAGTAGCTAATCTTTGTCTCATTCATTTTTAAATTAGTTTCCAAATGTTGTTCTGTGCTGATTTGGTATAATTTTTAACTTGGCATTAGAATTGTTAATAATGACAGTTCTTTGTAGGAGAATTTTATTTTTTAATATTGTGGTTATTTTTAACATGGAGACATGTAGCAGATTTCATCTTTCATCTATATATAGGCTTTTTTGGAGGGAGAAGCTTCTTAGCAAACTTTAATTCTTCACTATTTAAACAGAGTTAAAGGAAGCAATACCTGTAAAGCTGCCTAATGACAGAGCCCACATGATGTCTTCCTTACTTAGCAAGTAAAAGGTTGTCTCACAAGCCATGACTGGTGTCAGTTAACTATATAAGCAATCCTCCTGACTTGAGTAGGTCTGATAAGGATGACTACAAGGTTGGGTCTTCAGTTATGGGGCAGCCCAGTGGCACAGTCTCACAGCTTTAAGCCCAGGTTACCGTGCAGGCAGTGGAGCCTGGGTCATCACTGCAAGACTGATTTTTCCATGTTCATGGCTGTCACCATGCTTTATCCTCTGAAACCTTGGTGATATCCAAGAACTGAGTCTGTTTGTCAGAGACCCACAGCTTTTTTTGACGAAGATTAAAAAACCCAAACAAACCAACCTACAATATGTAGGAAATTTCTCCTTAAGTGAAATGACTGATTTTAAGATGTATGGTACTGAATTTTATAGAACCATATCAGCTTGATCCAGAGCCTGACTCAGCCCACTGTCCTGTAGATGTGGCTAGTAGCCAGTCTTGCCTGGTGTTTTGCTTTACTCATTTTTATTCTCCATGAAAAATACTCTCCGTGAAAAATGGAGATAATTTTTTCTGTTTCTCTTTACCCATGTAGTCCCAACATGCTTCCTAAAGTCAATGTTCAATTTGAGCTCTGTTTCTGAGTTTTTTATTCAAAGGCTGCTCGCATTTTTTGTGCAGAAAGTACTGCTCAGAGGTAGCAGTTCAGTGTTGATCTCAGAGTTTTCCTCTCCATTTTCCTCTTACATATATGTTTTATATCTCAGCTATTGCTCTTGCAACATTATTTTTCTGGCTTTTTGAGGCAAGGCTTTCTTTTTCTCTACTGTTTTTAAACAGTTGTGCATATTTATGGTGGCTTTGCGAATGATGTAAGTACCTGTCAAAGAAATCATTTTATTGAGCAGCAAACTACCCACTCATCTTCAGTACACTGAAAGTATGAAAAATCATCTCACTTCTAACAAAAAAAAAGGTGAAGTTTGGAAATGCATTGAAAGAATATTGCAGTTGTAGCAGTACTTTAAATACCAAAAAGAAAATTGCTCTGCTCTCAGAAATACAGCTCCATCCTTGTTGTTCTTGTAACAGTCATGTTTACAACCTGTTATAGCTTGAAGGATTTGTTGACTGTTTTTTGATTTGCAGCTATTACAGTAACAAATTGGTGGTGATGTCATGAAGCAGTTTAAAGTGCCTCTTTCCAATCCTATTCCATCCCTATAATAAAAGTGACATTAAACATTAATGAGTGTGCTTTTTCTGATGAGCAGAAAGAGATGTAACAGTATATTACTTTTTAATTCCCGATTAAGACTTTAAGAGGGTGTCTTGTTCTATTATCTATGCAAATTGGTGGCAATGATGGCAATAAATCAGAAGAGAAGGATTTAAAATAAACCGCAGCAATTGACTTGATTCACGATTGATTTCTCATGCTCATCAAATCCCTGGATGCTTTGTGGTTTTCCTTACTGTGACAGGATTGCTTCCCTTGATCCATGATGCTGAGTTGTCTGAATTATTTGTTTTTTCCCTTAAATTGTGAGTATGCTTAGAACTAAAATGGAATGCTTTCAAAATGAAGTTTGTAATAATTGGGAGGGGATAAACTGATCAAGACAAATAGATGTGCCCATTCAGAATTTGATTTTAGAGAACAAGAAGGGGTTTGGTTTGGTTTGGTTTTTTTTGTTTGTTTGGCTTTTGTTTGTGTTTTATTTCATTTTGCAGGAACCTATGTTCCTGAGATATTCCCTGCAGTCCTCTGCCTCCTTTTCTTAGTTGGACAATGAGCACGCCTTGGACTGTAGCAAGATATGAATGCAAATTAAAATTAAGTAGTGAAAGGAGTGACATCAGAGTGATGTTACGCCTTAGTCTCATAAGAAGAGAGATGACTGTTCTCTTAGTACAGATTTCTTTCATCGCTGGGATATTATATCATTTTGTAGAATAACATGAAATGTTTTGTAGTGACAGCAGAACTTGATATTCACTAATAAGCTAATGACATTGAAAAGAATATATTAAGTGTAGAGACACATTTGTCTGCCGTTAACATTACTGTGAACAGAATTAGGCTCATAATTCATAATATGGATTGAAAACTTCATAATATATAAAGAAGAAAAGAGCTATTAATATATTTCAAGTAAGTGAATGCTGATAATACCCAGTGCTAACTCACCGTGTCAGTGCTGCTCGTATTTTATCTTGAGAATAGAGTTGGACGTGCTTATCAGCTGACATCAACTGATCCACATTGGCTGTCGATATATGAACTCTTTGCCCATAGCAAATACAAGTTAATATGATTAAACTTATTCCTTCTTTAGTTGTGTGCTAAGAGAAGTTGTGATACCAGGAGCTGAGGTTTTACACTGTTACTGCAGTCCTGCTGATGCACAATAACTCATTAAACCACGCAACCGAGCCTTTGCCCGCTGCTTGCAAAAAACGATGCTTCGTTTCTGGCATTGCATGTTTCTGCTGAGTCTGCAAGAGCTCTGCAGAGGTCACATGTGTGTGAGGTTGAGGTCAGGCTGGACAATTTACAACCACGTTAAATTCCACAGAAGCCTTTTACCTGAGGATTTGTCGTAATAATTTTCAGTCCTATGAGTGTGTCTGATCTTTTCCCATAATGAGTTTAATTTTTGATCTATTGAAATTTTGTTCAGTTCCTTAGAGTTCTCTGCAGGATTAAAGATAAACTCATTCAGATATGATTTGCGATATAAGAAGCTGTTTGGTTTTAACACCATTCACTGTGTTGGACTATATTTTGTATGTTATATTTCTCCGATCTATCAAAGGCAAAAAAGAGAATTTATTTTACTGGACTGATGAGGAGCCCAGCATGGGTTTTAAGCACATTGTACTTGGGTGCGGTAAATATCTATACCTGCTAACAGGGAGAAAAGAACAAAGGGATTTTGATGGATAAAAGAAGGGAGAACAGAGAAAAAGGAAGGAACAGGACACCAACAGAGTCAGAGTTGGCGAGATAACATGGTTACACAGTGTATCCAGTGCAACTCCTGGATATTTAACTAGTTTAAATTCCAGCTATATATTGAGGAGCCTCCATGAGTGAGTGACTTAGCTTTGTGATATTTTCTTGTTTGACAAGCAATGAGAGAGAAGTGGTCTCACATGAGTGAGTCAGGGGGCTTCAGTGAAGAGAAAGGAAAAGAATTGAGGCATCTTGAAGAGTTTGTGTATGCACATGCATGAGCATATGCTGGCACACATGCAGAAATGAAGATTAGAGACAGTGACAAGAGAAGACAACATCTTGTGCAAGCTGGGAGATTCTGTACTTCAGTTTTCTTAGGCCTAATGTGCCTTCTAGCCTGAGTAGGAAAGCTATCTAGAGAAACTGTTAGGGATATTTGTCAAAGTGTTACATTCAGCAGTTGTGACACGCTCTACTAGCTCTTCCAGTGACTAAAAGAAATCTTACTGACTCGGAGAACAACACTGCTAACAGGAGACCTAAAGAAGCTTTCCAAATCCCCTTAATTATAGCCACTGATAGTAATATATATGATTGCGCACACTCAAATTCTTGGCATTGTTAAGAGAATATGTGAATACTCTCACAGATGTGCTTTTTGTGCCCCCTTTCTCAAATACCCCCAAAACAGTAGCCAGAATGTCAGGCAGAATAATTCATTCCAGACCTTGTGGACATGAGCTTTGCCTCTGCGCAGTCCAGGTGACCAGCTTTCCAGTTGGGGCAAAGGTGGCTTTAATCCTATGTTGCTGTTAAAATTTAGATTCCCATTGTCTTCAATAAATGTAGGAATGTGGCTTCAGTGCCAGGGGTGTATGAGGTGAAAAGAAATGCTCTGCAAAGGTGTCAGATAGGGCTGTGGGTCTGAGATGCCACAGTGGAAGGAGCTTTCAAACTACCATAGCAATTAAAAAAAATTCAAGTAATGAAAGCTCAAATTGGTTCTTTAATTTCATTTAAATGGTTTATTTAAAGTGATTTTAGTATTGAAAGTTATTGGACTGTAAAACTGCTTTATTTGACTTCTTGGAAGTAATTACAAAACCATATGCTGTGCTTCCATAAAGCAGGATCTGTTTTATGAATGCAAGGTGGGAGAAACTACCAGGTGCAAGGTGAAAGTTTAATTGCTGAATATGCAGAAAGTCTGCAATGAGCTTTTAATATTTTAGAAGCAATTGGCTGACCTAAATTAACAAAATCTTAACAGTGATTTTGTAGATTAAGACAGATTTTCATTTCAGTGCTCTTGATGTCAGAATCAATGGATGTGTAGGGTTTTTTAGTTGTTTTTTTAAAGGCTAGAACACTTATTTTCATAGAATAATGGAATGTCTGCTTTGAACAAACCAACAGAAAATGAGTTATTTTGCTGAAGGATGGCATTCAATTGGTTCATACATCTTCCTTGCTTTACTTGTACAAATATTTCCACTGACATCAGGAGACCTTTAGTCTGTACAGGCATTAAGAGTTTGGTCCTTTCCACAGAGTCAATCACAGTCCAGAATATGGGAATTCTGCTGGCTTGTTAACAGAGTCAGAAGTTAGTTTACTTAAACTTTTTCAGCTGGTCTTGAAAAGAAGACTTTTAACCTTAATTTGTCTCCCTGGGAAACAAACTGAACATGAGGTCTACGTTTTGTTCTTCCTTGAAGCATCATTAGATTCAAATGGAGGAAAGACAACAGGCTTGAATTCCACACACACACACACACAAAATTGAGTCTTTCTTGTGTTCAAAATAGAAAGATCATCTCATTTTTTACAGGTCTTCTCCCGCAACATGACTCCTGGGTTTGTTTTCTCCTCCTATACATGCTGCTGAAGCAGTGGGGTCACAGAAGTCACTACAAAATGGGCTTCAGGTGGCTTTGCTGCTGGCTTCCGATTTCTTCTTTTTGTACCTCAGATATGATAAAAACAAGCTTGTGTCTTTGTTGTCTCAAAAATGCAACATGGCAATCAAGAAATTGCTTTGTTCTCCCGAGAACTTTCTTAGCAATGACGGGAATTTTAGGAAGGGCTGTGAAGACAACAGCAAAGCATAGAATTGTGCTTACTAAGCAGATTTCCAGGATCTTTTAATCTGCCACTTTACTGCTCTCCCCCACTGTTGTCTATTAATGTTTTCCATTTTGACTTTAAATGAAATTGCAGCATGGAGCTGAATACATAATTGCATTTATTTTTCAGCTCTGTGCTTGATCTAAAATAGCACATAAAAACAAAATAGATATGCTCTGAATCTAAAGGAAAATTTGTCAGTGTGTCTTACTGACAAGAATATATATTTTTAACTCAAACCAAAAAATAAAAAGACCTTTGAAGTATCTTTATCTTCTTGAAATGAGTTAATTGCTAGAGAAGTGTGATTCATAAAACAAGAACACATCTGGGACATAACACCCTTTCCCAGTAGTTCCTGGATGAGCTGATGAACCTCAGATTGTGGATTTGAACTCATTTCCCTTTCCAGCCTGAGGGAATTTAAATGCCTTTCTGCTGCTTCCCTGGAAAGTCTCTAACTGCTGACCTGTGGAGTCAGTCTGGGCTCAGCTGAATATTTAAGGAAATAAAGCAACGTTGAGAAGATAGATTGAAAACTGTCCTTCTCACTTCACTCGTGTTGCAGTATAGTCATTGCACCTTCCTGAGCAATAAATGCTGTGAGTTAAAATCTGCTCGAGCATAGGCAGGATATTGCTTTGCAGATGAGTGTTCCAGCTGATAGTGGATGAGAAGGGAACTGCTGACATCACTGCTCTTTTATTAGCCAGGCTGAACTCTTCTTTTTTTTTTTTTTTTAACACCTAAAACCTACTTGGCAAATTTAACTCAATTTATGGCTTGACCAAAGCAGCGTTCTGAGCAAGCCATGTGTTAATTGGACTTTTCCCCCCACGCCGCCTTTTCTTCCTAATGAAGTGTGTTCTGCCATTGGGAAGGGGCATCTTGCCCATTATATTAAAATACAGCAAACCCATTTCACTGGAGCCAGTGATTTAATAGAGAGAAACTGAGGATGTTTGACTCAAAAAGGCTGAACAAGTTGTGAATCAGAGGAGAAAACAAGCATCTCACCTCAGGGTTTTTCAGGAATGTTCAGGTGAAAATTCAGTCTGCTACCCACATTTAGAAAAAAAACCAAAAATAAACAAACAGTGGTGGCTTGTTTTATTTGTATTGCTTTTTTTCTCAGATATGCTTTTTTTTAAGAGGGAAAACACATTCTTTTAACTCTTATCTAGCAATTTCCTTGTAGTTAATTAATTCATTCATTAATAAAGCTTAATTTATATACAGTGATAATAGCTTGCAGGCTTTCTTTCTTCTCTTTCATTTTCACTGAAAGATAAAGCTGGATGTTTTTTTATGTTGCCCTAGCTAAATCCTCCCTAATCAATAGATACTGCAAGTCACCTGACTAATTTTATCTAGGAGTCATTTGAGGAGGATAAACTACAAAGCTTGTGCTTTGAGATGAACCATCTAGTGAGTAATATTTCAAACAGGCAAATGGATTAGAGCTTTGCACATATTTTGTTTCTTGTTTATTTGAAGTGCTACTGCAGTTTTTTTCCAAATCTTTTTTGTTCTTTTACTTTTTAAAATCTGCCTATTTAATGTCATTAAGTCACCTAGTAGGTTTTGATACATGCTTTTTATTTTATATTTTAAGCTTTATAAGTCAAGCATGTGTATTGCCCAAGCCCCCTGTGCCAGCAGAGCAGGGATGGACAGTGCTTTTGCTCTTTTAGACCCTACAGCTTATGGAAAAGCAATTCAGTATTCTTGAGAGTTGCATGAATCCTGGCACCTTTTGCTTAGTGGTTGGTACTTCCACTCCCTAAGCAAGTTATTGCCTAAGCAAGATGCTGCCTTCTTGAGGTTGCCCGAGTGTTTCCCCCTCCTTTCCACTTTTCTAAGGCGCTGAATAGGGCAGGGATTCAGGTAAATGCTTCCTTGGGCTTTGTGCACATACTCAGAAGCTGTGAAATTCTCTGCAGCCAGTCAAGGTGATCCCTTTTTAATAAACTTCTGAGCTCCTCCCGCTTACACGTACAGTGGTGGCAAATGTGTGAAATCCAGCTTAAATGCTGATGCCCCCAAATTTCTCTTTGCTTTGTGTTGGCTGTGGGCCAAGCCGGCAGGAATTAACTCTATGGCTGTTCTTTCATTAAATGTGACAAAGAACTCAATTTATTGTTAAGCTGGTGTGGGAATTTTCTAAGGTTATGTGTAGGAAGTTGAGAGCAAAGCCTACAAGCAATCTTGTATAACTCAATAAAGAATTCATTCAGACTCAGGAGCTGTTATTTTGGTGCATATTACTGCTTGGGAGAGCCCAAATTTAGATTAAGGAAAGTATATCTTGAAATGTTGCATGTCCAAATTGAAGTGCACAATGGATTTTTTTTTTTGTCTTTGTCAGCATTACCTTGCTCTTGGAAAATGTGAAAACTTGCAAAGAAACTCTTGTGTGTTCAGTGTATAAATAGTGAAGTGTATCAAATGAATTTTTGTGTTGAGTGAGGACTTCTCTCCACTGTGTTCTGTGCTTCGCTTTTACATCTATAAAGTGAAGCTATCTTTGCTTGCTGAATGGAGAACAAACTCTTGCTAGGCTGATTATTATGGCCTGGTGACACACAGACGTTAGGTCCCTGTGTGTGGGGACTGCCTTTGTAATTATTTTAAGAATATGTGCGCTCAGTTCAGGTACATGGTACAGAATCCCTGTTGTCTGTATGGTGGTTTCCAAGCTGAGGTGCAGCTGTGCTTGAAAATTCCCTTGTGGTAAATGCAGATGTAACTGCTCACTTGATCCCACGTTTCTTTTTTAATGAAAAGTTGAATTGCTGAGGGAAAGTGAATATAATGCTAATTCAATGAAGTTAAGGCGGAGTTTATTTTTAAGACAGAAGAAACACTTGGAATTGCCTTAATTTTTTTTTTTGATCCAAGAAGTGAAAACCCTAAATGAAAACCCAGGTTTGAGCACTGGGGCAACAGAAAAGCTTGTAAGAATTTTTTTTGTTCTCTGTAAATACTGGTATCAGTTGATCTATATGGTTAGATTTAATAAGATGACCAAACAAACTTCAATACCTTGTATAATGGGGCATAAAAAGGGATGTTGTCTTTATGCTTGTATCTGTGATTGGATGCTGCTGGCACTCTGTGCTTCTGCCTTTATTTGTTCATTTCTTAAATTGCCCAATTGTTATATTGTAGTTTATTTTGTAGCTTTCTGTAAGCCTATAAAATTTTTAACTTAATGCTAAAAGATGATTTAACAAAAATTGCTGGAGTGTTTTATTATCTTCATCCTGTTATAGATCTTCAGCTTCTGACATCTAAAGCTTTGTCTGTACCAATTCTAGTGAATTTTTTCTGTGACAAATATTAAAGCTGGACAATCAGAACAAGAGATAAAACTCATAGACTTAGGCCAGTACAAATCAATAGAACATGAAAGTGAAACCCAAAAGATAGTTACAAGCTGAACTATGTTGACAGCTTATGGACAGAGCTTTCCCGTACTAGTCTGATTGAAGTTAAATTTGGCCTTTGCATAAATTGAAAGAGAAAAAGGCTTAGAGTGGGGTTGTCTTTGGCTTTCATCTTCAGCAAATATAAAAGACTACTGGTGCTTGGACTGAAGTGTACTGGTGGTAGCTTCCAGTGTGCAGGAGGAGGGAAATATTATTGTATCAGAATATCATATTGCCTTCAATTTCTATTATACCATCTTTAATTTTGACTTCTAGGATAGTTACTGAACCATATTCAGAAACAGTTTGTGATCCTTACTATGTTTCCAATGCTAAACAGAAGTGCATTGCATCTATTTCCAACAGTGCTGCTCACAAACTCCTAATTAAATAACATTTATGATTTGCTTGTACTAAACTGTGTGATATTTTGTCTTTACCAGACAGAAGTTAGCACCCACACTGCAGTGTAGTTTACAATAACTTAATTTCTAGTACAGCCTCAGATCATCAGTTGCTCTGAATTTGGTGAATTACTTGAAACCTATGTTAATATCATAAGGGAAATCATGAGAAGGTGGATACTACATAGAGCAGCGTTGTTACTGAATAGATTAAAGATGTGCTCATCCATGATCTTCTGGAAATGTCAAGATGTGGTAAATCAGCAAACATTGGACCGTGTTTAATAAAAGTACTTAAGTTCCCTCCTTGAAATCACATGGTCAGAACCCCAGCTGTTGTGCTGTTACTGAACAGTGTGTTATGACGTGGTGTTTAGTCTCTACATGAAATTTGAATGCAAACATATTAATCTTATTCTCCCAAAGTCCTTATCTGTGTGCATCCCCAAAATATTTCCCCGCTTTGTAAGATTTCCCTGGCAGACTGGGGAGCTGCAGACTGGGGACCTTCTCTGACAGCTCAATAATGTGCACGTCCCAGCTGGCTCAAGGCCATCAGATAGCAAAGCCTCTTACCACCACTTTCCTATTTGACTAAGAGAGCACACACTTTGTCACTGTCGAGAAATCTGCCTTATCAACAGCTGCCTCAAAGCTGGCAATTCCAGTAGCTCTACCTGCTACTTAGCATCAGTGCTTGTGGCAAGGCTTCCTTGGAGATGGGTTTGTCCTCCCTGAGGGAGGTCTTGTCCTGCTCTTTGCAGTTGGAGCTTGCCACCTTAATACAATTAATATAATATGATATAATAGGAGGTTGTGGAGGGGAGGGAGCTGGCCTCTTCTCCCAAGTGACAGGGGACAGGACAAGAGGGAATGGCCTCAAGCTCCGCCAGGGGAGATTTAGACTGGACATTAGGAAAAAATTTTTCACAGAAAGGGTCATTGGGCACTGGAACGGGCTACCCAGGTTGAGTCCCCTTCCCTGGAGGTGTTTAAGGCACGGGTGGACGAGGTGCTAAGGGGCATGGGTTAGTGTTTGATAGGAATGGTTGGACTCGATGATCCAGTGGGTCTCTTCCAACCTGGTTATTCTATGATTCTATGATTCTAATATGAAGGACAAGAGTGGAAATGCGGTAACTACACCTGTTGGGATGCAAGAGGACTATGTTTGCCTTACAAGTTGTCTCATATGACAAAAGCAAAAGATGGAATAGAGGACTTTGAGCATCTTTAAAATGCTCCTGAAATGGGCAGTGCTTGTAGAATGAATGTCAACAAAATGCTGCTCTGTGCTTCTGTTGAATACTTGCATCCTGCAACAGCTTGCAGCTGTGTTTTGTTGCAGTTCTAAACATCTTAATAGGGCAAAATGTGCTTTAAAAAGTGAAATCAGAATTATCCACAGAGGAAATGGAAGAACAGAAATGATCAGATAACTTGGCTGGTTTGAAATGCACATTGTTGTATGATCAATACTTGTTTTGAGAACACGTACCCAGTGGTAGTTCAGTAACCTGACCTGGCAGGTCTCTGGAGGATTGTAGGTCTAGTATTCAGTAACTTCTCAGCCTATGGATGCTCTGCCTCTCAGGGAGGTTGGGCCATGCTGCTTTCCATGGATGCAAGCGGAGTGAGAGAACAAGGTCCCTTGCAGGATTGGAGCCCAAGTCTGCAGTAGGATATGACAAGTTGTAGAAGTTAAATGCAGACAATTAGTTTAAGGGAAAAATCTCTGATCTCCACCAAGATAATGTACTCAGGTGGTTAACAGGGGGCCTGCTGGTCTGCAGATTCTGAGTCATTTACTAATTGCTTCGCTTGCATCATTGCATTAAATCCTAGATCTGATCTCTAGTTCTCTGCTATGCCATAGAGCAAAAGGAAATCATGTACTTCTTCCCATCTGCTGGCACGCTTTGGACTCCAAGCTCTGTCTGGGGAAAGAGCACGGGGAGTCCAGGAGCGTTGTGTCCTCCAGCTCTGCTGGACCCAGCTCAGCCTGGGCATGTGGAGAAGCCCACTGTGTGTCTACAGGCTGGGCATGTTCAGGAAAATAAACAAGGTCATGCTGGGTCAGCCTTTGCTGGAAATGTATCTCGTTCTTTCTGTATTGTCATCTTTAAAAAAACCCAGAATGTTAAATCAGTGATGAAAGAGATTTTGGTGGCCCGCGGGTGTATTTGCAGTACAACGGACAGTGAAGCAAAAGCTGCAAAAAATTAAATGTTCATATCCTTTGAAGTCAGGCTAGGGTGCTGTGATTCTGTTTTGATTCATGCCTGCTGGCAAAAAATAAAGCAGGTTGTCAGTGAAGAGAGCCTTTCTTTAAACCTATTTATTACAGCTAAAATATGCAACCCACTGTTGTTGTATTGGTGCTGGCAACTATTGTAAAATTAGTAATTCCTTGGAGCTGCCAGGAGACAAAGCTAAGGGCCTCGAGTGTACTGAATGCTGTGTTGTTTGTCATTCTTGGAGCAATGTTGCATCATTCTGAAGTCAGACTGCACAGGCCAAAATCTAGCTGTCCTCCATCACCCCAAAATAATGTTTCTGTCGGCTGGGGGAAGGCACCAGAGCTGCTGGTTTGGTGGCTGTTTTTCTGGTGAATGGTTCTCCCTCTGCTCTGGCTGCTTTTGTGATGCTAAACTTAGCATCTCACTGGCTCACATATGTAACTTCCCTTCTCACCTTTTCTAGCTCACAGTGTCTGTGTCTTCTACAGAGATTTCAGTGTAAACATTCAGTACGAGAGTGCGTGGATACAGTGATGTGACAGCCAAGTGGTTAATTATAGATGAAAGAAAAACCCCTTTAAGCTGTGCCAGTCCATTCAAGTGATCCAGATTTGTCTGATAGCCTGTGTGATCATGCTTCACTTAACTCTGTCGCAGTGGATTTTCTGTGGTTTGCAACCTCCTCAATGTTCAACTCTTGTTCATTGTTTTTGACACTGAATTTTGTTGTAAACTTTTGAAGTGGTCAGGAATGATGAGCTGAAAAAAAAGAATGAACTGGGTTTTTTTAGTCTTTCTGCTAGATCTTTGAGACAAAACCAAGTGTGGTATTGATGGCGAATTTATTTGAAATACAAAAGGGGTTGCCACTGTCCATCCAAACAGTAAATGGTGTGTAATTGTAATGAGCAGTAATATACTATAATTAGATACCAGTGTTATGAAATTGTTTGAAAATCAACAGATGTGGTGGGAATGGGTACTATTTTTAGACTAGGACTCTAGATGAGAGAACAACAAAATTCTGAACCAGATTTTGATTGATTTATAGATAGACAGGAGAATGCACAGATCGGGGAGCATCTCTTCTGAGACAGGACTGACTATCTAGAGGAAAATCTGTGGTAGCAGGTGCCCATATCCCTGTTGCCCAGGAGCATACGTAGCTGTCAAATGCAGGACATTCATAGGGCTAGCTGGGCACTTTGAGTGCAGGGCTGAATGAGATTTTGCTGGTTTTTGCCTGCCTAAGACTATCCCTAGCTTGCCCTCTCAACAACTGCCTTCCTGCTTTGGTGTCTCGCACCTCATGTGCTGCTTGCCACAGCAGGAGGGATGGAGGCTGCTGTTTGTATTACAGCTCCGTAAATCGCTCCAGCAGTGAGCATTTTTATGCCTGTGATTTACCTCTAGAGGAAACTGCTGCTGAGGACATGACAAAGGATGGAGCAACGTGGAGGGCTTATACTAAGGAGTGCTGAGGATTTAGATCCTTTTTACTTTATTTGATTTTTTTTTTTGTAGTGTAATGGTGGACACTGACACATAAACGTGTAGGCTTGAGCTCTTGGGCTTTGGTGACGCGGCATGAGTGGCCACAACCCTGATGTGAGCAGGGAGGGGAGAGCTGCCTGGCCCCATGCCATCAAATGCAACATGGGAGAGAGCTAAGCAGGAGTTTTTGTACCTCTGATGCTAAACAAGAGTGTGATATATAGAATTTTTACCTACCTTGGGAAAGTCCTTGCCTCGATGGGTTCATAACATGGACTGCAGCTGCATGACCCATCTCTGCCCCCAGCTGTGCAAACCCTCCTCGCCCTTGGTAATTCTCCCTGTAGCTGGTATTCATCGTGACTTATGGGAGCTTCCTGCGTGAGAAACGGTTTCTAGACAGAGATTTGTTACTATCATCACCTTTAATAGCTTATTGGAAAAAATATAAAGACTAATTTTTTAATATATTTTAATTTGTTAATCTTTTATTATGCTGGAGCTAGAAATCTCTGGGGATATAATTGGAGAAAATAGCAATTGCAGGGCTTGCTCATACTAGTAGCCTCTCCTCGTAGGTACAATATATTATTGCAGTGTGTCTAAGACATTATTTTGATTGGTCTGATATGGACCTTCCCAGGATGAATGATGTATCTTCATTTTATTACTTCGTTTCTACTTCATTACTTCATTTGCTACCTGTCATAAAAGTGGAGACAAGGAGGCCAATGTCTGTATTGAGGATGCAGAGGACTAGTGCCTTTTGTAAATCATTCTGATGGTGGTGAACATTTTTATGTCTGTGACCTGAGCTATGGCGGAAATTGGTGCTCAACTTCTGATGAAACAGAATGTAGTGAAATAAAAGAACAGGAAGGCCTGTTCTGAATAATGGGGACAAAAGTTGTGGCATGGTCAGTGGCTGTAAGTTGTGAGAATGTAGCAGAGAAAACATAAAACTCGTAACTTATTCCTCCACTTTTTCTCATAGTATAAACTCCTGTGCCCTAGGCAATGACAAATAATAAAAATAACAGTGAAGTAAGAAATGCTGCACAATGAACTATGTCTTCTTTACTTTTTTTTTCCCCTTTTCTTTCCCCATCTTGCCAAGAAGAGAGTACAGGCAAAGCGTTGCTTTTCTTTCCACTGTCACTTAAAGCCTTTAAGATTCAATGGTAGTTCATTGGCCCTGCTTTCTGCATTATATAGCTTGAGCAATTTGTGAAGGCAGTGACTAAATAAAATAAGCCTTTTATTGTTGGAAGGCAAGGCAGAAAGTAGTAGGTGCTGTATGTCTCTTGTCTTCAGCTGTATGTAGACCAACCTAATAGGCCACCTTCTTCTTCCTGCCATTCAAAGTCATATCTAACATCCTCAAGGACTATGTTCTTGCTCATGTTAGATGTATGGACTCTGTAAGGAAGGAGAATAAGTTTGATACTCCTCTGACTGGTGCCAGCACAGCAGTGCTGGTAGTGTTCCAGCTGGAATGGCTCCTGGATGAGTGGCGTCAGTCTGCAAAGTTTGTTCTTTTGTTCTTGTGTTCTTTAGGTATTTTTTGCTCTTCTTTCTTTCTTTCTTTCTAAAAAGCTGTCAAGATTTGTGATGTTCTGATTCTTTACAAGTTTGCTTATCCACCCCACGTCAAAGATGGTGATTTATAGTGTTTTGTATGTGCATACATACAATGTGATGCTTTATCATGTATACATGCTGGGGGGTGGGGAGAGGGTGTCCACGTTCTACAGCATCATGTAGACTACGAAATTTCAGTGGCTCTTTAAGAACTTAAAAAGGTCACTTATTTTTCCTAAAAGCCCATTCTCTGATTCTGCTCTCATGGGAACAGGATCATGACAGCATTCCAGAGGCTCTCATTTTATTGTGCACTTGTTTTCTAATTTTGTTCAAGTTGTAATTGTGCTATTTCTTTTTCCTCAGAGCCCTTTTGGCACTGTTTACTGAAGGTGAACTTGCAAATGTGTGATGTCTTGGGGGAAAAAAAATCACAATTTACTGTATAGCAAATGCCTTTCTCAAAAGCATCTTAAAGTTTAACATGTGGACGATGCTGCATGACTAAAGGCCTTAGCTAGCTGACCGTTGGCATCCTTCTAAAAATAGATTCCTTTCAATGCTGGCTTTCTTTCAGCAGCAGGTGGGGTTGTGCAATGGGTCTTCATTACCTCTGGCACTTTCTTAGTGAAGCATGTGAAAACTAGGCAGGTTTTCACTGTCTGTTGTGTAGTAATATCCTGTGTTTCTCAGCAGAAAGGCTTCCTGTTACCTTATACTTTTAAATGTCTTTAAATAAAAGAAATATTGAACGCAAAGTTCACTGACTATACAGTTTAAATGTACACATTATCTTTTGATACCAGTTAATCTAAGTTTGAAGTTATTGATTTGGTTAAGCCTAATATTAAAAAGAGCCATTAAAAACTAATGTTTTATAATCATTAGGGCTTATGAAATGTAATGAAAGGATTGAGAGCCCTTATTTTGAATTAAGGCATGGATTAATTAATTAACGGAGTGAAGTACAAGTTTGATCTGTTGGAACTTGAGCCAGAATTTCTTTTCTTTTCTTTAAGTTGCACCTAAGGGATCTTAATAGAAACCAATAAATGTGTGATAGTTGGTTTTGTATCTAATGATAAAAAGTATCTGGTTCTTTTTATGGCCATCTTTGGGGGAGGAGGAAAAAAAAATCCAACAGAACAGCAGGAGTGCTGTACTTGAAAAATGGAATAAACCTTCTATTTTTAATTGTTGTGTAAACAATTTATCAACAATGGTGAGATAATTTGAAAGTGGAAGCTGCGATTGATGTCGCAGTGGAACTGGAAAATTGATTTCAAACAAATGTAATCCCTTTTTAATTCTTACAAGAGGAGAATGCCACTTTCAGTGCTTCCCTTTTGCAGATTTCAAGGCTCAAACAGCTCTAGGACTATTGAAAGTTGGACTGAATGATCTTTAAAAGTCCAACCCAAACCACTCCATGATTCTATGACTATCCTCATGTTACATTTTTAACTTAATACATATCTTATAAGTATACGTATTAAAAGAAAGGTATTTACCATAAAAATTTATGGTGAGTCTGAGCCACGTAATTGCTGTTGCTGAGCACATAAGAGAGTTATACTTAGTATTATTCCAATTAATGCTTCTAGTGTAAAAAATAAATTAAATAACAAACAACCAAATTAAAACAAAAAATTATTTTTAGGAAAATATATGTCAGTCTCACTGCAGAATTGTCTTTGTTTTATCAGTTTTGTTGTGGAATTGTGGCAAACACTGTTAAACTGGGGTCTAGAGTCCATGACCACTGTTCACATACTGTCTCAGCAGCTGGAGTTACTGTAATTGCAGTTTCCATATTGTATCTATTCAGATTCAATTATAAGTGTTGTGATGCGTATTAAAATATGATTTTTTTTGTTTTTTAATGGTGCATACAGGAGTGGGCAGCTCTGGAGTGGGCCATTTAAGAATGAAGCTTCCTACTAGTTTTGAGGCAAGGAACTTCCTTGAGTCTATCTGTCTATATAAAAGAGAGTAAAATATAGTTGGGTTGTGAAATATCAAATGAATCCTGCTGGACTGTATCAAGCCACTTGGTCTAGCAACCTGCCTTCTGCAGCATTCGGGCCATGCTTAATGACAAGACCCCTGGTTATCATGGATTGTGGTTATCACTTAGCGGGTTTTGGTTTTTATGGCAAATATGTGCCATATAGCTTAATTTTTTTTTCTTTATGTTCCAACGTCACATTTACCTTCAAACTGTGTTGAAAATGTTTCTCTTCTTTTGCACACCTGTCATTGCCATTTAGGTTTTCGGAGTTTTATTTGCACAGGGGAGATCCATGAAAGTCACTGGCTGTACCATTTATTTCACCGGCTCAGAAATTACAGTACAGGTACATCCTGTGCTTTCTTCAGCAACATAGATCAGAAAGGAGAATTCTGCCATTGTATCTGTCTGTCTTTGATTATGCTAGTACGTACTCAATGTAATTTTCTGTACCTTTTTATTGTTGCATTTGTCCTATTTCTTTTGCTTTTTGTGCGCAGACTTATTGATTAAGTAGGATCACTCTGCCTGACTGAAGGATCAATCTGATTATAAGTTAAGGAACAAATTCCTGAGAAAATAATTAGAACCCTTCTGCTAGAGATATGCTATGATACTTTCCATGTTCTCTTTGTATTGCATGGATTTCTGAGCATGACATCCTGAATCAGCCTGGAAGTGGAAGTGGTGGAGTCAAACTTTGTTCTTGAATGTGGTACACTCATGCATTCAAATAAGACAAGGAAAGACCAGGCAAAATCAAAGCAATAAGTCACAGTAAAAAATAAATCCCAGTGCAAAATCCCAGATACAAAATTAACCCTTCTTATGATGTTTGTTTTCAACTTATTCTTTGAGTCACATTTTAGAAGTGTTTCTACTTTGCTGTTGATAAATTTAAGATGTTTATTTTCTATAAAACAACAAATTTTTGGCATGTCACAAATATACATAAAATGTCAAGTTGGAAATATAGATCAAAGTCAGCCAGTGTCCTTCCTGAATGACCAGCATCTAATGCAGGCTGCTTTTTATACTGTGCAAGTCAGTGAGGCAAAGAAAGAAGCAGATGTCATTAGAATGACTGTGTGATAACAAAGTCATGCAATTATATCACGCTGTGTTCACATTTCACTTTTTCCAGAATCAGGTCAGTTTTGCATAAAAGTTTCTATATTGCCAAAACCTGTGCATCTTCTAGATTTTTTTTTATTCTCCTTGGAAATACCACCTTAGAGTAAACTTAGCAAAGAGCTGAAACCAGATTAGATGTCCAAATAGTAAAGATACATTTATAAAGAACTTTTTAATTATACAAAAATATTTGCAGCATGTTGGCTATTCTGAAGGACTTTCCATTCAGAATGTTTTTTTGTTCTATAAAATTGGTTGATAGTTCACCATCTTTCATTTTCCTCAAGCTGAAACAGAGCCAAGAGCTGTACCGTATAGTGGTGAAGTACGTTTCCTAGTCAGACATCTCCTATCCATCCCACAGGAGTTCTAAGTTTTAATTGTATACGTTTTCTGTCAAGTTGCAGTTTTCATTCGTTATGTTCTTCAGGTAATGTATTGGAGGGCAGTCTGTGCACTGCATAAAATAGTTTGACGTGTTCATTATCCCTTCTTCCTTGTACAGCAGCTGCAGTCGGGTTAGATGATTTTGCAGGTCTAAGCTGGTAGGCTTTTATATTGTAGGTGCTTCAGGTTTATGATGAAAAACTATACTTGTTGGATGATTTCTTCCCACTTTAAAGAGAGAGCATTAAAAGAGCATTTCAAAACTTGTGTAAGTAGCAAGTGAGTTACCTCCGTGTATGTGTACTTGTGCTTCATCTCTGCTAGGCTTTGTTAGTCAAAAAGCAGTGGAAGGATCCAGCAAGAACTTTCCTGACATTTAGCTGGTTTCCTTAGCTGATCTCAGTTTACTGACACTCCCATTTATAGCTGAATGTTAGGTTTTTTTACTTCCATGTCTTAAAATAACCTCTACTGTTGCTAGAAGAGGTTTAATACATAGAAGTAAATTAATATGTAGCATTTATTAGCGCAAGATGTGGATGGCTTCTGGCTAGTAAAACTGCTTTGTCAGGGAGAACATAAAAATGGAGCTGAATCAATCACCAGGTAAAACCTTAATGTTGCTAGTGGGCGATGAAGAAGTTTTCTCATGTGCATGCAGGAAGAATGCTGGTTGCACTGCTCCCTCTGGGTTCAGCTCTGGATGCTGCTGGATGTTTGGGTGAGGCTCACATGTAGTTCCTAATAGTATTATTTTTAAAAAAATCTTTACTCAAACATATAACCATTATGGTCTGGATTTAGCACTCCCAATTGTTCCATTGTTTAAGTTGCAATATGTTTCTAAGCCAGAGAGAAAATTGACTTGGCTTTTTCAGTGTTATGATTTTAGCTGGTGTGATTTAGAGCTAGGTAAGGCTTCATAGGTGCCTGGAAGCTCAAGGGCAAGACTTAGAGGTATGGGACCCAGACCCAATACATGGAACACGCAGTAGATGGGAGAGCATGCTGGTACAAATAAGTCTGCTCTCATGTACCTGCAAAGAGTGCAACTACTCAACTAGAGAATTAGCAGGGGAGAGCATCAGTGAGCATGGAGTTGCATGACAGCTGCATTGATGCATGCACAGAGTTTACTGTGCTGCACTTTTATGCTGGCACAAAGTATGATCCACATTACACGCAAGTAGTGAAAGGGAAGCTAAGGAAAAACAATCTTTGTGTGAGTAGCACTTAAAATCTGGGAAGTATTTTCTATTACATACTTTGCTGATTCTTTGTTCCTCTTGTCTCATTCATTTGCTTCTTTTCTAATATGCATACAATTGATTTTTTTTTCATAGATGGCTTGGAAAAAAAGATTTTGCTGTGTAGGTGAGGGATAGTCAGGATAGGTATATTTGTCTGCCTACTTTATATTAGACTGTAATTATTAGAAAGCACAATGACATGAAAATTGCATAAGGACAGCTGAAATGTCAATAAATCTAGATTACACATTGCCCTCCTGTTCCGCAGGGGCTTAACTCAGTTATTTTTAAAATGAGGTGTCAGTGTACATAGCTATTTAGGAATTTATTTGTGGAATGGGAGAGGATGGGAATCTTAAAGTACATCCTAACTTTGTGCCTCTGAAACACAAATTGTTTTTTTAATGGTGCCCCAGGGCAAATCTCATTACATGTGTCCACTCAGAAAGCTAGATAAAAGCAGAGATACTTTTCTTTTTATATATGTATTTTCGTACAGGGCTTTTAAAAATGTGCATTAACTTATTCAATATTTGAGTTTATGATCAAGTCCTTTGTTTTATTTTTTTCATCTTAATATCTTTCATCATTATGCATTCCATAGATGATCAAAACAGAGAAATGATTGCCATGGATGGGCAATCCTGCATAAAAATGCAGGAAGATGTCACAGAAACTGAATATAGATGGACATGAGGAAGATAATGTTTTTTACTGAACTGACATGGAGAATTTACAGAACATCTCAGGGTCACGGAGTATTGTGAATAATGAAATGCGTGTCTACACACAGAAATGATTATCTGCATGGGAGAGCACAATGGGTGAAGGGAATATTCCCTTTGCATAAATGCAGAGCTGCCAGTGGTTTAGTTTCAAAAGTTTTCTCCTCGCCTGTGATGAATAGCTTATATTAAAAGCATTCATGCCTGCAGACAAAAAAGCTGAAGAACTAGACAACTTTTACTTTTTTTTTTTTTTTTTGCTGTTCCTATTTAAAGATTTTCCATATCTGAGAGCAAGGGTAACATCAAAGGTCAGACAAACTTAAATTAAGATGTTCTCTGATTCTACTCAGTGATGTCTCAGTGGCACAGTAGGTAGTCTTGAAGTCTTAAGTGTTTGAACTGTGGCAAGGCAGGGAAAGAAGAGGAGCTGTTTAGATGGAAGGATTTAATATCTTTTCAGGAGGCTTTTTGAGTATATTTGTCATTGGTTTGTTTTCTATAGTGTAGTGATAGGCTGGTTTGGCAGGGCTATGGCGGCAGAAGAACTAATGCCAGATGTGTTTTTAGGGTTAGAGTGGCCTCCTGGTGACTTCGCTGCTGATGTTCCAGGACAGCATCACCAAGCTGTTTTGATTCCTACAGACGCTGGGCTGATTTTGCCTCTAGCAGGAGCTGCTTTGATGGGTAGCATGTGTAACTTTGTAACTTAATAGCTAGGTGCCAGGGCTTCAGTGACTGGTTAGATTAAAGAAGTACCGATTAGTTCAATTGTCCTACAGATCCTGCTTTTCTTTTGATTAGATGCTAACGGAACACACCATAAAGCAAAAAATCTTCTGGAACAGTGGGAGACATTTAATTGAGCAAGCCTTTTAAGTTGAGGTGGGATGGACCCCAAAGCTCTGATGAATAGGGAGCCTCGAGATAAAAACAGCTGTGCAGTGTTTGCATTTCTGACAGGAGAAGAATGTGAAATAGGAGCTGTGGTGTCTACCATATCTTCTTTCCAAAACCTGGTGCAGAAGAGGCATTTTTACTCCAGGAGACCACTTTGAGGGATATATACAACCACAGATGACGGTTTTAAACTCTTTATAAACACGTGTCTTAGTCTGTCACTTTTATTATTGTGAGAGCATAGCTATGTGGTGTTTGTGTAGATGTGTTATCGTGGAGTATGATCTCTGTCTCCTGGGTCTCCAGCTGGCTACGTGTGTGTGAAGAGCAGCAAAGGAGATGGAGCACAGTGCTGCTGCTCCTTATTTCTGCCAGTAAGGGAAAGTGGGAATTTTTGCACTAATTGTCTGTAACTGCCTGAAAGTTGATGCTGAGGAGTATGTCTAGGAAAGTCTGGTGCTTTTCCATCAGTCTGCTTTTGTCAGAGCAATTTGGAAGTAGGCGAAGGGAAAAAATTGCAAGCTACAATACCTTGACATTAAAATATATCATTCAATGAACAGCTTCATTTCCTAAATTGATTTTTGAATGCTAAGACACAACTATACGTGCGGAGCTCAACAGTGCAGTTTCTGTTGAAGGTGGAATTGAACAAGCTGATTTGCATTTGTAGATGTTGTGGAAAATGTGTTTGCAAAGGATTCACAGAGGCATGAAAACCTTCTGGATTGGCTGAGGAAAATGAAGGAAAACAACCCCAAATACAAAGCTTTAGTGGGAGGGGTTCCTGTAGCATTGCAAGCTGGTGGTGGAGCTGCCTGCATCTTGTGGGAGGGAACTGACACAAGTATTTTGTATTAGGGAAGTGGAAATAATGATAAGTGTTGCGTGTGTACTTTTTGTCTGAGATGTGCATGACTGTAAAGAAAACAGATGGCTCCTTTAATTCTAATCATAAGCATGTGGCTCCTCCGTCTAGGAGGCTTTTACTCCTGTACAGATATTCTTTTTAAGAGGGAAGTGTAATCTCCTTACATCAACTCATTAAAAATTACTAGGAACAATAAAGATTATTAGGAAGTCAGTGTCCTGTCAGCTACAAATATTTTGCCTAGAGCAAGCTGAAAAAAACCCCATGAGCAAAATAAATGCTAATTCCCAGCTTTAGGTTTGTATCCCAGTACTCGTACAGGGAGCTATCAGAGCCCAGGCAGTTCTCTATCACACCCTCAGGGGTTCCTCCCCCATCTGCACACGCTGAGCTCTCACGCACTGTTGAAGGGTGCAGTCATGCACCCTGTGATACATGCTGGTGTCCAGACATTTACAGGACATGAGAGCATGAGAATTGTACCTGTCTGACTTAAATGTATTTGTGTTTTCTGGATTTTTGCACTCAGAAATATTCCACTTGCTGCTTGAATGCGTTCCTGAGTGTTTATTTCTGACAGAGTGAGATGGACATGCGAGTTGGAATGCAAGTTGGGTTTGTACAATGTGGGTTTTTTTCCCATAGAGTGAGTCTGCCCAGCAGTGATTAAGTGGAGAGAAGGTGCAAGTCCATAGGTCAAGGTGTAAGTCCTTTAGCAGCTCTACTGCTTTGAAACAGTAGCTTGATACAAAGACCATTAGAAATCTGATAATTACAGGCCTTTATTTCACTTTTTAAACATACCTTGAATAGGTTTATTCTTTTGCTTTTAGTACCTCTCTCTTTAAGAGAAGCCTTGGTTCAAACCAAATCTGTTTCCTTACTGTTCTAATGAATGACATACTGTAATCGACTTCTTATGGGTCTAATGGCACTCCATCCATAACGTGTGATTTGAGCAATGCTAATTTCTTCAGTCACACCGAGAAATAAGGCAGATCAGAGTACATTCCTGCAACTAGAAACGTGATATTGCTATGTTGTTTTAAGAGCCCTTTGGACAGAATGAAGGTATATCCACTTCACATGGGAACAAGCATAGTAAAAAGAAGATCGAGAGGCTTCACAAAATATCTGACAGTACTAGACTACACACTTTGGGATCCTTTGTGAAGGAGACTTGAAGCTTTAAAGAATTTCTCAGTGTGGTGATAGTAAAAGGGATGTTAATCACTCAGACTGCCTGAGCAGGTGGCTCTATGTAAGTGTGTAAATACTGTCCAAATCCCCACTGTATCACTTTATTCTCTTGTAATATAGTAGTTACTAAGGAACATATTAACTATTCAGATCATGATAGCAAAATAAGAAAGGGATATTAATTATTTAGCAGGTCACTCAGGAGACTTTCTGAATAAGAACTGAAAAAGAATTTCTGAAAGTATTTCAGAAAATTCTCTTTTGCTATCTCTGAGCAGTCCCTTTGAAACCCTATCACTTTCTATGAATACATGGAAGGATCTATATCAGGTAGTGAAGGAAAGCAAAAATGAGCCTGACGTACAGCCTTTCTGTAAAAGAGACTGGCCAGCCCACAGGGAGGAGATAGCTGAAGTGAGTTTCCTTTAGTTCAAGTGACAGAAGCCTGTGTTTTGAGGGCAGAAAACTTCTGCTTCTAGTCTCAAATACTTCTGTGTGCATGCCAGGCTTTCCTCCCAGCACTGGCAGCTTAGTTACAGTGGATGCAGTGGCTTGAAATGCTGAGGGCTGCTTTGTGTTAAGCTATTTAATTTCTCTGATGGAGAACTCAGAATGAGTCTTCCTCGAGGATTTTGTGCTTCACCTTCAGCTACTGAAATGGGTTGATCTAGTTCAAGGGCTGGGCTTAATTATTCCAAATGCCATGACTAGTACACCTATAAAGGTCCCTGCTTAAAGGCTAAATGCTTCGTTGATTGTCTTTGTACCTTCTTTTGGTGTCCTTTTTATTTCATTAAGCACAGAAAGATTTTTCTCCCTACCTCCGGGCAGCAGCCCTCTCCACAGTTGGTTTTTATACTTCACAGATTACATGGGCTGCACACCAAGGCCACAGATTGGTTCTTATTGTTTCAGCTGTGGCACACTCATAATCTGTCTTTTCTGTATTTTATTTCCTGTGCTCCTAAAACCTCTTTCCCACCAAATATAGGAAAGAGTTAATTACTTTTATCTGTAAATTTATGTCCTGCATGTCTGTCTTCACACTACTGTCTGTACTGTTGTAGAATTTCCCGTCTTAATTAGTGAAGTAACCTTTTTCTGGATGAAAACAGAGACTCAAAATGTTACAATATTCTTGTGTTTTAATGGATTTTAAGACCTGAGCAAATGAAGGTTTTCCTATTTCTCTAAAGTTTTCTTGAGAGAGAAGAGGAATTTTGCACAGCAGGTCATCTCTGATGGTGTCTGAAAACAAGGCTGCTGTCAGAGAAATATAGATGGTAGCTGCTCTAATGAGTGCAGCTTACATCAAATTGCTCTAATGAGTCAGTGCAGTTGAGTTAGCCTTATTACATTTCTGAATTAATGGCATGGAAGGAAGTTTGTTAGTTTGCTTTACTTGAAACCAAATCAAACGACAGCCTGCCATATTGTACAATGACGTGAAATAGCAGAATTTGAATTTAAATTTGCCTCAGACTGCGTGTGATCCTTTCTGTTAATAAAACATCCACGTAGCAAGGGATAGGTGTTAAAATAACAATCCCAACCGTTAGGGTGCCAGTTCTGAACATCAAACTGTGGATGGCTGTTTCAGATCAACATTGTCTCTCTTTCAATTTTAATGGCAGTGAGCTAAAGCTCCTGAACAAAGGCAGCCCTGCCTGTGGTCATGTCAAGCATCATATCCCTCCTCTGTGTGTCAGGAGCCATGTGCGTGTGACCTGCATAGGGCTGCCAGGCTGAAGCCAGCCTGCCCTTAAGGGAAAAAAGCATGGTTTCATTGCACACGCGACAACTTACCGAAGCAGAAGCTCCAAAGCAGTTGGTCTTTATCTCGGTGTGGTGTGCTGCAAGGTTGGGACAGTAGCCTTCCATCACATCAGTCTTATTTTCAGCTGATGAAGTGTCAGCTAGCATAGGGTTCATCTTTTGCCTAGTCAAGGTAAAACCTGCAACTGTTCAACATGGGAAGCTCTTAGTTTTTTATATTTATTTTTTTTTAAGTTTGATGTAGTGTGAGTTTATTGATTTTGTTTAGTTGCAGTGGGAAGAGTTAGTACAGAGAACTGTTTCCTACTTCTTCTGTTTCAGTTTTACCTAGGATAGTTTCCTCTTGACTATATATAATGGTATAGAGTTTTCACTAGCTGTTATTAAAATCTCTATGTGATACTAGAGATAGTATATATTAACTTGAAATAGGGAAACAGAAGAAATAGTGAAAAATTATGAAATGCAGTAGTGGTGAACAAATTGTCGAGGTTAACTGTAGGGTACCTGGTAACTTCCTTTGTTAAGCTGAGTGGAGGTCCTGAGAATGACAATGACCAAAAGGTATTCTTGTTAATTGTACTGATCCTGAGACGTTAGAATTGTTTAACAACCTATGAATAGTGGGAACACCAAGTCATTGTATGAGTACACAATGAGATTTAAAGAATAAATCATTACTGAAATGATTGGAGTGTTTAAAAATACCACTTTAAGAAAAGGGAAGAAACTTTTCAACCATTAATGAATGTTTGATACTCCTGAATCAGATGTGATTTTTGAAGGGCATGTGTGGTCCCTAATTTGAAATGAGATAATAATGAATATCAGAGACTCAAAACTTATGAGTTTAGCAGAAAATCTTCACTTAATGTTTTGTGGCTTTTTGAGTTTTTTTTTAAAAAGGCAATTTAGTTTCCCACCAAGCAGAGTGTTCTCAAATTAGTCTACAAGTTTCAGTGGGGATATCAAGGCAGTGCGGCTGCAGGTGAGCTTGCAACACCTAGCTTCAAGGAAAGCAGAAATCCCAGCTGCAGTTCCAGAACACAAACAGGGCCACTTTGTACTGAGATTCCCTTATTCAAAATCTTTAGGACCGTGCCTTACCCAGATGAGTAAAAATGCACTTGAACGTGGTGGTAGCTAATACATTGGTACCAAAGTCCATATGAGAGCTGAGGTTATGCTGAAGGCTTTGAAGAGAAACCTCTGAGGCAAGACATGTGCAGAGCAGCTGGTGGGAAGATTGTTCCTTTGGGTGAGGGCACGTGAGGTACTGCCTGAGTGCTGTGGAAAATCATTCTGGAATTGTTTTGCAAAGTAGTAGTGGAAGACTTTAACAGATGGGGAAATACTTTGCAAGAGAATCAAAACGGAAAGATATCTGCAGAGATGGAGAAGGGAAATCTGCTTTTCCACCAGATACATAAAGGGAGTAAGATGAAAGCAGGAGGTACCATCAAAGAATTCAATAATCAAAGGAGAAGATGAGGGAGGAAAAGAAAAGTAATGTGACTAAGAAAACAAATTAACACCTGGAATATTGCATGTGAAAATGAATCATGAAACTTTAGTCATTTAGGTTCAAATTAGCAAAGATTAATTTGTATATACTGGGAAAATTGCCTATTTTTTTGTTATTGGTGCTATTATTCAAAAGTTTTGTTGGAAAATACAGCTGCAAAGTCTGTAATCTTACATTTAAATCAATATTTGTTAAGCATGATGTATTGACTGAAAATGACAGATAATTAATCAGTCTGATTGTTTTGAATTTACACTTTTTTTTTACAAGAGGACATGATTTTAAATCGTGTGTGTGTAACTTTGAACCTGCAGTTTAATGATCTTATGGAAAGGAATAGTATGGAAGCTGGAGAAAGAGTTTCAGATTTCTGTCTGCTGAGTTTCAGGACAGCACCTATGACACTGGGGTGATTGCTAGCTGGTATTATATTTGAAAGATCTCTTCCACTTCTGGAAGAGAAGGATAAGACTCATGAGAAATTGTACAGGTTTTGAAACAGAGCATGTGAAGGTGATGGAGCAGATGACACGGCATCAAATGAAAGGCACTGCAAAGTTGTACAAGACTAAGCCAGAGATTGAAGTATGTGTTGGATATATGCATGCCAATGTACATATATGAACTTCTGCACACAAACTTTTAATTGGAAGCATACTTGGCTCTTTGGGGCTCTAGTATAGATGTGTCATCCCAAGAGTATTCAGGTTAAGATGGTTTTGTAAGCTAAATCAATTTCGGACAAGAGGAAACAGCCTCAAGTTGTGTCAGGGGAGGTTTAGATTGGATGTTAGAGAAAATTTCTTTACTGAAAGAGTGGTGAAGCACTGGAACAGGCTGCCCAGGGCAGTGGAGGAGTCTCCATCTCTGGAGGGGTTCAAAAAATTTGTAGGCATGGCAATTCGGGACATGGTTTAGTAGGCATGATGGTGTTGGGCTGACGGTTGAATTTGATATTAAAGGCCTTTTCCAACTTTAATGACTCTATGATTCTGTGATTAATATTTGAAGAGGGGAGACATGCAGATTTCTCTTTTCATCTCAGGGTCTTTGGTCTCATGTTTGTTAGCTGATTTGTTGTATTAAACATTCATCTTGGGTATAAACTGTAATGTGAGCTTCTCGTGAACTTCAGGAGCACTGTGAACATCCCAGCCTAAAGAGCCTCCCTGGGTTTTTTTTTCATCCTTTCCATCATTGAAAATTAGCAGAGATATATTCCCCGCTGCCCTCCCCAATACACTACCTGACATTGTGCTGCACATGAAGCAATCTCTCTTAGGGCCAATTAGAACAGTTGATCACTGTAATATAAGTTTTCATAACAACCTCTTTACATCTTGGCAAACTATCATATCTGCCCTTACATGAACTGTCTTATTTGAAAACATGTAGGAGAGGGAGGGAGAAGTAGCAGTCCTGGAGTGGTGGCAAATTACCCAGGTGAAAGAAAACGGATGTTTCAATGGATCAGAAGGATACAAGTAGGTTTTCACTCTGGGAGCATAGCCCAGGCCTGTTGTATTAGAGGAAAAGTTTTCTACTGCTTTTTTAGGGAGCTGACATAGATTCACAGCTGTTCCAAAAATGTTTCCTCTCTTTTGCTCTCTCTTTCTCTGCCTCTTGTTCTGCTCCAGAACGCCGTAGGCTTGCAAGTAAGCAAATGCTTTGTGGCTAGTGTCGGTTTCTTGGAAGGACTTCAATTAGGAAGAAAAAAAAAGGAGGAATCTTGGGCTGGAATCTTTGCTTTTCTGTAGAAAAAGTTTGGTTTGAAAGTTTTCATTCATCTTCCATCAAGAGCTTTCTCTCACTTATGTGCTTTCTGACAAGTCCTGTGTCAGATGCAGAGAACAAGACTGAAAGGAGAAAAAAAACCCCAAGAAAATACAGAGATGTCAAGAGTATGAGGAACAACAGTAGAAGTTTGCAAGTTTTAATTTCCCTAGGATGTGAGGGAATGGAAAACCAGTTTAAGGATCACATGGGTGCAAGGCTTGCTCTGCCTTGCTTGCTGCCAGGCTGTTTCCAGGGGTGCAGCCCATGGAGTGGAGCTGGGGGTAGGTGAGAAAGAAACTCGGCATCTGGCATTGAAGCAGACGAGAGGATGGGAGCTGGAATGTCAACTTCTGAGCCAAAATAAGGGCAGAGGTAGCTTGGCTTAGTTGTTTTTCTGAAGCAGACTAAAGGAATGAACAGCCACCAAAACCCTGAAGGTAGCTTGTGTTGCTCATTCCTTCTGTGGCTGATAAGGGGATATTCAAAACAGGACCAAACTCTCATTTTTTATGCATTACCAATCACCTACTGAAGAATAACTTTCTGTCAGTAACAACCTAGATTCACACCAGGATCTGCATCAATTCCCAGAGCTGTCACTTCTTTCTCTTAATAATTTATTTGGTTCTGTAATTGCTTTGCAGGGTTTTCATGACTTCGAGGGAGTGAATCTCCAGCACAGATCTTAACATCTGAGCTACACCGTGGATTGTGTCGCATGCTGAAACTTGCTGATGTTTATTAAAACTTACCATTGATTTGGGTGGCCAAACTATGCAAAAAACCAGTATGCAAATATGCTTGGAAAACAGATAATCAGTCTGTTCCTGGCCTTGCAGTGGACAAGCCAGTTGCAGCTTACTAATACTTCCATGATCTCTGTTTTAATTGTGAAATTTTTGGCAGATAATGAGGAGTAGATCTGACCGCAGTGAGGAAGAAACATCCTCCCTAACTATTGGGTTAAGCCTCAGGTGGTTGAGTCAAAGGCATCTGTATTTAAACTATGCACTATGTATGCTGCATATGTGCTCCGCCGTCCTCTGATAATTTAGGCTCGATCACAGCTCCCTGCCAGAGTGTATGTGTTGGTTTCACTGGCTTGTAGTGAGGAGGGTGAATGATACATGCTTGTTCTCTTGTACCCTGGCAACCATCAGGAGTCCCAAGGTTTCAGCATAACCACCAACTCCCTTCCCCTAGCGCTAGGCAGAAGGAATGTAGTGGAATGGAAGAAGGGACTGGCTGTGATATGTTTGAAGAGAAAAGTGGATGGTGAATCATCTTTTAGGACTGTTTCTGTCCAGTGAGTGCAAGCAGAGCTTCCCAAGGTCTTGTAATGGTATACCACTCAAATGTTTCAAATCAGCGCTTGACTTGCGGCAAGCCTTTGCACTTCATTATGCTTATGCAATACATATTTGTTCTGCCTGCCTCTCAGAAAAAAATACTTGTACTCTAAAATCTAGCATTATTGGATAGTTGCTTTTTGTCCCCATTCCCTTCAGCTCAGAGTATTGTGGGGGGTGTTATTGATAGGGTTGCTGGCGAGGGCAACACTTTCAGGAGGGAAAGTGGAGAGACGAAATGTAAGTAGAACACCTGTTCTCCTGGACCATCCTTTCCTCCACACCTCCTGCCTTCTGGCAGTGTGCACCTGTATGCGGGCTGGATGGAGGTGGGCTCTCCTTTGATAATGAGTTGAAAGCAATTCTCTGAGGAGATGCTCCCTGTGTAACCTGAAAGTAGCTGAGAACCAGACCAAGAAAATTTTCTGACGAATACGCCACCGCGTATGTCAATCTGTGAAATGCGTTTGTCTCGGGGTGGGAGGCATGTTTAAAATGGCATTTAATGTAAATTAAGTGACCTGTCATGGTTAGAATAACTAGTGATGAATGTTGGAATGATTTGGAAGGTAAAAAGTTTAAGTAACTTCATCAAAACAGGTTTTCATTTAGACTTGTCTAGAAGATGGATATAGGATTGCTGTTAGGTTACGTTTCTTTTATTTTCCCATTTTAATAATAAAATTGTACCATCTTTGGGGCAAAATATTTTAACTGTGATAATGAAAATAGAGATAAAAAGCTCCAGTGTACTTTGGGGAGGAGTCCCTATATAGTCCAAGGTAGTGTTTCCAAGGGACTGTAGCATCTCAGTAGGAATCCTATTGTTGTGTAAAATATACAAACCTGGGCAGCCACAGGGCCATTTATATCTGCTATATATAAAATGGAAAGTTTGTCTTTGCAGTTTGTCTGCCCTTGGTGTCTGATCATTTTGCCTCTTCTTTTGCAGATTTGTTTCCCTTTATTATTTTTCAGCTTTTCTTGAAGAGTGTTTCCAACTTGTCATTCAAGATAATCCCAAATGCAGCTTTCTACTACGTGCTGAGACATGCCAAATGCTTTTGAATTGATGTTATTGAATATATTGCAAATGAGAAGCTCTCCTACCACAAAAGTTTATACATGGAGCTTCCCAATTTTGGATTCCTTTTATAAATTTTGAAAGGGCTAGGAACATTCTACAGTTTCAACTGTTAAAAATACAAGGCAAAATATGAAATCTAGTAACTTACGTATACCAAAATAATTCTTATGCTATTCTTACTCTGGTCACTCCAGCACTCTTTCCCTGGCATCAGTGATATGGCAAGGATGCATCTGAAATCTTTTCAAATACAGCTTGTCAAACATTAACTGCTTCATGTCTACTTGTGCATTTGCTTGGGGGGAGGGAGGGGGGCTGTTGCTAGCTAGGTGTCTCAAGATTCAAAGAATAACCTCTTTTGAGTAAAAAGCAAGCCCACAAAACTCCCTTTTATTCAGAACTTGTTGTACAGGTTCCTATACTACAACCACATGTTAAAACCAAGATTAAAACCAAGTTTAATCTACCAAATCTGCCTTGGCTTCGAAGAGGAAAGATATATTTGACCATAGTTATGATGTTTTTTTTTCCTTAAGTAGCTGCAGTGCTAGGAGATACCAATCTATCTAAAAAAAAAATCATAAACACGTTTATGGATATAATTATATCTATGCGTGTACCCTTTGCAGGAAGTCTGTGTATCTTAGCACTTGGCTGTGTAGTTGCCTCAGTGTTTCACAACAAAGGTTCCTCATGGATTGTATGTTGTGCATAATTCATGCTTTACACTGAGTGTATTTGCTGGCCTAAGCCAAATGGGCAAAGTAGAAGAAAAGAGAGCAAAGCTTAGGAAGTTATATCACAGAGAAGGACTAGAAGACCCAAAGGTGTCTGCTAGATTGCTCTGTTGTCATTCTTTGCTGAATTATGAAGAGTGTGAGAAATGATTGGCATGTTTTTCAAACATTTTTCAGGTCTTCATCTTTGCAACTGTAGAGCTTTGGACTAAATCCCCTTGGACTCGAGGGGGAGGGCTGCAGTAACAGTTGAACGTGTGCTTCCAAGGGTAGGTTTTGGACCTTTTCCTTTAGCTACAATGAGTTGACAAGTTTGTATTAAATTGGTGAGTATAGACCACTAATACGGTGCAGAGCTCAAATTACGCAAAAATATTGCACTGGAAATTCGAGATTAAAATCTATTGTTTATTGAAATCTCTGTTCTAGGCAGCACAGCAGTCTGCTCTTACTGCAGAAACCACTAGTAAAGTATCAGATCAAGGCAAATGGCAGAGTTTGTGTCAGCATCCATAGTACAGGACAAAAATGTTGGTCCCAAAATAAAGCAGGTGTGGAGAGAAGGACCCCTTCTGATGAAACAGTTGTGACTATGGTAGGGAAGAACTAGTGAGTAGTCTAGATTCTTGCATTTTTTAGGTAGCTCTGGCAAAAATAATCTGGTTTTCAGCATCATCTTGCTGTTCTCCAAAACCTACTGCCACAGCTTCTGTTCTCCTCTGCTGTCACCTCAGTCCTCTTGGGTTTCTGAAGGGATGTGACCACCAGAGAGTGAGAGGCATAGTCAGGCAGGGGATGGTGGAGTGGGGGCCTGTTACCTTGACTTCAGTTCAGCTGGAATTTCATATGCTGTGGTAGCATTTATGTGATAAATATAGCCTTGCAGTAAATTAAATTAAATTAACTACAACTGGTCAAATAATAGCCATCTGCTGTCTGTATCGCTGTTCGTCTGCTAGCCAAATTTGCCTGCTTTAAATGTTTAAAAAGGAACACTTTTGTCTGTTAGTTGGTTACAACACAGTCTTTGAGTAACTGTATTGGACCAGAGCTCATATTTACTAAAGAATACATGTGTCTCTCTCGCACAAACTCTTGCAGTATCACCTCATACATCTTTTATGTATTGCTGTCGCTTGCTTCTGATACTTCTACTGTGAAGGGAATGGGAGCGTTGGATTCAAGGAACATTTTATGCCTTCAGCAGGATTATTTTCAAAGTTTTTTTTTTCATTTGTTATGAGTCAGGGCCCATTTCTGAGTCTCTTAAAAAGAATTGTTGGGAAAAAAGGTGCATTTTCTTAGTATCCTTAGCTCCAAACTTTGTGAAGAGTACTACTTATGCTCCCGTTAGGACAGGCTAAGGGAGCTTCTTCATCATTTAGTGCAAATCATTACAAAACAATAGCTTAAAGAATAATTCAAAGAAAACATTCTTCCTTGGAAAAAGTCCCCTGGAGAACATTAGTTATTTATACCAAGAGTCATCTGAATCAAGCAATCACTGCTTAATGTTATTCTTGAATTCAGAAAGCCTCGTTGTTCTTGTGTATTCCACTGAAGGTGGCACGTGTGTCAGAAGTCTTCTATGATTTGTAAGCATTTACATCAGCATCTGGCAAGAAAAATTTAGTTGTGACAGAGAGGAGGAATCTGCTTTCAGAAAGGTTCATGTGGTGGCATTTTGCAGCATCAAATGGCCTGTCTCAAAAGAGAAGTAGCACCTTGATCTGACTAATTTGATCAGCATAATTTGGTCTGTGACTGCAGAACATTTGATCTATAATTTAAAAAGCAGGACTTAATCAGCATGGAGTGGGGAAGTGCTCTAGGTTAGTGCTGATCTGGTAGACAGTGGCATGTGCCATGAAGGCAGTTGTTCAGATCTGAGGTTTCAATCCACCTGCAGATGGTACTCCAGACACGATTCCCTTTCAAATCCTATGTGTCCTCCCCTCCTGCCTCTGCTGCCTTAGGGCAAGGTGGCTTCAGTCAACTGTGGCATCTTGACTCTTCTTGATGGGGATGCATAAGGAGATAGGGATGCTCTGTGCTTTGGCTGCTCCTGGTGGAGGTCCAGGAGGGAAGGAGCGTTGTCCAGCACAAGTAATTTCAGAGCAGTGAATTATTTCAGGGAAAGCATGCTGGCAGCTTGACCAGAAGTTCTTGTTGCTGACATAGTTAAATAAATAAGCAAGCAATTAAATAGAAACTGTGGCAGCCTCAGAAGCGTGACGGTCCCCTGCCTGCCTCCCTCCTCCCCCTCTCTGTCGCTGGCGGCAGAGCAGTGCTGCAAGCTGGCTGCATTTCACATGAGATGTGGCGAAATTCCTCAAGAAAAAAATATCCAGAGGGACAAGACACGATGCTCTCATTTCTGACATCTTAAGCTTGTCACAGACGCTGAGCCTGTTTCACCCAATGTGATTATCTCTCCCTGTGTCAAGGAGGCAGATGCCTCAGCTAGGAAAATATCGTCCCCAGCCTGTCATCTGGATTCTATAAATGGAAACAGGCTTTTGCAAAGCCAAAAATTATATTTAGTTGCAACTATAGGGGGAGGGAAAAAAAAAAGAAAAAGAATAAAGTCCAAACCCTTCAAAATTGCAGCAGGAACAACAAAGCACTTAGATTAGCCTTAATCATCTTCAAATGTTTATGCATTCATTAAATGTAGACTGCATAAATAAAAGTTATTCTTCTGTTACTCCTTTTATCTCCACCTTAAAGTAGAGATAGTAGTAGTCAAACAGCTGACTTGCCAGTCAACTTTCAGTGTACAAGCCATGAATATTCAGCTTTTTCTGGGATAGGTTTTACCCAGTATTTGCTCATTTTCTTCTACATTCTCCATATGCCAGCAAGAGCAAAATGTGAGAGCTGGAGGTGTGCGTTTAGGTAATTTAGCCCTGGATTGCCTGAAAAAGCCTTACCTGGCCAAGTCTTATTAGCCCTGTGATAAGGTGAGCCAAAAATAAAATTAAAATCTTGCTGGTTTAAGTATGAAGGAAATTTAAACATTGTCCATGCTGCAGAAACAACTCATATGTGTCATGTTACCGCTCTGTGGGATAGGCATGAGTGGCTATGAGAGATTAGTTATTAAGGCTCAGATTTTAATAGCTTTCTGTGTGTAGTGCTGACTAAGCAGACCAAACTGCCAGTGTTTTAAAGGCCATTCAGGAGAAATCAGGGGGACATTTTACAAGGTGTTTCACTGAACGCATAATTGGGTCAGCCAAAAAATATGGATTTGTTTAAGAGCGTCGTTCTGAATTTTTAGTTCTCTAAAAAGTGACAAAATTGATGTTAAGCAGGCTCCCGTTTTGTTGTTAGCAGAGTTTCATCATGGCAAGAAAGTGGGAAAAATGTTGTACAGTGCCATAGGAATGTGTGTGGAGCAGAGTCTGCCCGCAGCATGCGCCGTTAGGGCAATTCCCACAGCAGCATGCCTGGGATGGAGAAACTGGGGTAAAGGGAATATGGGGAAAGCAAGGGTACTCTTTAGACCTTTCAAGTTGAATAGGAATAGGAAGGGAGAGACAAAAGCATTTAAAATCTTTGATTATGCTGGTACGCCTGTGTTGAGTCCCTGGAAGGAGCGAGGCTGTGCAGACTCTTCGTGATGGTCAGCGTGGCACTGGAGAGCAGAGATCTCTGGCTGCTTTTGTGGGTGTGATCACTTAAATGAGAGAGCTGCAAAAGCTCCTTAACTTACACGTGGGCTTTGAGATCAAATTAAAGTCCTGTGGCCTCTCTTGGGGCTGTGAAAACCTAACTGAAGTTTACAATGAAGCAGGATCTTGTTTGCTACTGTTGCTCATTAGGGTAGTGTCCTCAGCAGGATGGGAGGTGATCACCAAGAGGAGGTGAGCAATTGTGAGTGTTTTCCACGGGCATGGAAACCTGTGCAAAGGCACAACAATGGGTACTTGCTGTAGCCTTTGCAAATGCCAGTTCAGTCTCTTCAGATGTATTCAGGGGTCAGCGTAGAGCTCTCTGTTATCAGAGAGCATGGATGAATTAATTTAAAAAGGCTTGGTGACGTCAAATCGAAGCATAATTACGTTTACTGTCTCTTCCAGGAGGGAGGAACATGGAGAGGAAATTACTGATGAACCACTCTTGATATTTTGCCCTCCCTGTTGTAAACACCTGTGGAGATCATTGATGGTCAAGGCTCTGTTTTTTAACTCTCAGCCTGAAGATGTGTGCCATTGCTTTTGAGTCCATTTCAGTTGCTGGCTTCCAGCATGGGTGTGTTGCTGCCAGCAGTGAGGATAAATTGTGTGTTGTCCCAGGTCCCGGGCAAACAGCCCGTGAACCCTCATGAAGAAATAAATGGAGAAGTTGACTCTGGAAAGTTTTACGGAGGGCTCATCTGAGGATGTTGTTGTACTGCCATGGGTTCATTAGCAGACACTTGTGCATTTGCTTTTTTTCCATCTCTCCTTCCCCTTGGTCTCTCCTTCCCATCGCTGTGATTTCCTCTTCTTCAGTGGAATTTGGCTGCTGTTGGTTACTTAAGTTCCCTACCCAGAGACTGACATTTTTATTTATTTTAGTATTCTCATTTCTATTTTAGGTTCAAAAAGAAAATAATATTGACCAAAAAAAATTAGAGGCAATAACTTTTCCAGAGAACTGAGGCTTTGAAAATTAATTTTTTTGTTCAACATAATTTCATGGGTGCACAATTTCTATTACACATAGACCAATTGCATTGCAACAACTGTAAAAAAAAATATTTATTTTAAGTCTTGTAATGTGTTATTTATGAATGCGTTATACTTATAATGATTCACTTACAGGACTATTGTGACAACAGCACCTTATCTTTAAAATGGGAATTTGCAACATGAAATAGTTAATTAACAATAAGAAAGAGAACAAACTGACAAAGCATATATAAATTGACAGCACTAACAGTATAATACACACCCAGGCTTTATATGGGTTTGAATAGCATAGAAACTGAGAAATCCTAATGGAGGGGAAAAAAACTTAATTTCTATAGAGAATTAGAAATTAGTCTGGTTTCTGTGAATCTCGTGTCATAACATAATTATTAAAAAACTCCTTAGGCTTTGCAGGCATGATTCAGAGAGAACTACAGTGGTAATATAAATACGATCCATCGCAACTGTGCAAAGACCACTGGATAACTTAATCCTGCAAGGGACTTGGGAGGATCAGAATACGCTTGCCAGATGCAAGATAATGTCAAGTAAATATTTAAAGCTGTAATCGTGCCACAGCATGTTAGAGGATAATAAAAGGTGCTGAAAGGGAGTTAAATGCAGTCAATTTAAATAGGTCATTTAAATGAAGGAAAGCAGCGATGCAATTTTATATCCTGATGCAGAGTCCACCTAACAAGAAGCATACCTAGGGTGAGTAAACTCCTGTGTTTGCTGAGAAGTGATAGAGACTGCCTGCTAGGCTATAAGTACTTTACTGTCTGTTCTTTGCTTCCAGCATCAGTTTACTGTGACTTTCCAGTTGTGGTGTTTTTATGCTGTGTGTTGACAGTTCCTTTCCTGCATGGAGTGTGTGGAGCTAAGGAGTTTTGCTTAAGGTTAATGCTCAGGTAGAAGTTGTATTGTTGAAGTGCAGCCAGGGTGTAGCTGGATGCTGCTGAGAACACCTGGGCTCAGGAGAGCAATTATTTGGGCTTTGGCAAATATTTGGGCTTTGGCCTCTTTCTGACTAGAACTTCAGCCAGATTCCCATTATTTTCACTTTTCTGAGAATAAATAAATGAGATGCAGTCAACATATAATGTGTCAGCTCTCCATACAGTTTTTGTTTTGTTCACCCACAGCTATTTCAAGTGGCCTTCCAGGCAACTGACCACAGCGGGACACTTTGTCTAGACATGATGTGAAGCTAAAGCTGTTAGTCAGACTCTATTAATATATGATATGCAAAGCATTCCTGGAGAGAAACTTCAGTGCATATCTGTCAGATATGACCAAGGGAATCTCTCTTTCCTTGTCTTACCTGGTGGGAGGGAATGGTTTCTGATGGATAAGGGCAAGGTCTAAGCCCCAGTGTCATGAGCAGCTCAGCACAGCGTGACTGTGGGAGCTCTCCGGTGGTTGAGTCAGCCCTGGTGTCAGCTTCTCAGCTGTGAGACAGAACAATTACAGCAATAATTCAAGTCAGAAAATTGACAGAACCATTTAATGTATGTGAGAGTGACAGTGAGTCATCTCTGATCATTGTGTTTAGCAGCCTGGAGATCCACAGGCACCTAGGATAGCCTCAATACCACATCTGCGTGACAGCTCAGGACAAGGAGAAGCAGCTCAAAGTCACTGTGTTCTTCCTCCCAGAGAGAGAGCTTTCTATGGGTTTGGACTCAAAAGACCAAGGCAGTGAGAGGTAGGACCTGTTGTAGACAGGGGTCTAGTGGGGGTAGGATAGCGCGTCTGTTATCTGCAACCTTTATCTCCTTGTCCTTAGCTTGGCGGCAAGCTAGTACCTGCAACTGTGAGCACATTAGCCTGTGTCAGTTGTGTATCAGGTGTCAATGAACAGTTAAAGGCAGACTAAAATGCTAAGAAAGTTTTGCAAAACTCTTTTTAGGATTTCAATCCAGGAGCAGAATACATTGGTAATGTGGAAATTACAGATTTGTATATTCAAAAGTAAAAAGGAGTGTAGACTTGTTTTTAACCTACAAAGACCTCATTTCTTAAATGAATTCTGTGACAACCTGCTAAAAATGTATTTTATGTTCTTCAACAGCCATTTAAGTGGAGTTGTGGGGGCTAATATTAAAAATAATGTGAGTGCTTGCCATAAAGGGCAAGGGGCAATAGAAAGACTCCTACCACTGGTGACTGGAAACTGTGCAAATTGTGCTGAGCACACACTTCGCAAAATTGAACTGTCCAAAGCAGCACAATGCTCAGTAATAAGCGTTTGGAGGACCTACATCCTCGAGAACTTGTTTTGACAGTTGTATGGGCCAAATATTCAGCTGCTGAAAATTGCTCTGAAGCTTTTATTGATTTTTTTTTTTTTTTCTGGACCTGGTATGAATCCACAAGTTCTAGACATTTACAGCAACAACAAGCCCTTTTCATGTTATGAAGTTTTTGAACCAACTTCCAGAATAAACATTTTAATTTATTTTGATCTATGTAAAGGCCCAGTAGCCACGAATACAACAATGACATGAAATAGTGACATGTCTCTAATATGGATGGTTTCAAATCAGTAGGAAAAGTGGTTGTGGTACCACCAGAGGCAGATCCCCAACTCCATCCAATCTGTAGTATGCAGCATCCTTAATTTGAAGACAGTGGCTTTTTCTTCCACTAAAATAAAGAGTACTTACTACATCCCAAAAACTAAAAGCAAATTTATATCGTGGGATTGGAACAATATATTTTTTTCTAAGAAAGGCATTTGTCCTTGCTAACTTTGATATACTGCTATAAGCTAGAGGACTGCGGTATTCGCTTCATGCACTGGAACGTGAAATGTAATGATTTTTTTCTTAGAGCTCTGCTGTGCTTGCTGCCTTGGGTTATTTTTTATGTCATTTACAGTGCTGAACACCAATGTGAGCATATTATGCAATGTAGTGTAAAAAATATATACAAAGGCAATAAATTCCACTATTATTTCTGCTTTAAGAGAACAGCCTTATTTGATCATTTTTGAGTTCTGAAGAAGTTAATTCCAAACAGGGTTTTGCAGCTTGAGTATTTACAAGTGCACATTTATGTGTGTTGTAGAAGTTCCTGATGCAGACCTGTCTCCCACGGCTGGCAGTGGATGGTAGCTGTGCAAGCTCAGGGAGCGACAGTTGCCCAGGCATGGAGATCACCTGTAGCAACATCTGAATTTCATGTTAAATTATGTGGAAATGTGTGCTGGTTTGTGAAAGTTCTAGCATTTATTTTCCTATGACCTCGTCACTCTGCCCTTCCCATTGGTGACAACATGTCACTCAATCATGAACAACTGCAAGGTATGTTGGCCTTGGTTGGACTGTTTTGAGCAGACCAGCGATCTCCTAGGCCAGAGTAATTCATATGAGTTATTTACAGTTTGGCTTAAGCACAGTTCCTCTTGGTTTTTTAACTCTTTTTTTTTTGCTAGCATGCAAACACACAGTATTGAAATTACTTTCAGATCAAGCTGTAGAGTGTCAGTGTTTTTGTGTTCCAAGTTGTGTGCACAGGCATCTCAGCACACCTTGGGGCACACAGGCATTGTTTCAAATGTACCCTAAGCTATGCCAGTGGAAGCTCTCTTGGTTTATCTTCCCACACTTGTTACACACCTGCCTGTGAATTGCATGGCCCTGTGGCATTGATTCTCCTATTGAGTGAAGGCAGCTAAAAACAATAGGAGGAACAATAACCTTAATTTTTAACCTATTGAAAATAACTTCCATCCACGTTAATTTCAAGTTAAATTAGATATTTTTTTCTTATCTGAAATTGTTTTTCCACTGTTCGTCTGGCAGCTGTATGCATGCCACTTGCCCGCTGGGGCTGCCAAACCAAAGCAGCACAGAGGGGTCTGCTGCTTCCCAGGACCGCGGCAACATGCTGCGCACCTCTCGGTGGCACACTGAGGTTTACTGCTACTACTGATTAGTTTTCTGTGCTTTGCTTTGAAAGATTTCCTCTGAGGCCATTTCTCAGAACAGCTCTCTCTGTAATGAGTTTGAATTTTAAAACACTCAATTTCTTGCCTCCTCCTTTTTGTTAATCCACAGTAAATGAGGCAAATAATTGGGAGGTGTCACCTGTCCTTTCATGAATGGTGCTTCTGTTCTTGTCCCCTCCTTTCAAGTGAAACGCCTGAGAGCTACAGGAGTGAAGAGTCTCTGAAACAGTCTTAGACTATTGTGCTGCTGCTGCTTTTCTGTTCCCCGGGAGGTGTGGCTGATCCTTCTTTCAGCTTTCCAGGAAGGATGCAGTCTTTTATAAGATTATTTTGTTGCCTTCTTTTTGTTGGTTTCTATTCCTTATTCTTGTCTTTCAGGATTATTCTGATTTCTGTTAGTTCTTTCTTTGTGATATCGGGTTGTTGTTTTTTCCCTCCCCACTGCTAGAGAAGTTTATGGCTCCTTTTGTAGCCCTGCTGTTGTCAATAGATGCTCTATAAATAGGAAGAAAAAAGCTACAGGCATTCCCGCTTCTCTTGACTTCCTGTGTCATTTGAAACTATTCTCCTAGCTCCAAATAGGGCTAGATTAATAATTAAATTCTTATTAAATTTATGTTGCACAAGAGCATTCTAATATTTCAGAAGCAGTGAACTACAGCTCTCCAAAGCGCTGTTAGCTTCCCACTTATCCCTGGACCTTTCTATCAGTCCTCTTGCCGCCACCTCCTCTGCTTGCCTGACTTTCCGTACTCCATAAGGATATTATCTTAGGAACAGCAACACTTCTCACTTTTTCTCCCAAGCTTTCTCAATGGAGGTAAACATAAGTTCACTGTGGTACATTGCATGAATCGGAGATATTCGCTGCATTGAGCTGGTCACAGTGGGTTTTGAGGCAGGCAGGGATGAGTGAGAGGTGTGAGCAAACTCTTCTTGCCATCTGGGGCTGCTTCCCATCTCCTGTCATCCACTAGGCTCCTTTCCTTGCATTTCTGCAGCAGAAAGAGGAATGATCGGTCCGCAAGCTGTGTGTTCATGCATCAGGTGGCAACCAGAACTTGATCTGAAGATGCAACGTCATTTGGTGGCTGTGCAGCTTGAATGGGTTATCCTCTGAAGCTGGCCAAGCAAGTCTTGTTATTTCAGTATCCTCCCTTGAGCCAGCCCTTACTTCTCCACAGAATGTCCCTGATAAGCCTGTGGCGTCCTTACAGCTTGCTGTAGGCTGGTCTGTGTGCCTGTTGCTGTCGATACACACACTCCAGAAAAATGTGTAGTACACTGTAAATTACTATCTTGCCTGCTGTGGTGCATGAAGCAACCCACCTGTTTGGAAAGCAGCCAGCTTGTGCTTATTTTAGCAGTTGGGTAAAGCAGAAAGCCACTTAGAGTAGGCAGGGAAGCAATATTTATTCATTCAGTGGCAAGCACAGCAAAGTGGTGAACGGAGCTGGAGAGTTAAATAAGAATGGGCACATATCTTGCATAGCAAAACTGGTGGCTGGGAAGGAAAAGGCAATGGGTCTGCACAATGGAGAGTAGGTTGTGGATGTTACTTAGCTCTTGATGAGCAGGAGCGTGGATCTTCTCTTTATCACAGCTTACATGCAGGAGGCTGAAAGCTCTGCCTAGGAGCATCTGAAGATGAAACTGCGATTCCCCTAAACCCTGTTCTTGCATGCGGGCACAGTGAAATCATGGTTATAGGCAGCTGCGTCACTGAGTAGTGGCAAGATTAGAGTTAATCAAAGGCTGTTTGGTAGTAGATGGGTACGGGCAATAGCTAGGAAATTAGGCTCTTTGCAGAAATGTTAGTGCCCTTCCCACAGGGGAAAGAGGGCGTGCATTCTTAGCAGCATTTATGAACAAACTTTTGATGTTGGATGTCACTGTCTTTATTATGCACAAGGATCTAAACGCAGCCTTATCTTGGCTAGTCTTCTTAGAGGACAACAGCCTATTACTGCTAGCAGTTAATCCAATTACTCTTTTAGGTCAAGAGGGAGTGTTTGTGCAAATATTTTTGGAAGATCTGAAACAATTATAATGTGTGATTAAACCAAATAGAGCATGTTTCAGAATTTTTCAGCAGATCAAAATTTTAGAAATTCCTGCTCATATTGAAAGAAATATGTTCAAAAGAACTGCAGGCTTTTGATTTTGATTGCCAGACAATAGTTGCTTATTTTAGCAATGAAGATATTTCACAATTGAACGTCGTTTCAAATCAGAAATAAAACCACTATCTAAAATCATCAGTGAAATTCTTTGATGTGGGGGTGAAGACAGGATTGTGCAAACCTTAAGAATTAATTCAGAATGAAATGTTTTGCCTAAAGCAGGTTTTAACTGCATCATTTTGGTTCACTTTGTTCCTGGTTCTCTAATGAGGATTTTATTGAGCGTATAGGGAAGGGACTGTGAAATAACTACCAATGATCTATCTAAAGCATGGAGGAGAGAAGTTTGTTCCCACTTTCTTGAGGGAGAAGGCGTCACAGTTGATGTGCCAGATTAGACATTCTGCTTTACACATGCTCGACCAACCCCTGGGAGTAGTACTGTAGCACTCCATCTCCCTTCACAGCCTTTTGCAGAGGGGATTCTACTTCATTTCCATCTAGGAAGGAGTCTCCCAAGTAGGGTTAGGATTTGACAGAAATTTTTGGGGGTGCTTATGCTGCAGCCTCTGCTGTAGCTTTAGCACTCGAGGGCTGTTAGGATCAGATTCAAGCTTGCATGGTTGGTTGCAGCTGCTGCTGGGGTAACAAAAGCCAATACAGTGAGCAAAATCGATATGCAATGTGGGATGGGGATGCTTCCCCGGGGCTGGGTAAATGCTGAGATCCAGGCTGCTCCTGCCTATATCAGTGGGAATATTTGCCTTACATGGCAATCATAGCAGGAGCTTGGTTGTTTGCTTTACCACAAGGATTATTGCTTGGACATCAGTGATGAATTTCAAATGTTCCTGTGACATTTATGCTGTAAATAGGGGTTTATCCTCCCTCTCCCATAAGACACAGAAAAGAGCTCTTAGACCATTTACTGTTGAATCCCAAAAGTCTCAACTCCTAGTAACCAACACAATCTAATTTAGATCAGCAGTTTGAAAAATCATTAGTTCAAGTAGTAAAAACTCTCTATTAAACAAGGAATATACTTCTCCAAATCTGGAAGTATCTGAGCTCTTAGAGAAAACTATTGCCAATCTCAGAATTTATGCTTTATTCGTACATGCCATAAAACTGTCCTTTAAATATCAGTTCAAAAATAAGCACAGAGAAATCGTTGCTATAGAGGAGATTTATAGTGTTGGTTCGAGAACAAAAGACCAGGCACTGCTTCCTGGTAAGAAGAGTGAGGGAGTTGTGCTACTGGCAGGCTGTCATCCGTCACAGATCCTGTCCAGCAGCTGCCTGCAGATGTAATGAGAGTTTTCATTTTGTGCAGTTCTACTTTTGAAATATCATCTAAAGAAACTCAAGGTAAAAGTTATTTCTCCCACAAGGTGTTTTTGCTGATTGGTTTTGTTAACTTTGAATGAGCATTTCTAGTATGGTGTCTGGTTTTCGTGGTGTTCTGGGGAGAAAGGTGGGGAGAAAGGCAAAAGGAGGGACCCCAGAAATGGCTTGTTGGGAATAAAAATTGGAAAATTTGGCTGCTTGTGTGACTTCTATCTTTGTTGTGAAAACTGCAAGTCAGAGTCAATCAGACTTAAAATTTGAGAGCACGCAGATGAAAGCTGAAAGTAAGGATTGTGGGTGACACAGAAGCACCACGGCTGTTTGGTAAGAATGTCTTGATGGGATTTTGGCAAAGCTGGATAGGGAAGTGGCATGGATAGACAGTATTGCCATTAAGGTGGTTTGAGTGCAACACAGCTCCAGAATAGCATTTTATTTTGTTTGTTAATTAGCTGGTAAGTACTTTTATGTCCTGATCAGGTGGCTAACATAAAAAATCACACCTTCACCTGGAATAGATTAGGGAGAAAACAAAGCAGTAATGAAAAGGAGCAAAGGGAATTGTTATGTCATGTATACCTGAGAGTTTTTCATCAGCTGCTTCAACTGGGAATATGTTATTATGGAAAAATACCTCCGTTTCCTACCCTTTCCCTGTCCTGCCAGCAATCATTTCAGGCAAGTTATTTTGGAGAGGTTTTTTCTTTATCTGTTCCTATAAAAAGCTAGAAGCAACTTGATATTCCTAAAAGGGAAAAAAATATTTATTGCATAACTCTGAACAGCCTCTGGGGCCTGGGTAACCACTCATGACCTTTCTTTCCTTTTTCTGTGTGGCAGAGGACGAAGGAGATGTTCAGTGAACATCACTGCTTTGTTTCACAGCACAGCCTGGCAGGCTACACTGGTGAGGCATGTGCTGCTGCTCTTATTTTTCAAAAAGGAATCATACTGGGGGAATATTTTGTTTGCAGTTGGCTCCGTTGTGGTGAAGAGAGGGGATTTTCTTCACTTTGTGGATGTGTGATTTAAGAGATGCTTTAATGCTCTTCATGGCTTGAAGATCTAGCATACAGTCATGACTTTAGTCCTGCCAAAATGCCAGAAAATCTCATTGATTGCAAGTATGAGTGTTCTGGGGCTCACAGCACGTAAAACTAACTGGACTAAGAAAAGTAGGGGAACTGAAGGAGTAGGAAGGAAATTCATGTTTCAGGTAATGATATGAAAGTTCATTCAAGGAGGGTGTGGATTCATGGAAGGATAATATTTTTGTCTTAGATTGTGTCATATATACAAGAACACCAGTTTAACAGGAACATGGGGATTTCTTTTGCCTAGATATCAATACATATTTACCCTATGGTTGCTACAACCTTTAGCTAACAGAGCTGAGCCCTTGTAAAACAAGAAGGTGGGGAGAGGAGACATGCTTCCTTACAGCTTTATTAAAGTCTGAATAATATCAGAGATTATTCGGTTGGAACATGAGCCAAGGCCTGTGGACAGGGTTGATGTTATGATTTCTGGCAATTCTAGATGGAACTAAAATGCAGTTGGACATAAAAGAAAAACACAAACCAGCAGTGTGTTTAGCTGGTGTGTTTATATGAAGTAAACATGTTTGAATTTCTCTTGAAAAACATCCTGGTGCCGGCAGTCATACTAAAGATCACTTTACTTTCTCTCTGTAAGGCATATAGGAAGAAGGAATTTTTTTCCTACCCGTTTGTTGACAGTAAGTTTTTGTTATTGTAATTATTATTATTTTTAAAAAACTAAGGTCTGTGCTACAGGGTGATATTTAGCAAGTTGAATGCTTTGATGTGGGAAACATAAGAGTTACTGCAGCTATTTTATGCTAACTGCTAAGCAAATTCCTCTCATGTATATGCAGCTGCTGTGGTTTTGGTCCCCATCAAATTACGAGGAGAGGGTGAGGGGAATAAAAAAAGATACATATATATATTTTAAAGCTATTTATCATTTTCCAACTGAGAATATGCAACTTCTTTACTAGTATCTTAATGACCTGTGTCTGTGACAAATGAAGTCTTTTTCTTGTTTTACTCATGGGAAGACAGAAATGTTTTACCCGTGAGGATGGGGGAGTACATCAGGTTGAGGAGCTGCTGAAGTATAACAACAGAGGCATAGCCAAATATCAGAGGCTGGCAGAATGACTACACATCTGCCTTCAGGAAGGTAGCCAAGGAAATGTAGATATGCCTCAATGAAGGCTGCTTCTAACGGCTCTTGAGAACAGAGTCCACGTGATGGAGTGAAGCTGGGCATCTGGCAGGCTTCTCATTGGTCTTCTGCTGTCCTTGTTGAGCTTAGCGTGGGTTTGGATTACTACCCAAGTTAGCTAATTTAAAGCTAACTCATGTGTTTGTGCATTACACAGAGAAGTAGAAGTGTATTCTTTTGATTTTTGTTAATTCCCTAAAATTTGTTCTTTCTCTCCTACTCTGGTGTATGTGTAATTCTTTCATAAGCATGGGTTTTATCCCATGAGCAAAATCATAGCAGATTCCTAGCGATATTACTCCCTTTTTTGAAAGTGTTTGCTCACAGTTGTTTAATAATGATCTTTTTGTGGTTGTGCACTGATTATTTTTAATCATAAAAAAAAAAAATTAGATTCTGTGTCATTGAAACTTCCCTGTGCTTTCCTTCTTGGGACCCATAATTGAGATTTGGTAGCTGTGATTTCAGTGACTCCTTGAGTGTGTCTGGCTGTTGTCCTAGCAGGGAACAGGAGGTCTGGAGGTCAGGGGCTATTCCTAGTTTTATAATAAATTCTCAGCCTGACTTGAGGCCATTCATCATGTTAAGAGAAGGTTTTAGCTGTTCCGTTCAGAACACTGACAGCAATTAAGGTATCCATACATCATTTGAGCATTAAAGCTTTATTAGCGCTGTGGTTCCTAGGGTTTGCTCCAGATGTCAGTGCTGCGATGGTCCTCCAAACCCAGACTTATTTACATCTTCTGTCCTGCGTTCTACTAACCCAATGTTTTTGTTGATTTCAGCATGTTCTTCACTTATTGAAGGTGTGATTCTCTTTGTGTCTTGTTTGCATTTAAATAAATCGGAGGGGGGGTGGGGGGTGGTCGCATTATGAACATACAGGTGACCAAAAAAATAGGTGCTTAAACCATACCTCTAGGTAGTCACTGGTAGCTCCTTCTCCCCTGCAGACCCTATTTAGCAGCTGCTAGCCTGATTTCTGCTTTTTTTTTCACCGCAGTGGTAGTCCAGCACCACACAGCATTGAAACTTGTGGTTAATTCTCTGAGCCTCCACAGTCGCATGGGATTTCTCAGGGAGGGTTCTGCCTCTCAGAGGGTCAGCCCAGGGACATGCCTTTTGCCCAAAGCTGTTTTTGACAGCAGGGGATGCCCTGCTATGTATCAGCCAGCTTGCTGGCAGAAGGTAGCTGTGCGTTTCACTCCTCTGCTGGCTATTCATGTTTCATGGTGCACGTTATCCTGTATCCCTGTAAATGTCAAAGGGATGCGCCACAGGGCTCCCGTACCATTGACGTCAGTGGCACAGCCTGCTGATGGCTTTATACAGATGCTGGAAACAGCAGCTTCTCTATGGTGTCTTTTTGGAGGGGTGACCCATCAGGCGTGTTGACTCTTAGCAATTACTCCCAGCAATCGTCCTTCAGTCTCAGGAGTGTCAGTATGTTTCATGGGCACATGCACACCCTTTAAACAAGAAAGAGTAAAGCTAATATTGTTAAGGGAGCAATTATATGGCAACCCAGACCTCGTGTGCTTTTGACCCGAGACCCTTTCTTGAGCCACTAGTGTTTTCGTATTACCTTATATATTGCTTTTAATGATGCTTTATATGAATTATTAATGCGTGTTACTGTCACTGCATGTAGTCTAATGAAGCAACCACAGCCAAGGTGCAAAGTGTTTCCTACGGATTAATGAGGTCTTATAAAAAAGGTGACTGCCTACTGTGAAAAGAAAGGCTATCAAGTTGAATCACATATTTTATCAACTAGATGTGGCCCTTACTAATACTATTCTTGACAGGAGAGAACAAAATCAAGTGCAAGAAAAACGCAAAAGGATCGTATTTGTTTGAAGGGAACCATATTTAAATCCAATAGTGTTTTTAAAATGATTATCCATTGGCAGATATTTAGGAAACAGTTAAATTGTTTGAATTAATGACCAACATCCCAAACATCTCTATACACATATAAACTTATATAGTGCTTGTACAGCTCCAGTTTTAAACTATCCTATCAATAGTGACTTTCCTGATTATTGGAATTTTGCTTTCCTGATTGTTGGAATTTTACTTTCCTGATGATCTAGTGGGTGGAGGTGGCTTGGAGTTTTTTTTGCTGTAGAGTTGGAGAATCTCAGCTTGGTTTTGACTGTAGTTTTATATCTCTGAATCATACTATAAATAACTAGTAGTGGTTAGAGACTGTCTTTTGAAAAGACATTTAATTTTTATTCTTGAGAGAAGATCTGTGCCTCAAAGCTGTAAGCTGAGGAATTTCACTGTCTCTGTTGTTAAGGGTTCATTTTTTAGATAGTGAAAGAGTGTTTCAATTCTTTCTAGTAATATAATAGTTTGTGGTAGCTGGAGCTTTCTGTATGCTGTATATTTCATCTTTTTATCATTTAATAGTCTGACCCTATTGCGAAAACATTTCAGACTGCATGTCATTTCTATTATTAATGGTGTTATTGATTTATAAGATCAACTTTTAAAATGACTTACTGTTTTACAAGAAAACTATCAAAAGGATTAATGTGCTTTCTTTTTGTACATCTACTCTTCTATCCATTGAAAAGGATGATCGAGTCAAATGTCATTGGATTATCATCATTGCTCTAAGGGGCTGTGTGTAATTACATATCGTGTTAAGGGCATGTTCTTTTTGCTTTGGGGAATAGATACACTGATGTGGCATTACCTGCAGATGTAGAATGATTCCTCCCTAATGTGAACACAGAGATTGCTTATGGCGAGGCAGTAAAAGCATGTTTGGTTGCTTTTTTTCCTTAATCTGCATGCAGAATAGATATAGGTGCTATAGGAGAGTAAAGCAAAGACGTAGGAGAGAACCTTATAGCTGCTTTTTGGAGCAGGATGATTTTGTACTATTTATTATATACCTGCATGAAACGATATAGAGTGTTGATGTTTATGAGAAGTGTGGTTTATAAAAGTAACTATTTTCCCCACCCTTCTACCACCATGACTAAGATACTTTACACTTGAAATTTTATTTTCCTCCTATAATGTTCTTCCCCTCCTTTCTTTCCCTGACCCTGACATAATGTAGTTGATTTAATTCTCTAGATTGCTTTCCTCAAGCTCTAACTTGAGTTCATTTTGTTATATGGTGACCACAGTTATGGATGACGCTCCCCCTGGCACACAGGAGTACATTATGTTACGGCAAGATTCGATCCAATCTGCGGAATTAAAGAAAAAAGAGTCCCCTTTTCGTGCTAAGTGTCACGAAATCTTCTGCTGCCCACTGAAGCAAGTGCACCTCAAAGAGAACACAGAGCCAGAAGGTTTGTGGCGCTATGGATCCATGTTCTGTTTGTTTCTATTATTATTTTTATTTTTCCATGTATGTCCCTAGAGTGTGCTGTGTGTTTTCCAGCCTGTGTCAGTATAGTGCAACTGATGCAGGAAGCGTGATGCACTCCATGTCCCCCTTTGCTTGCCTGTTAGTGTCTGATTCAGCTATCACGGGACACTATAATATAAGCCATGTACAGTATCATTTTAGACAAGAAGTAAAAAGGCGCTGCTTTTTCTTAATAAAGTTTGTTTGTTTCAGCTCTCATCATTACACACTGCCCGTTTTTTTGGCTGCCAAAAGTTGCTTGCTACTTAAACAGCATCAATTCCTAGTTGGTTCTTTCTAGCAACATTTTCTGAAGCTGCACTCTGCTGAAAATATGGCACTTAGACTCAGATTCGGCTTGTCCCCAACACCTTTCACTCCATAAGGCTTCTGCATAGCGCTAGAGAATGCTTATGACAGCTGTACTTCAGTAAAGCAGGATGAAGTTTGTATGTAATGCACGCCCAGTTGCATTTTGGAAAATGAAATGCATGCAGAGCAGAAAAAAATAAGTAGAATGTTTTCCTTTTCAGATAAAGCAAAGGTATGGTCTCTTCTAATGCTGTGTTTACTAATATGAAATTATTGATGAGGTATCTGTATCTTTAACTTGTATGTCTACAGTATATAAGATTAAGCTATTTTAAACTATATATTTTAATATTTTCTCTTATTGTTCAATATCTGTTTTGCATTATTGCCTCGTATTTCACATGGTAAGCCTTTTACTTTTTGCATAAGCTCTAGTATCTGCCAAGACAAATAATGCTACTGCTGGTAGATATGTTTTAAGATGAAATATTCAGGGCTGGATTCTACCATAATTGAGTCTGCAGGAATGGCAGAAATGAGAAGATTGGAGCCCTTTCTCACAAATCACTTGTATTATTCTCTCTGTAATAATGGGCATCGGTTGCTCAGCTGTCACTATTAGCCCAAAATATTTCAGTCAATTGCTTTCTCCTGGTACATACTCCAAATTTTTCATGAATGTTCTTTGCACCACTTCTGGGAGATTGCATTTTTTATTTTAGTAGTATCTTACTAAAATAGAATTTCTTTCTCATCTCACCAGAAATATTGTCTGACACAAACCACTGGTGTGAGGTGGGTAGAGAGGTTTTTGTTTCACTGAATATTAAAATTGTGTTTTGAAAACGCAAAGCCTAATTCTTCTCTCAGTTCTGGGTATGACTTGATAGGAGTTGTGTTTTCGTAATTCTGAACTCAATTATCATGAAGGAAAGGTGAATCCCATAGCACTCTTCTGGATTAGCAAATATAATGAATTTCCTGTCATCTGTCAGGATTTGTGTTGTTCTTGAGTAAATTATGAACCCAGAACTGTTCATGTCAAGCTCCTCTAGGAATATGATGACAGCTGAGAATTAGAGGTGCTCGGCATCCTTGACAACTGATAATTGGTGAAATGAAAGGTTCGATGTGAGCCATAAAGAGAAGGGCCCTAAACTTGGCATCATTGACTCACGTGTTGTATTTCACTTTTTCTTTCTGCTCACGTGGGACTCCAGCAGAACCTGATGGTCATTTCAGTGGGACTTATACTAAGAGATGGATTCCTACTGGGGACTAGCTCTTTGCTAGGTCTGATCGTTTTCAGTGAATAAAATGATTTATACACTAATGGCATGTAATGTTCAAGAGGAGCACCTGAGGTGGAGTTGTGCTGGGCATTTTATCTCTAGAGCGTGATTCTGCAGGGGCCATGGTTTTGTTCAATGCTGAGGAATTCAGGATCTGCAGAAACTTGCAAGGTGCAGGCTCTAAGTGAAGACCTGGGAAGTATCATTTCTGCCCCACTGTCACCTGGAAGCCAACAGTTGGTCTTCTCAGATTTTCCATAAATCTACATACTCTTTCCAACAACAGCTGCGCTACTCCTTCTTCCATGGCATATGATATTGTTAATCATTGTCATTGAAAATACTTAGTTCTAAGAAGAAAGCTTTTCATATTTTACTGTGGTATACAAGAATGAGTGTCTCTTCCCCTTTACCTTTTTATCCTTTCTCCTCTCCTCCAGGAATTTTATATTACTAGACAGAGCACAAGTAGGTATGGCCTTATTGTCTTATCCCACAACCATCTGAATTGATTGAAATTTACAGGGGTATCACTTTTTATTGTTGTGTTATTTCTATATGTATTTCCATGAAAGATGTTGCCTCTAGCATGAAAGAGAAAATATATGTTTAAGAATCCTTCTAGCCTCTTCAGCTTAAATTGCCTGGGCTGGATCGGTCTTTTTCTTCCAGATCTGTGAATTGCCTGGCAGTGGTGTTAGACCCACTTGAAAGACTGATGTGTGTCATCTGCAGTGGTTTGTTGGCATGAAGCTTGAAAAATTTTAGTTATGAAATGATCTGAACTATGCCTTCAGTGCAAACACTAAACCAGTCCATTGAAGTTAATGGAGTGGCTGAAACAAACCCTACCTGAACACCTTTTAGTGTGAACCCAGCAGTTAACAGCTCAGTTGTGCTATGAGGATGAAAGAAAATAACTATTTAAACCTATTGCTGTAGCATGATTTACACATTTTTGAAGGTATTGGCATGTACGGCAACTAAGAAGCAATTAGGAAAACTTTCCAAATAAAATATCATAATGGAAGTTTTATGGAAAACTGCAGACTTGAAAGACTGCGGAGTATAAAAATGTTTTATCTCCTGAGTAATGACATGGGGACACATAGTAAATCCTTTGTGTTTCTAACTTTCCTAACTCTGTCTAAATATTTTATTTAGATGATGGGTTTCTTCTATGTACTTTTAAACCATTTTCATACAGGGTTAAAGCTTAGGGCATCTTATTTAACACTTCAGGATCTGAACTTCCTAGGCACGCATGATGATAAAAGATTTTCCTGGCTTTTTGTAGGGATGTTTGGGAATATTCTCATCTTTTCTGGAAGACTTGCATACCACCTCACTCTGGTATCTGAATCAGGTGGCCCATTGCTTCTCTTATCTCAGGCCCATTTTTTGAAGCAAGAGAAGGAATGAGAAAATCAGATCCATATTTCTTAAATTAACCTGTCTTGGATTCTTGTTCTTTTCCTTACCCCCTACCAGCCTATTTGCAATATCATCATTTTTCACAGCACCTTATATGCCTCAAATACACCTTAGCAGAATACATCCAGAGCCAGTACATCAGCCTGGAGGACACACAGAAGTTCCTTGATTCTTCGGGTCCAGTGCCAGCAGGGTGATGTCTGTCAGTCTGGATCGCAGGTCAAATAGAATACTGCCTTTCCTAATGCTATGGGAAACTTTGGGCTAAGTTAAAAGATGAACTGCTTTATTCTGCATCATTCCAGCTTTGTTTTGTCAAAGTCATTCTACAGTTAACATTGTCATGGATCTCTGAAATGCAATAAAACAAGTGAACCTGACATCTTACCTGGATTCTAGGTCCTGTGGGCATTGTGCATGGTTTACAATTACATCCAAGCAGCAGCAAAATACAGGGTGTTTTTGTAGCTTCCCTCGAGCTAGGAATACACTGCTAGCAGGAGAAGGGCCATCTGAAGTACATTTTGCAGCTATTTGTTCTCTTAAATAGTTTAAACATAAGCTGCTGCTATCTGTATAAAACATGGTTACATAAAAAGAAGTCTGCTCCTGGAAAACTAATTTGAGTTGTATTATTGCATCCAGAGAAGGGAATATAATGAGAAAAAATGTTTTTTGAAAACACCCATTGGTTAGTCACAGTCACATAATCAAGAGTCTTGGCCTCTTGCCCACAGTTCTGTTTTCATGTGGGGAGTTTTGCCTTTTTTTTTTTTTTTTGGGTAACATTTAGTCTCCCTCCAGGCATACATAACCTTTTTACACAGCAAAGCAGACAAGCATGGCAAAATATGTATTGGGGATGGGGAAAGGGAAATCTGGGATAGCAGCTGGTAATGAGTAAAGGCAGCTTCCCTCAACCAACAGGAAATCTGATTAGATAGAAAATGTTAAGGGTGCTAATGTGAAACAGGCAGCTCTGTGGTTGCCCTTGACAATGGCTTGTCATCTTCATCCCTAGCAATGGGATGACTGGCAGAGCCAGTCTTGGGGGCGAGGAAAAGGTAGGACATTCAAGCACATTATGTGGGAGGCTGGCTCTTCTGCCTCCTCTGTGTGCACACATGGTTTTGTCACCAGCAGAAATTCATACTCAATGTCCCTTTGGTGCTCCAAGTGTTGTGTCACCACTGATACTGCTGTTACTTGGCACTGTAATTATACATTTTACTTCTAGACCAGATCAGTCCTATTAGCCCAACTCCTTCATTTAATTATGTTAATACATATGCATTTTTGCATTTTAGAGGAGAAAAAGAAAGAAGGGGGAGGAGAACCTGTATTTGAAATCATGGAGAACTGTGAGACGATTTTAAACTTTATGTATTGTTCAGCACTGAAAATACTGTGAGGAATAATAGAGATGAGCCGTGTGAAACAGGTACCTTTCGCCTCTGCCATTCATGTCTGAGATCACCTGGCAAACTTGGCTGTGAGGTTCAGTGAGGAAGTTCAGCATCTGCACTCTGGTGCATTCGACCTCAGATTGAATCTGGACCAACAGCTGCCTGAAAGGAATTCACTGCCTCATTGAATAGGAGCTCTGACTAGGGTACATGATCCTTTTTAGGAACTGTATTAAGATGATGCTCCCTTGATATTAAATTGATCCCATTTTGTAGTTTTTTATGATGTTTTTCATCCAATTTGCTATGGCTCTTATCAAGAGGAGTTTTTAACCCTCTCCTCCTGCACCTAAGCTGTCTGGCCTGGAGAAGCTGATTCCAGGGAGGGGAGGAGGGTGAGGAGGTAGTCTGCTATTGGCTGGTTCGGACCTTGCAGCTCTCACTGTTCTTATCGTCACCCTTGCCCTCAGCAAAACCTTGATTTTGACTCTGCTTTCTCCTGCACCTCTTGGGTCCCCCTGTGGGAAACATAGAAGCTTTGACCTTGTCTCACTCCCAAGTCCTGGCACTGGCAAGAGGAAGCAATGAGAAATGCCTGAGCCTTGTCCCATACTAAATGAAAATAACCTCTAAATCCTGTCTGTCTGGATACACGTGGAGTTGCTGAGCTATGGGACCATATCTGTAGTGAAGCATGGTCTAAAAGGAATGACATAGGTCACAAAAGCCAAAGGTCCGAAGCTGCTGCTGTTGTAATGGCTTCTTCACCCAAAGAGAAACCAACTTTGACTTCAGTGATGAAATGATAACCTTCTGTTTGGGGCAATGGGGAGCAGTGGTTACAACTGCACTCTTATTTTCTTCAGATGCTTTGTACATAAAGCAGAATAGCTCAGTCTTGTAAGTGGCTGAGCCCTCTTGCCCTGATCCTCCAAAGCCTTTAAGCTTGCAATTAACTTTAAACATGTGAGTGCCCCCTGCAGAATCAAAGGGGTTGGGATCTGTTTGATGAGCTTACCTGAACGTAGTCTGGGTCTGGCTTGGGTTCAGGCTCAGACAGTACAAATCCAGAGTAATTTCAGCAAAATCCAAGATTTACTCAATATTTACTTGCCTGCAAGTGCAGTCAGAATTCCCTTATAGTTTTTAATTTGGTTTCTTCTTTTCTTAATCTCTTTGGAGCTTGTATAGTCCTTCTTGCCACAACAGTTCCTCATAGCACCACTATACAGTATGGAAATTTAATGTTTCCTGTTATAAAAAGGGAAGTGAAGAGCTTGATATTTGGGCATCTCATCAGTATTATTAACAATAACAGTGCCCACTGAATCATCTGAGCACTTGGTACTTAAACTATTATATTTGGAGGATTCTGGAGTGTGACGCTTCTAGCCACACTGTGGAAGTACCACAGAGCTGGGAATTCAACGTTTTTCCACGGATTTACACTCGTACTTTGAGGGTTTTTTCTTTCACTTCAGCAGTGGCTTTGCAGCAGCCTGTGCCAGATGAACTGCTGGCTGCTTCCAGCCCTCCCTTCCTCCTGACCCCCACCGTGTGCTTTTGTATTGATGTGTGCTTCAGCAAGCTTTGCCACCGAAATTTTTTTCTCTTTAGTTTTCTGCACTTTATTTACTTTTCATCAAGTTCTTGGCTCTGTGCTGGGTGTTCACACAGCTGGCTGTGTGATGCCTTATAAAAAAACATCTCTTTTAAGGCTAGATGGACATGATTTAAAGAATAAGTCTGTGGTTCACTGTTTAAAGTCCCGAGGAGGAAGCATCTAATTGTTGATAAAATGTTTCTGTCATACTACAGTGATTATAAAGTGAGTATTAAGGAAGGCATTTGAGATCTTGAACAAAAGTCACTGAAAGTAGCATTCTGAATGGCTTCAAATCTCTTTTGTTCATGAATTCACATGTACCTGCCACCTCCCAGAAGACAATGCAAGAGCTTTCCTTACAGCTTTACATAGCTCCTGAGAGCCTTGGGGACAAATTGGAAATTAAGTGATTTGTTGAACTGAGTTTTCCTGATGGAAAAATTCAGAGATGCAGCTGTAGTAGTGCAGAGTATGATTGATATCCAAATTTGTATTCTGTAGCATTGAAGAAGTTTAAGTAAGGGCATTAGGAGCAGTTTTAGTGCCTCTACTTCAAACCAATGTGTTTTAATTCTTGAGATGGAGCTGGCCTCACCACTGAACAGTTCATGGCAACCTAGAGAGAATTCTTATCTCTTACCTTACATTTGTACTCTTCAAGGCAATAATTTTATCTGTACCTTTTTCTAGTTTGCTCCCACCTCAGAATAAATATTCATTATGCCGTCAGATACTGTCTCCATATCTGAAGTAGGATACTTAGACCAAATGAGTCACCCTGCTCTGTTCTCATCTCATCTTTAGAAGGACTCCTTGAGACCTTCAAAGAGAGTTCTTAGTATGGAGGAAGGCCTTTGTGTTGCTACTTTTTAATTCCATGATTCTACTGAGAGAGCATCAGACTTTACTCTTCAGTCTGCCCTCATTTTAAATATGAAGATGTAGTTCTTTATTAATAATGAATGTTCTTCTTTGTACTTTATTCAGCTACATGGCCCGTCATAATTATTGCACGACCCTTTATGAGTGGTAATGTTTGTAGTATTTCAATATTGGCCTTTGGGTTGAGAGCATGCCAAATTTTTCATGCCGTTCTAGATTAGGACAGCTCCAGAAACAAGGAATTGTTAAACTTTTTGGTTATCACTGGAAAGTTGTTTCCTTTCCTAAGGCAAAACAAAAGCATTTAGGCATGTCTACTTGGTGCAGCAGAGTGTACTGCAGAGATCCCCTAGGTGCCGTCCCAGATCTGTGCAGCCCAGTGCAGCACCATACAACGCTGTTGGTAATCTCAGGGATAATTAGCTGGGGTAGCTCACAGTATTATGTTGCAGCGTGTCTATGGTTTCCAATTCCAGGGATAGCTCAGTCAATATCTAACTCGGGGGGGTTCTACTTCTTAATCCGTTTACAGTCTGGGCCTTCAGCAGCTGATACCTCAGTGCGCAAAAGTGAAGCCACAACAAATGGCAAGTTTCATCAGAAAGGCTCGCAGACTCTTACCTCTAGGATTATCTGGAAGAGGACTGTCTTTCTTCAAACTCTGTCTGGCCTCTGTGAGCTCTCTCAACTCTCATGCTTCCCCGTGTTCTGGATACTGCTCTGTCAGAGATGTGGATGATTTCAGAACAAAGCTGAAGAATTTGCCCAGCAGTGCGTTTAATTTCAAACACATGATGAGCACACCATTCAGTAATGTGGGGTAGTGTTTTTATGATTGCATAAGCAATTAACTTTTGGTGATGGTACTTTTGTCTCTATTTTTCACTTTCTTTTAAGTGTCCTGACCTCTGAAGCCAAAAAAACTGAAGAAGCTTTATCCAGACCTCAGTGAGCATAACAGAGGTCCAAAGATTGCAAAAGACTAGAGTTTTCAAGAACACTCAACTAAAATTATCAAATACTTTTTCAATAGTATTGGAGTATCTGGGTAACAGTCAGTGCTCAAACTGTTTCTTGCTCAGCTTTTTCCCCACTGGTATCTATCTACAGAGTTTTCTTGCTGTGTACAAGTTGTTCTGTTGTTGGGTTTGGTTGTTGTCATGAGACTTCTGAGGTATAGAGGGCTCCAATGCTAATAAATTGTGGGATGGTAACTTCAGGAATAGAGATGTTTTCACTTGTATCTCCTGCCTGCCCTCATGGACATCATTGATTTGGAAGCTTTGCCAACTTTGACTTCAATATTGTGAAGACAGATGGAGCTGCATGAAAAGAATCTGCCACGGAGACCATCCACAAGACAAGAATCTGTGACTGTAGTGGATGCATTGCGAAGTTTTCAGTCTTTTGAAAAAGGCATTAACAGCATAAACCATGTTTTTGGTGACTGTCAGTCTCTATTCTAAAGCTGCCTTTCCTCTGAGCAGTCATATGATTTTTCATTTCTGCAACAGGTAATGCCAAGTATGACGCTTAAATGCAAGAGTTGTTAAAAATATAGAGTTTATTTCAGTTGTGCACCTTTACTTAATTGGTGCTTCTGTTTCTCTTACTCTGAAACTCCAGTTTGTTTGAGTCAGTAGTTGAAGACCAAGTTTTGTTCTCTAGTTGCCCTTACCACTGGTGAGTATGATTCTCTCATTTCAGACAAGTGGCAAGCTGACATCAAATGTTTCTAGTGTCTTTCAGATACCATTAGTAGAAAGCGTTTAAGCTTCACATAGGATGTTCGCTTCTAATAATGAGCAATAGAGTTAAACCAGAGTTCATATGGCTCACCATTTTTACAATAAATTTAGATTAATTACCCTCAAAACAGTTGTAAGCAAAAATTGGAATGGAATTTGTGCTGCCAAATGCAAATAAGTGGTTGCTTTAAATCACATGGATATTAAATTAGATAAATTTAAAAAATGGTGAGAAATTTTGCTGGTCTTTGTGCTAATAACAAAGGAGTATGTTTAGGAAATTACTATTTTGACTGTAAATTATTTCTTGTAGTGTATTTAATATGTGCAGTGAAAAGTACAGTCAGTATTATATGGTTCTGGATATATAGGAAAGAAAATAGAGTGCTGGTTATTTTGAAGTTGAGGGAAGCTCTGAGTCAAAACAAGCTTTCCTGCTGGTGCAGAAGAACATCATCTTTATGATATGCAATTGCTACTCAAGAGGAAGTTATATATTCTCTAAAATTCATATGAATGCTCTGCTTGATAAGTTCCTCTGTTCCTTGGTAGCTTCCCTCCAAATAACAGACAAGAAGGTTATTCAAAATCGTTTGTGTGCTAGGTTGCTGGGCCAGCTACCTTCAAGGCAAGCTGAATAGCCCTGAGGAAGGGTAAGCAGATCACCAAAGGGTTCCTGAATTAATGTGGACTCCTTGTCTTTAAGAATGATGACCTTCTAACCAAAAATCTTTAGGTTGTTTTAAAGGATGGCAATTTCTTTTGTGAAGGTTTTCTCTTTGCTGCTTGTTCTTTGATGCACTCAGGTACATGCTTTCCTAAGGATACCTGTGCTGTGTATAAAAAATATTTCTTTCAAATTCAGAATAAGGGAGAATATCTTCAGGATGTAATAGCAGCAGATGCTCAGCTTGTTCAGGCTGGTACCATCAAGAACCATGAGAACTCTTATGAGTCCATAGTTAATAACTACTGAAGACACATTTGAAGATAAATGTACTTTTCAATTGCTTAAAAACACTTCTATTCCTCCTTCCTATCAATTTTAATTTGACAGCAAGTTGCAAAGGAGTGTGGACTGATTATCAAGATGAGTAGAATAGCAAACAATGATAGGAGAATAGGTATAAAGAGTAGCAAGGGGGAGAGGGCAGTTTTTTAACCAGGAGGCATCATAGTACTGAGGAGGAGAGGCTGAAGTGGGAGCAGATGCGTCTAATAGTGGGCAAGAAAAGTCTGGTAGGAGTGATTGAAGCTGGTGATATGGACAGGTGAGCAGGGTGCTTCTAGATTAACTTGTTGGCTGCAGTTGAGGTCCAAAATTGAAAGAGAGAGGCATTCCTGTGCTTCAAAAGAATGAGAAGGCTACTGCATTAGAGAGGAGCTAGAACCCTCTTCTGGATGGAAATCTGAAAGTGAAACAAGTGACCTGGAGAGGACAGAGCTTTATTTTTAGGAGCTTTATTGACAACTTTTAAAGTCAGCTTCTTTCCAACAGAATGATGTTGAGATGGATCCTTGCTGACATTTTTCTTTGAAAGTCCTTGGCCAGACCCTTATTTATAGGTAAAATAGGAATTCACTTATCCTGAGATGCATGTGGTGAGAGTGGTAGTTGGTTTCAGGTCAACTTACTGTCTAAGTTCTGTAATACATCCCCAAAGATTTCATCACATACCTTTGAAAGGCACCAGTGACTTAACCTGGTGTTACAGAGGGCTTCTATATTTAGCTCTCTTCTCTTACAGGAGCTGTTTCCTATTCAGGTGCCAAACCTTCTACTTTCATTCCTTGTTTTATTTCTGTCCGTCTTTCTATATAACCTGTATTTCATGAGTTAGATTTTTTTTCACCTTTGAGTCAATGTCTGTGCTCAATCTATTGTTGCTCTAAGAAGTCCATTTTCTCTCTGTTGAGTTCTAGGGAAAGAATTCTGTCTGGGAGGCAGGAGGAACTTGAGGGAGAAGCACCCAGTTAAACACTGTCAGCTTTTCAGTTTCCTGGAGTTGACGTCTGTGATGACGGCTTACTTTTAAGGACACAAATGTGTAGGAATGTGGGTTTTTTCATAATCCATAAGTCAAGGTTTATAAGAAAAAACATGCAAATCTAAACCCACACACCAGATTTCTCAAGAGATTTCTATTGCTGTAGATTGGTTAGAAAAACAACTTTAGTTTAAAGGTTTAGTTGTACTACTTTGATTTAGGATGGAACTCCAGGGAAGGATCAAAACAGATTGCTTCTTGCAGTTGGTAGTCTGAGCAAATTCTCAAATAGTTTAGGGCTTCTTTATGGTCTTAAAAAATCTAGTGGTGACAGTGTTAGAGCACAGGAGAGCTGATGTCTGATTTTTCCATCATTGTAATAACGAGACTTGTTATTTCTTGTACAATATAACTTGTTCAAATTGGCATTGCCCCATTTGGAGTCAATGGATCTTGAAGCTGTGAAGCAGAGGGTTTGCAGGAGCGGAGTGAGTATTGGCTGAGAACTGGCTCCTAATGCTTTCTTCTAACTGTTTGAGAGACTAAATACTCAAGGTTGATTTCATATGTAGTGCTGCCAAATGTTCCAGGAATCTTCTGCCACTCCATTAAGCTTAGCTGCAATGAAGGTCCTGTAAAGAACAAGTGATAATGGCTTTGCCTGCTTCAGCTACCCTTAATAGCCCTTCTTCTCAGCAGTCTATTAAGAAAACAAGTGAGAGGGGAGGAGAAGAAGAAATCCAAATGCACAGAACTGAGAGATCCTATCTGGAACTGTGTCTTCAGCAGCTTTTAAGAGCCTCTGTGACATGAACCCTGGAGTCTTAAGAGGGAAATGCTTTCAAAATTGTTTTTGTTGGTTCACCAAAAAAAGCGGGGTGTTAACTGTGCAAATGTGCCATGTAATTGCATGGGTCACGTTTCATTATAAATTTTGCATTGCATAAATGAATTGTTTCCATTTGGAGTCTAAATTAAGCCAAGATGGCTTTGGGATGTGCACAGTCTCTTTTTCATTTACTTTTATTAATTGTACTTCCTGAGCTCCTCTCTGCTGAGGAAATTCGTAGTTTAGGGGACATGTAGCTAGGAAGGTGGCTGGCTACAGCCAGCACCCATATTTAGTGGCTTAACTGTATGTTTCTATGTGCATATCAAATCAATAAGTTCAAGTTATATTGCATATCAACAAATGCAGGTAAAGATCTCCTCTGAAGTCTCTTCTGCTCATACCTCTACCAAGTGTGTTCACGTAGACAATGTGGCAGAGAGAAAGGCATCAATGAAAAATATAGTTACTACGTGCAAACTATAAGCAAAGGGGAGGCTGGGAAATAAAAGTGTGTAGGAAAATCCAGAAGTTGCTGTAATTCCTTTGTGGTTGCATTTTGCTCCTTGGTTGTTCGGTTTGTGGACTAGAAGGTAAAAGATTAATGAGCAGAAACACTAGCAAACACCCTTTTCACAGAAAAGAGACTGTTGTGCTTGCTGACTTGCACTGGCATAGTTTCGGGTTTAAAAGTTTTGAAGTTTATTGACTGGATAGGCTACCTTGCAACACCAATTGCTGCTGTCTGAGGACAAGTGTATTTCCAGTTAAGGGTGTGATTTTGTTAAAGTAATAGACTTGGTTCTTACTCATTCTAGGTCATTCACACATTTTGATGGTTGGAAGGAACCTCACAGTTATTCTTTTAAGAATGGTATATTTTCTTTTAATTCCCTTCTCACCAAGGGGAAATAAGAGTCAGGACTTTGTGCTTCCTTAATAATTAACCAATATATGAAATGGCTTAAGACAGTCCTAAGATTTTTTCTTTGCCTCTCTACTATAACTAAGTCTATTAGAGTTGAACAATGGGGAAACCAGGAGTTTTTCTTTCTCATAGTGAATGAAGGAAAATGTCAATGCAGAGACCAGATGAGACATTCTGCAAAGTATATCAAATTGTTCTTCATGGCAAAATCACTTATTAGGACAATTAATGCAGAGGTGTTGTGACTAGGTGTAAAAAGTGCTGAATAGTGTCAAGTTTGTAATAACTATTCAGCAGTGGAGGGTGGGAATTCAGTAAAGAGCAAAGACCTTTCTATGCATGAATTGTATATGAATTGAGCAGTGTTCTGCATAGAAGAGTATTGCAGCAGGAAGCAAGGAACTAACCTCACCCACAAAACACAGTAGTAAGTTTTCTACTTGGATTTCAAGCTTGAAAGGATTAGATTTTTGGGAATTGCAAGTGGGCTGGCATCACTCAAGGCAGAAGTGACATCTGAATAATGGAGCCCATAGAATCTCTTCTGACTAGGATAATAAGCCAAATGCTTTGACTCAGATATATCTCTTTGAAAACCATCTCATCTTCAAGATGTACCAACTTCCTGGTTGTGTTTTTCTCTCAAAAGAGAAAATAGCTCTGAAAAATGGTTGATGCAATCATCTGTAAAATTTCCTTTGTCTTATCCATACTTCAACTGTATTTTCTAGACCAGTTAGGTTTTTATATATTTTAAATATTAAGATTTTCATTGAAGTATACATAGAATAGCATGGTATGTTAATGGAAAATTGTCTTGTAGAAAGGAAGTTCCTCAACTGCAGAGCATCTTTCCAAGGTATCTAGAAAAAGAGGCATACTTGCCCTTCAGTAAGAGCTGAACTGCTTCTTAATAACTGAGAGGCTGAATGAACCAAAGCTGTTCTTTTTTGGAATTCTTAAATTAAAATTCAAGTATGTGTCATTTTTTTATTTCCCCTCTGCTCTTCTCCATTTTAAAAGTAGATTAATACAGTGGAGGGAATGGGAATCACAAGTATAAAACCAAAACTCTGAAAATATTCCTGTAAGTTCTGGAGTTACAGCACAAAGGTATTGGCAAGCTTTCTCTAATGGTTTCTGAAACTTTGGTCTTACATATCTTATAATTTGACAGTTATCCTGTTTCTAAGGTCTTAATCATCCTCTCTGTGATTATGGACCACCAAATGTACAGGGAATATTATCAGAATACTGTGGCTCTCAAAGCCTCCTGCAGGTTTGCCTGTGAGAAGCTTTTCTTATCTCTTCCAAGCCTGCTGTCTTGGTACTGTCCCCTCTGTGCATCTCTGGCGTGTGAAGAAAACTTAACCTTTGTGTTGCTTTTAATGCCTCAAGAGAGATTTCCTAAGCAACCAAATTGCATTTAGCTCAGGATTATGTATGGTGAGAAGGTGGGGAGGGTTGGGGGGGAAAAGGCCACATATGTTTGGGATTTAATGGTGTGCTGAATTATGAGTAATTAATTGGAGTGATGTAATTGAAGGCAGTTAACTGAAGCAGAGAAATGCATATTTACCAAATGGTTATTACTGCTTTGTTGTCAAATAGAATTCAGGCATTGGCAAATTGTAAGATGATTGACAATTCATTTTAAAATTACACAGATTTGAAACCCCATGCTCCCCAATCTGCAACAAAGTTTAAGAAATTGGCATAAATGAACATAGAACCATAAGGCTAGAGGAAGGCTGATACAGCTAGTGAGCTAGTAAGGAAATTGCCTTTTAAATCCATTTTAAAAAAGCAATAGCAAATTGTTTTATTAGGGCTTCTTGAGAGCTGCACATGCTCTGATTGATCTGATCAGGTAAAATATTGATCATGGGGAACTCTTAGCTATAAGTAGGCAAGTACAGGTTACAGAAAGATGCATTAAATACATATTTAAAAACACCTATTATGGAGCAAGACTTGAGGAGGAGGAGAAAAGAAAGATAGGGAAAGACTCAAATTTGGCTATAGCAGGAGAAATATTACTTGAACTGCTTTAGATTATTCAGCTTGGTTCACAATGGCTTTTTGTCACCAAAAAAATGTCTTGATTAATAGTATGAAAAAGTAGGTTTTAGTTTTACAAATGGTACTGAATTGAGAGTCAAGTAGATAATGAGAAACAATTTAATCTGATACATGACGGGGATTAATTCTGAGTACCTGGGTTGTAATAGGGCAGCACAGCTCAATGCAGATAAATGGAAGATAATAAGCTTAGGAGTAAAGAACTCCATAGTAAATGACTGCTCGAGATAGATGCTGCAGCAAGGTGACTCGGGGAAAAAAAAAGGAGAAGTTACTGGAAATAAATTGCCTATTCAGCAGCAAAGCCAAAGAGAGGTAATGGGATATCAAACTGCTGCCATTGAAGGGAATAGCAGAGGACTGAAACCACTGTGGCTTGTGCTCACCGGTGCACTGTAACACTGGCAGTGCAAAGGCAAGGTACAAATTCCAGATGGAAACGCAACTCACACTGACAGAAATGATCCTTAAAGTTCCGAAATCTCTGCAGAAAACCTGTTTTTGAGAAAAACAGAATATTTGTCGTTTTGGCAGGGGACATAGAGGTTTTCTAAAAATTCCAGATGAAAATTTTGATTCATGTAATTTGGGGTTTGAATGTTCATGAAATTCAGAGCAAAACTGGAGAAGCTGCCAAAGGAAAACCCCCACCAGAGGTCCCTGGGTTTCGAAGAGGAAAGCCCACACAGTGGAGCAGAGCTCTCCTGAGAACTCTACCTCTTTGGCATCATGGGAGTGAATCATTTTTACAGCAGCGTCTGACTGGGCTGAAGTGTAGGGTAGTATGATGGAAGGAACCAATGTGCAAGGCTCAGAAGAAAGAAAATATAGTCTATGCTATAGCAAACTTATGGAAGCCTTTTGGAAAAAGTTCCTCTGCCCTCTCTACTTAAATCTGTAATGTTTTGACCTTCAGTGTTTTTATTTTTCATAATTTCAGCATGTATTGCTGTGATCACTTTATTCAACTTAGGTTTTCTATAATAATACATTAATTGCATATCAGTGCTATTTTAACCATAAAGGACAAGAAGTCAGATATGGTTTGTAGGAAGAAGCACTGTTTTTAACTCATACTAAAAGATCCTGCATCTCCTTAAAGTTGTTGCTTAGTTCATACCTTAAGAGTGCCTTAAATGCCCCTTTCCAGTATTTCCTTCCACTTGGTAAGACTTCTGGCTCCTTTCCTGACATCATTTGGTTCTGTGTTCAGTCTCAGCTCAGGCTGGCTGTGAGGATCATTCTGTATTTACTTGTAGTATAAATAAATAGCATAGATGTCATGCTTACACATTGCACAACCATTCTTGAAAGGTTAGCACAGGTGGCAGAGCCTGCTCCGTAACTAAGGTTAGTATAGAGTATGTGCTTTGAGTTAAGACTGAATATATTCTAAGCAAGACAGTAAAGCAAAAAGGGGTGATGACGACTATTGTTATTGTAACTGGATTATGGTAATATCTATCTGTGGTTTAGTGTTCTCTCTTATAAGAAAAGCTGTTTCATTCCCACCCAAAGCTATGACAGTCTAAGTAGATACTCTCAAGTATTATTTCTCTGTCAAGTAATAAATCTAAATGAGGATCAGTTAAAACACATGATTTCTGGCCATTCTCAGGCTGCTGGTAGGAGATCCGTAGCACTTGTTGCAGTGTGTTACAAAGAGACTTCTCAGCTATGAGTGTGGTTGGCCCAGTAATTATCCTCTGCATGTTCCTGTGGCATAAACCCACCAAAAATTTTGGGTTACATTTAGAAGTTTCTAAAGATATCCAACTTACCCTTAGGGATACACATTGGAACAGTGTACTAGCCTCTAGGGCTGTTCCCGTACTGCAACTTAACAGTGATTTAATTACAAAGGCAAGAAATTAAACAGTGAATATTAATTGAAAATCAGTAGTTTCAGCAACTGTTCAGCTATCAACAGCTATCAACATATGCATTTTTTAAGCTCAAACTCTATAGAATCATATTCTTCTAAGGCCTCAGATATGCCGACTGTCAACACTGAACCCTTCTTATTGTGACCCTTGAAAAACTGAAAGAAGGACCATTGCTGGCAGACTTACTTTCCATGGCCCATTATAGCAACATGATGGTTGAAACTACGTGTGAAATGGGTCTAATGCAAATGCTAGTGAGCTGTGACATAAAGCCTGGGTGTCCTTGACAGTACTCAAGCTGGGCATAGTATCTTCATTGATTTGTGTGGTTCTCAATACATACATCAGTTTGAATACATGAATGCATTTCCAAGTTTCCTTATAGCCTCTTTTTCTGCTAATTATATTTTTATGGCTTCAGAATTCAAAAGCAAACTTTATTTTTATACAGCTTTGTGCATGTCCAATGAGAGTCTTGACATGAAAGCTTTCTTCATCCACAGGTACCGTGGGAATCCAGAGAGTGTAGGAGCCGTGCTGCTGTACTAGAATACTTCTCAATTATATATTTTCTTTGTCATGATCTTCTAAATCAGAGTAACCCAGAATGGGTTTAGCACAATTACTAAACCTTGTTTTGCCTTTTCACTGTGAAGGCATTTTAATAGAAGACTATACTGTGATGGGTTTGATCTCATATGTTAAAATATCTGATCTCAGCTGTTATTGCAGCTAAGCAATATTCATAGGGGACTGAGGAGGTATGAACCAGCTCGTGAACTGGGGGTGTTTGGACTTTGTGAATTGGTCTGGTGATAAGAATGAGAGCAGCTTAGAAGCGTCTGTTCCCGTTGGTGCCCAAACTCTAGTCCGCTGTCCAATCTCTGCAAAACCGTCATGCTGTCTATGTTTGCCAGCATCAATACCCTTTTCAAACACTATCCCATCCTTACTGCAACCTTGTTGATCTCTGCCAGTTCAGTGGGACCAATACAGGTCTACTATGACAGAGATGTCAAGCTGTGTGACCTTAATAAAGTTCAATAGTTCTAATTATTGATACAGCCTCATAATTCAAAATTCTGGAGTCTGTCACAAAAGTGCATCAGTGGTCCAAAGGCCAATGCCGTTAATGCCACATGCTGATTTCACAATGATACGGAGACATCCCTGATTTCCACCGTCCATGTAAATGGAAAGTAATCCCCAAGAATGATGTGTCAGACCATGCCGTATGGGTCATACCAGTGCCCTGTGTGCTGTTCTGTCCATGGCAGCTCCTCTTACTTCAAGTTGTTTTCTGAGCCTTGTTCAGCAGTGTTGCCTGACACCAGTTCTTCTTTGGCCCTGCAGCACCAACCATGTAGTAATTATTCTAACGCTGCGTTGTGCAGGCTCAGGAAAATTATTATTACCCAAGGCAATTTTATACACATTACAAATTTCTTTTACAGTTATCACTTTAAATTAGGACAAAATGCTCTGTGATTCATGACTTGATCCAAGGCTCCAGCCGCAGAAAGAGAAGTGTGTGCAAGGAGGGAGCTGATTTTGTTCTGCACTATGTTTTCCACTTTCATACAAGTTGATGGTATGTCCAAGACATGTACATGAAAACAGAATTTTCAAAACATAGGTAAAGTACTTCTCCAGTGTGTGGTGGGGACAAGGGAGAAAATTGTTAAGAGTTGGAGAAATCTGGAAGAGACTCATCAAGGGTGGGTTTTCAGGATCTAACCTTGGAGGTCCTGCCAGGGAGGCTTGGTGTTGTTACTACTTTGATCTAACAGGCTTGAGATAAATGTTTCCACTCACGAGTTTCAGTTCAAATTTGGCTGTCATGAAGCATGTATCTCACTGGTCAGCTTGGAACTTGCCTGCCTTCAGGCCCATGTAAAAGACTGCAAATAAAGTCTCACCTTCTTTCACCTAATTTCATAGGTCTAACTTTTTAAAGAAAAATTTGTTTTAAAATTAATACAATCAAAAAGGCAGTTTAAATTACAGATTATTCAACAGTTACTAAAGTCTCCTTCAACAGATTTGAGTGCAAGACTGAAAATGAACTGTTATCTTTTCAGTTATACTTACAGAATGCAGATTTGAATTGCAAAAAGGACATTAAAAATAGCTTGTGCAATTTAAAACAGACTGAGTCAAACTGACAAAGCAGAAAATAACATGAACTAGAGATGCACTTCTGTGCTATATCATGTTAATTATTCTGTTTTCTAAACCAGGAGCAGCTCAATAATATATGGTGTTTCCAAACAAACGTATGTTTTATTAAAATAAATTAAGATTGAGAAAAAATAGCAGTGTGGGATGGGAAAAAGAACAATTTTTCAGGAAGATTAAACTCGCTATACCTCAGCGGCTTGCGTCCTGTTCCCACTGGGATTTTCTCTACTGTTTGTTAAGATTTGATCTGCAAATTTTACATCTAGACTGAAGTAATTTTCTAAGCAATACTATGAACATTACATGACAAAGATAGAGCACAGAAGAAAAAGTTGTCCAAATGTTATACATAGATACTTGCTTAAAAGCTGTTCTGGAGTTCCAGTAATCTAACCTTTGAGATTCAAGAGGAGAGCAACAGTAGAATATATAAAAGTGGGTGGTTATTGTTAAATGCTTGGTCTGAAGGACAGAGCTTTTATATTTTAGATTATTCTACGTTATGTAGCTGCTTGGGCACAATGGATATTTGATAAAAGAAATTGAACCGTTATGGCAGCAGCTGTGTTACACAGGCAATCAAAGTAATAGCACATGCCTCATGTCTGGGGTTAGACTGGTGAGGCCTCTTCAGTAGGAGACAGAACATTTCTATTCTTCACGGGGAGGCAATGTGTGTTTTTTGTGCTATTGACTTCTGCAGCCAAAACAGGTTCCAGAGTTCCACTCTGCCTATGATACCACTATGAAGGTTTATAATGCCATTTTTCTTATGCAAACTGATATCCATATGTTATGGGTAGATGTGATGCTGCCTGGCACTGTGATGTGATCATTCCTTATATCTGCATTTTATTGTACACGATATGCCTGTGAGTGCTGGATGCCCAGAGATCCTCCCTCCGGCTAATCTGTCATGTTCCCTTGACAGCTATTAAACAAGGGTTTATCAACATGACTCAAAGGTACCTTTCTGGCACTTTTAATATGTAGAAATTTCAATAAGGAAACTCTCAAGCTACTTGCTGATGCAAACCATGCAGCAAAGTCAAACCAGATGTCCTTAGGAAGGTTTTGATCCAGTATCTATTGAAACAACAGAGCTAGGTCTTCAGATAAACTGAAGTTTTTGTCCAAAACTGGTTGAGTGCATCAGGCCCTGTGGTTTCTTTCTGCCTGATGTGTGGCTGCTAATTTGCCTTTAGCTTAAATCACTCCGGTTGTGGTTAGGAAGAGCTAAATGTATAATGCATTATGTGTGGTTGGGTCATATCCTGCTCAGGTCCAGCTCTTCAAACCATAGAGGTGAGACCTTGGATGTCTTTCAAGATGCTGAGTGTGACCAGGTCTCCCAGGAGTGCAGGTAGAGGATACCAGGAATGTTGCTGGTGCAAATGTGGTCTGGAAGTTGGCTTTGAGCCTGAAGTTAACTCTTAACGTAGAAGGTCCCTTGTAGTCCCTCAGTTGCAACTGGCCTGTGCAAACAATGACTGCTTAGAGACTTCAGATGTGGGAGGGTGTTAATCTGGGTGACTGGGTATGCTTTACTGTCACTGTATTTCTGGCCAGTGACAAATTAATGTCTGATGGCCGAGATCTGAATTCAATTTCCCTCAGACTCTTGCTCTGATCGTATATTAGCCAAGGCTGTTTAAGACTGTTCAGTTTGGGGCTAAGCATTGGTTTTCTAAACTTTTATGCAAATTTCTGGTTTTTTGCATAAACATATGGAGTTTTAAAAAAAAAATTAATCTGAGTTCTCGATAAATTGAAGTTCATGTGGGGATAGCTGGGAGGTGGCGTACTTGGGTTCCTGGTTTCCATGCATGTTCATGAAAGTGCCAGTGATCAAAATATCTAGATGTAGATTAATTGTACCTAGCTTTTGGCAGGGATTCATATTTGGATCTTTTAGGATTTAAATCACTCTCATAGCATGAAACAGAGTTGGCAGGAGAGAGCGTATATACCTCTCTTTTTATTATCTGGCATAGATGGAACTCCATTTCTACCTGGTATGGCAATTGCTTTGTTTTCCTGCTATTATTAATGGTTATAAGCCTTGTAGAAATATTTCTAGGACTCAGTTGTTTGTTACATTGTCCGATTATAGGCAAATAAGGCTGTGTTTGAAAATTTAAGTCCTGATTATTTTGAATGTGGTTATGGTGTTGTATCACTGTGCTCTAGGGGCTATGGCCTATGCACTGAACCTTGTATTTCTCTCCTACTTACTGGCCCTTCGTCTGTCTGCGTAGCTTCCAAAGACTCCATTATAATGTATTTCTCAGTAGCACCACTTTCACCTTTGGTAATGCAGCCTCGCTGCTGCTTAGTGATAGCAATCAGAGGCAACTTGGCTGTTTGGAGCACTGTGCTCAGGTGTAGGATAATAGATAAACTCTGCTTATAGTAACACGGCTAAAATTATTTAAGAGGAATCTTGCAAGGAAGAGTGTATCAAGGACTGTGAGGAACTTAGTTGCCATGCAGATCAGAGCTAAGGAAGAGCTCAGGCAGGTTATGCTGGTCAGCATTTGAAATAAGGAATGAATCTGTGCTTCAGTTGTTGGGAGCCAGCTAAGTGCCATCACTTAAAACAGAGATAGTGCTCACATAGCTCTTTAGGTAACATTCAGGTCCTTAAATATGTCTCTGAGCTGTTCTTCTACTAAATTATCCTGTCCATAACAATATTTGTAGACAGAGCCATCTATTTTGCTCTACTGGATTTAATTCTGTAACCTGTGTTAAGTATTGTGATAACTGGTATATAATACAACGTTAAAAAAAGCTGAACCTAGAAAATAATAATAAATATACATAATAGATTCTTGTATAAATTATATTGAAGTAGAGGAAGTTTCAAGTACAAAGATGACATCCAATTGATTTACATTTTAGTGGAAAAAGAATAAATTAACTGCATTGTTCATTATTTTCTTAGAACGAAGACCAAATGCAGTGAGAAACTTTGGATCTGTGAGCTTATGGCAATGTGCTACCTTGCCATGCCTTCTTTGTAAACTCAGCTACAAGTTTTTCACTTGACTCTCTTGGAGGTTATGATGGAGCTAAAGTTAATTTGGTGATAAACCCCTTTGAAGCAGTTTTAGACTGCTAGATACAAACCACGGCAGTCTTCAAACCAGTTCCCTTGGTAGCGAAAGTGTTCTTAGCTGAAGAGCAAAACATAGTTTGGTTTTGTTGTAAAGATATGTGGCAGGGCTGGCAATTAAATTTGGTGCTTGGATTAGTGAAAATAAAGTACTACAAAGCAGCATATCAATATTGAGTAGAATGTGTAGTATGTGCTGCCTAGTAAACTCTGACAAGGGCTGGAGATGAGGAAACCTGAAATAAATGTAATAGTAGTTTAAAAATCATTCAGAAGTACATTACTCTGAAATATGATTGCTGAGCTCTATGTTCCATGAGTTGTCTGAATGTTCTACCGATTGAGAAAATACAAGCATCAAGGTAATACCTTAGTGAAGTATGAAGTGTCAGAGCAATGTTGATGGTGTGGGCAACAGCAGGCATCATGTTGCCCCAGGCAGCAGTTATTTTATGAGTCAGCTTCAAAAAAAATGAAGAACAGAACATGTTTTTTGAAAACAGGAACTTGCAGTAGGACACAGTAAATCTGAGGTTGTTAATCAGGGACAAGGCAAATAAACCTAACTTTTCCCCCCTGTATCCGTGGCATAATTGATTCCCTTTCTCATGCTAGTGGTTCTGACTCAGTATGCCAAAAAGAATGGACATTTCTGTTGGGGAGGGGGCTTTTTCTTTCTCTGTTTCTATTTAGTTGCTTAGCAGCTGAGCTGCTGCCTGTACGCGGAGCACTGCAAGCGCTGTGCACGGTAGGATTGAAAGCTCTGTTTGTCATCTTGATAAATCTTATTTGTAACACTTCTGTAAAGGATGTGACAGATTAGCTGAAGGAGAGATCTGGGGACATAGGGTAGCATACAAAATTTAATTCTGACTGATTGGATGTCACAATGCAAATGAAGCATGGTCTCACATGAAGTAGTAATTACAGCTGTGTTGTCCATTGCTTTGTATATTCTTTACATTCTACTATTGACTAAAAATATCTTGCTATAGTAGCTGGAACATAAGTTTTCTCTGTGTCTTCTCATGTTTAATTGATTTGTTTTCCTGCTTAATAAGAATGACAGTCCTTACTTATTTCTGAAAGGAGCCAGTTGTTTATAGCCTATATGTATGTATCAGCAGCTTTTGTTACAGCTTAAATTTCACATCTATGTAGGTCTTGTTGACAACAACAGAAATAAGATACATAATTCACTTAGAACATTTGAGGTTGGTTTTCCCATAGTCCCCACTGCTCTACCACCATGTGGAAATGACAGCATGGTCATTCTCTGTCACTGTATCTACAAGCTTTTCTCACCTACAGGTAGCTGGACAGTCAATCTTGTCTCAGCCCCACCACTGGGCGTATATTAAGGGTAGGAAAACTCTTAATTCACTTTTACTGGGACATCTGGGGCCTAGGCTGAAGACTTGTTAAAACTGAAACGTTCAATGAGTTCTTCCAGGTTTTAGTAAATATTAATTTAAAAAGAAATCTTGGGGGAAAAATAAATCTCTAAATGTAAATCTTTCACTTAGACATATCCATTGGACACCATTTCCAGGTGTTGAGAATGGAAAATAAAAAATTAACCTTTACAAAAAGTTGTAAAGGTTACAAAAATCCTTTTGTGAGTACAAAAAAAAAAAGTTGTTTTTTTCATACCTTTGTAACTCTATGTGCTCTAAAGAGGCTTAAAAGAGCAAGATATAAAGTATGGAAAGGCTGTACGAAGCTACAAAATCCTTCCTCCTTTGGCTGAGAGTAGATACAGATTTCTTACAGTGGAGTGGATTCATTATTTTTAGACTCTAGTGTTCAAAGCCGAAACAGTCCAAAAAGATCCAAGGCTTTGTCTGTAGTTATTTGTGTCTCCATCCACAATTTAGGCCAAGTTATTGGTAACAGAAACAATGTTTTGTCAGTTTGCAATGCTAATTATCTGTTCAGAGCAGGATCGTTGTCTCCATCCCTTTGCAGGTTCGGTTTATGAACCTGATTGTGGCTTCTAGATGTTACCGTATTACAAATATTGCATTGTCTGATGACGAAGATGGTAATTTCATCCCTTCTGAGCCTTAATGTGCAATTTGAAAACAAATTACTTCTTTTTAGCTGAGTGCCTACAAGCTGTCGACAGATGTAGGAGTATTTATTTTGCAAAACTTCCACTGCTTCCCTTCCATGCTATCAGTTGTTTAGTGAAATAAGCAGATGACACTGGAAATGATGAAGCGTGAACATTAGAGTTCTCTCTTTTAACCCATCTCTTGAGGCACACAGATCATGTATTTTAACAATGTATGCTTGGTGGCTGAGAGCATTTATTTTTCTTATGTGTGTACTGAGCTGGAGGTGACTTGTTCTGTCTGTGGTTGGCATCGCCACTGTGGTGAGTGGATTTATCAGCTTGAAAAAGGGTGGGTGTTTGAATCTGTCATAGGCCACTCCTCATAGCTATTCAGAAGGAGCAGCAGGCTGGTACTATCAGGTTTTGGAAAAGTAGCAGCGCAGTAGGGAAAGCATGTCCACATGATTAGAATTGTGTTATTGAGATTTTATTGCTAGCTTTGCCTCTGCTAGGCTGAATCCCCTTGGATGAAACAGAGCACTCACACCCAGGTGGACTTGATTTTCTTCCTTCCATGTAGGAGCTGGTCTTCTTTGATTAATAACATGGGTTTCCTTGCAAACTAGCCTTGTAACTTAAACTTTGTTGAGGTGTCTAAAATTTTAATGAGGAAAAGTAATCTCCTGGGTGATCAACCATAACAAACTATTTTTCATTAGGAACTGCAGTATGGAGATGAATGAGTGATGTTCAATAAGTAGCTTCAGCCTGGTTAAAAGAAAAAAAAAAGTTGCAGTTCTTAAAAGCAGGACATTTTAGTGTCTTAATTCAAAATTAGATATTGTGCTGCAGATTGTGTGAAAACACTGGAAAAAACCATTAAAACAAGCCTTTTTATTTTAAGGAGAAAAAAAATGTTTTATTTGATGTCAAACTGAAAAGACCAATTACTTGGGAAAGCTGAATGGATTCAGTTGTGCATGGTATTGCGAGGAAAAAGAATAGTGGAAAAAGCAAGATATTGCACATTCTTCACGTTTTTTATACTCATTCAGGGTCAGCTGTAATTTGGCTCTCAGCATAGCTGTCATTGATTTGTAATCTAATCTTGCTGAGAGCACTTGTAGGTAATTCTATAACAACAGGTTTCTGTATCTGTAAGATTTTTACCTGGATTTTACCAACATATAAGGGGCTGGTTGTCTTTTGACGTTAAAACTCTCTTCGCCAAATCCAAAACTCATATATGGTCTGATGGGATAAATAATTGCTTCAGTAAATAGCTACTAATTGTAACAGTCATCTGGCTGTCCAGTTTTGCCAAGTTTATTTAAAAAAAGCATTGAATGTCAAACGTCCCACAGATAAAGGTTTGAAGGCTGTGGAGCAAAGCAGAATTCTGTTCTCATGTCACAGTGCACTAGCTCCAGTGCTTATGTCCTACAGTAGAGCTGCAAAAGTGCTGATGACTAAAGAGTGAGTCTTTTAATTGCATCAAGCTATTTAAGCATTACAGATCTTAGCATCCTTCACTGAATTCTCTGGGTATTTTTCTTCTCATTTTATCCACCAAGTGTAATTAACATTATTACTGCAAGATGTTCATCTGAGTCTTGCTCTGTGAAAAATTGACACTGGTGTCATTTAGGTGTTTTATCTAGTGGTTAGTTGGTGGCTTGTAGAGTAATATTCCCAGTGGGAAGGTTACATTTACCATGTTTCCTGTAGTTTTTAATTGCAGCCAAAGTTAAAACAAACACATGAGGCTTCACAGGTTGATTGGAAGAGCACAGCAAACATCAGGTGGAGCATAAAGAAGAATGTCATTTTAATCCTGTCTCCCAAATTGTATTGAATAGCTGTAGCCTGGTTGTTAAAATACCATCTTAGCAGCAGCAGAGGTAGGAAAACTGAGGTTTTGTATCCTCGGAGCATCAGTATAGGAGACCATTCTTGTGCGGTGCTGCACGGAGTCACTGCACAGTTGGCGATGCGCGGTGCAGAGGGGATCCAGCTTGGTGTGGGTGCCCCAGCCCCCCCGGCTGTGGCAGTCGGACTCTGCAGTGTGCGGCATCAGGAATCCATGCAGCTCGCACGGCCTCGTCTGGCCACCCTGAGTAGTCGTCAGGAGGAAGGCAGCTCTTCTTCCTTTATTCCAGAATACTTTTTCCTCTGTTCAATTAATAGAGGCTTGGCTTTCTTGTAGGTGCAGTCTACTGCTTAAACTACAAGGGAAGTTGATAATAAGTGTTTCCTTGACATTCATTTATTAGAAGACTGTTAAGCTTGACATAACAGGAGATAAATAGTAATCTGCCTTTCACCTTTATATTCATCAATTCTCTGGCTTAAAGTTGAAGAGCTGAGAAAACTTGTCAGCACTGAGTGCTGTGTCAAATATATACAGATATTCCTGGGTAAAAGAATATTAGACACAGTATCGTCGATGCCTGGCTTCTCCATAAAAAACCACTTCTTTTCCTCACAGTGGGGTGAAATGTTTGTGCATGTCTCCAATGGCACTTAACCATTTTTAGTGCTTTGAGTAGGTACTCAGATTCCCTATTGACTCCTTTGGCTGGATTGCCAAAAAAGGAGTTACTATTACTGTACATCAGCCGTATGTTCAAGCGGCCACCCCTGTGAGTGACAGCAGCATTGATGCACAGAGTACACTCTCGTGTATTTTAAACTAAGGAAACAGGTGAAGAAAAATCAGCATCCCACACAATTTCCTCATATGACCTGTTCTGTTCAGTGTTACCTTGTTTTGTCCAGTATGGGTAGTGTTGTTTATCCCATCTTTAGGTTTGGAGGAACCTAAAAATAGCAAAAAGTGCATACCCCCATCAGTTTAAGTGATTTGTCATCAGCATTGAGAGAACATGTACAAAAGAGTAAGGTTGCACCATCCCCTGCCCTCTATCTAGGGCAGTTAAAGCTTGAGTTAACAGAATGAACTTGGATGTCTTCCCGTTTTTAAGAAAATCCTGCAGTCTCAGACTTCAGAAGCCATTAAATTTCCCAGTAAATTCCATATACCATCACTGTCTTTGATATACCACTGAATGAGGACAGAATATGGAGCCTCCTTCTCCATTTGCTATCAGACGGTTGTGCTTAGCCTGGCCTAAGCTACTTGTCAATGGACAATTGGTTCCCACCCATTTCAGAGTTATCCAGGGCCCAAATCAGAAAGAATTCTTTGATGTCGGACATATCCTTTACATTTTCCTTAGAATACTAGTTTACGGAGAAGAAGTTTTAATAATCTTGTAAATGTTATATGCAGCAGAAAGCTAGATGGTACTGATGGCAGCACTGGTCAGGGTTCCTTGAATGGTCATGAGGGCACTTCAGAGGAGGCAATTTACTCCTGGGCTTGGTCTGAAGGTGTGTGAAGAGGCAGATCAGCAGTATTGCTCTCTTCAAATGTTCCTCCCTTTCTTCCAGAAACTAAACCCCCATGGCCACACCAGAAGGCACATCAAAGCTGAAGGTACAGGGAAGGAATTGTTGCTGTGGGCAAACTGGAAACCAGAGTCTGACTTAAAATGCAATTGAAAACCCTCTTAGACAACAGCTGTGAAGGATAGACCTTTTATTCCAAGATGGGTGATTGACATAAAAGGCATTATAAGAGGTAGCAGAAAAGCTAATTTAGAAATGCAGTGGGCATGAGTGATAGAACTTCACTGCCATTGATAGTCAGTTTAACATTTACCCCACTTACTGCTTGCTTCTAGATGCAGAGAAAACTTTAAAATGTCACCCGAGTTAACATCTTGCACTTAATAACTGGCAAAAAGATAAATCATCTTCTCTATGAAATTGTTGTTGTCAGTTTCAAAATAATAAGCCTAATAAAATAATTTCCTGTTGACCAAAGGCACCCCAAATCAGGAGATGTTTTAAATGCATGAAGTAAGAGACAGCCTAGAGACCTATCTCTAGACTATAACTCTATCCTGATTTACCACTTTTTAAATGAAAATTAAGAATATTCCCAAAACAGCCTCACATTCTGGGCCATGATTTAATGGAGCAAAATTTGCAGTTTGTTTGAAATCCTGACATGAGGGATAATATGTAATTGCCATTATACTCTTAAAAAAATAATATTTTCTCATCTGTGCTTAGAATCTCTAGAGGGAAATTTTTGCTGAAGTTTAGCTCCTTTCTGCATTTTACTGCAATTTCTGATATTTGTGATTATTTCAACACCTGGTTGGGTCTGTGTGCCCAAGATGAGAAATACAGATGAGAGCTAATATTTCCAAAATTCAGACAACTTTAAGTCCTGGCAAGTCCCATAGATTTCTTGGCTGCTGGACTGAGTCCAGGAGCCCTTCTGCTTGAAAATGGGGCTGAGATTCCGTCCTTCAGTCCTCTCTAAGTTGGCAGCAGTCCTGGTGGCAGCTGTCTGTGTGGCATGTCCCTACAAGTGAAGGTTTGTGTTACTCTGTTGACCTGCGGCTTCTGCAGGCTGAGAGCATCTCCTTGTGCTGGTGAGCTGTGAAGCTGCTGTGGCATGAGTCTCACTTTTCTCCAAGTTAGACATACATTTGTAGATTTAGGTGCCTGACCTCAAGCACTTTGTGTTTTAACACGGCCACAGCCTGTCTTTGGAAAGCCTCTGGGTGATGACAGATTTTAGGCATTAATGATCATGACTGTGTTGAAACAGGAGCTAGGGAAAAGAAACTTTCTTTGCCATTTCAAATTCCCTAAATAATTTCCTACAGATGCTCATATTTTCACAAGCAGCCTGTTCTCAGAGAACAGGAAAAGCACAGGCTCCTGTGCTGCACAGAGAGCATCTCCTCCTAGTCTTCTTCTTTCCATGTAACTCTTGGCGCTGGTGGATTTTCCAAATGTCCCAAACAGAAGGTGAAACTAACTGCTTTTTAATTCTTCCTCAGCTTAACTTTGTCCTGTTTTCTGTTCACGTATCAGTTGGTGCTCAAACAGATGAACTGCTTGGCTGCTGGGAGCTTGGGGACTCGGGGACTCACTTCTTCAGAGGAATTCACAGCTCTCCTGTGAATGAGCTTGTAGTGTCCTTAACAGAGATATTTTGTTCTTGTTGCTGATGCTGTTGGTTTAAAATTGGTTTTCAGAAGCTGTACTTGCCCAGTTATTGATGGCAGAGTCACTTGTTTGATAGTGGAGTTCAGAAAAATATTTTGAGAACAGATCCTTAACTTGCTTCTGTTGTCTTCTCTTACTGAATGTGGAGCACTGCAAAATGTTAGTCCATTTCCAGGGTACATTGAGGTAAAATAAAAAGGAACAGTATACAGGTTCAGATTGGTAAATATTGCTGAATATTTCCAAAGATCTGTGATCCTGCGATGTTCGGTCCAAGCCCCGAAGTCAAGATCTGGTCCAGATTCTTAAATATCCATCAGTCTTTATGGCCTGGTCATATTTATGCCAACAAGGCACTGTCAAATACCTGCCTTGGTTGAATCTGCTCACATCTTCAGCAGCTGTCCAGGTACACCTCTAAATATCTATATTGAAAAGGTAAACTCACACTGTAATGAACAGATAGGGCATGACCAAACTGTCTCCTGTCTGCCTGTCTACTTTTCTTGCCTCTGTTGCTGTAGTACTTAACAATATGATGTCACTGGAGTCTTCTGCCCCTTTATTTATGGGTGTCTCTATTCGCCAGTTATTACCATAAAACCCAAGAACCAGAGATGGGTGACTCCTATCTGTGAGCCCACGTCTGATAGATCCCTCCAAACCTGCCGTTGAAAGGTGACTGCTTGAAAGGCTGATGCATCCTTTTGGATTTCCAAGGTGACTGAACCAGAATATCTGTGTGAATCTTCTTTCAAGCACTGCAGCTCAAGGCAGGTTTGCTTAGAACAGGAATGCTAATGCTTGACATGAGAAGAGAGACCTGATTTTTATGCTGCTGTGTGCTGTGGGTCCACTGCAGAGTGTGAAATATGCTCTTGGGGTTTTAACTTGTTCATTTTCTAGTGCTGCTGACTGACTGCTGGGATGCTGTTCCCTAGAGCCTTGCTTCCGACTTTTCCTCCTTCATTCTGCAAAGAGAATTAAATGGGAGCAGGACTCCCTCTAATGCTGAGAGGTGGGCTTAGAGCTCTCAACACTTCAGTTGAACACTTGGTTACATAGTTGCTTAATTAAAAAAGTGTAATTAAATTACTCTGGTTTACAGCTGCTTTTTTTTGTGAAGGAAATGAAGCTGGGAGTGTTTAATGATGCAGAGCCGGATTTGGAGTTTATGAGTTGGAAGCCAGAGGAACAGCACAGAAGATGTCATTAAGTAGCTGGCTTCCAGGCTCTGTACCTCAAAATGCAACTGGGTGTTTCCTAGTGAAGTGCTGGGGCTCTGAAGTGCTGCAGTGAAAGATGCATTGGGGTTGTTTAGCCTTGAGAAGAGGAGGCTGAGGGGAGACCTCATTGCTCTTTACAACTACCTGAAAGGAGGTTGTAGAGAGGAGGGAGCTGGGCTCTTCTCCCAAGTGACGGGGGACAGGATGAGAGGGAATGGCCTCAAGCTCTGCCAGGGGAGATTTAGGCTGGACATTAGGAAAAAAATTTTCACAGAAAGGGTCATTGGGCACAGGAACAGGCTGCCCAGGGAGGTGGTGGAGTCACCTTCCCTGGAGGGGTTTAAGGCGCATGGGTGGACGAGGTGCTGGGGGACATGGTTTAGTGTTTGATAGGAATGGTTGGACTCGATGATCCGGTGGGTCTCTTCCAACTTCATTATTCTATGATTCTATGATTTTCAGTCACTTGGAGCCTCAGGTGCATGATGCAAGTTGTGGTACCCACATCATTTAAGTGCTGTGGAATATTATGTCCAACCTATCAAGTATCCATCCCAGTGTATATGGTGCTTCCTAACCTGGCTTGTGTCAGAGGATACAAGTGGCTTTTTTTGGTCATTTCTAAAGGAAGGCTGCAACCTGGGAACCTGCATCTGTGTGAGCTCCCTTGGGAGCTGGCAAATCTCAAGGTGAGCTCTGGATGCATGGTCAAAACTGGCAGTTGTCACCCTCTGTCAAAGGCTTCTGACCATGAACCGTGCCTGAATATGGGGTATCATGGCCAAAAAAAATAATAATAATGCTTCCAAGCCTCTGTTGTTTAAATTAAAGAATAGGCAAGAAAATGCCTCTAATTATTACCAAAGGGTAATTACAAGGTATGATGCGTGTGTCAAAAGAAGGAATTATTGGACAAGCCTTTCTCCCGTAACTGTGCTGATCTGTTCTAGGATGTGCTTGTTCTTGGATGGAGAAAGGGCATCTATTTCTGGGATCATCAGCCAGAGATGTTTTATGAGCACAAGATTTGTCCAACAGAGAATTACATGGCCCATTTCCCTTAATATCTGTTTATACCTAGACCAGACTGGAAAGGGCAAATGTGTTTTATAGAAAACTGGAATGTTTTAAAATTTGGTTCTATTCATATCTGGGACAAAATAGGAATAAATCCCTAGTTTTAGGGCCTGGAGTCTGAGGGATATGAATCTGGGGCCAGCTGCTTATAGGACTTCAAAGGAAATGATGACAAACAATGAAGAGAAGTGATGCACTTGCTGATGGTGGGGCTTCATTGGTAGTTCATCCAGCTGAAGTTTCTCTACTGAGGATTATTATATTTACAGATCAGTAGAGTCTCAGCAGAACTTGACAACACTTTCCATTTAGCAGCTCAACAGGCAGTGAAATGGGGAGTAAAATAATACTAAAATGGACAGACATTATCCAGGTTATGAACTCTGTGGGTCTTGTGGATTTTTTTATTTGACCCAAGATGAATTACAAACACAGTTATTGAGAATTTGCTGATTTCAGATTAATTCATAATCAGACCTGCTGAAAAACTGGTATGGTGGTTTTGCGGAATCTCTCCACTCAGCTTTCCTTGGTACAGGTTTGTCACTGGAAAAAAATTATGAAATTGCCTCCTCTAGTGGCAAATGTTTTATTGACTTTCTTTTTGAGTGCTTGACTCGTTTTTTGGCCTAATGAGGAAAATAGGCCAGAATAAGGTCTCTAAAATAAGTGGTGAGAGCTTTTTTTTGTCTGCTAGAGGGTTATGCATGTCGTTCTGATAAAGACACAGAGCATCTTTTATTAAGAAACCTTTTCCTGTGTGATCAGTTCCCCATCTGGATGTAAGCATAGTGCTGGGACACTGTATCTAATAATGAGAATGAAGGCCTAATGGATGATAGTGGCACATAAGAGTCCTTTTAACGTATTTGTGGTTTTCACTCACACTTTTCCAGTAGCGTTTGGTGCAGCATCTTTTCTGTGGTATGGAAATTTCGGACAAAAATATGGAATTCTGTGTTTAGATAGAACTTCTTTAAGGCATCAACTTACCTGACAAGGACGGAGACTTCCATTTATGTATATAAAATCCATGTCTTCACATGAGGAATTCCCAGATAGAAATATGATTTGAATCCATTTGCAAAGTGTTTTGCTTTTATTGACCAGCTGACAGGGAACTTTCCAAACACCTGACTTTCCAAAAAGTGCAGGACACTTTCTCATTTGACTCACATTCAGGAATGTCTGCTCATTCTGTGTTCAGGGCCTCGGTCAACCTTTTCAGTAATTTATTTTCATATGTTATTACAGGAAAAAAAAAACCCCAACAATGATGATTCACACTGTTATAAATTATCAGCAGAAATGAAGAATAAAATCTGAAGAATTAAACCCAACCCAAATTTGTGTCAAATTAAATAATTTTCAACCCATTATTTTCTGCTGTAAATAGTGAAATCATTATTTTTTAGCGCTAATTTATTTAATTATCGTAAATGAAATTACTTTTATGAGCACTGTGTGTATTGATTTTGGCTGTAAATGCTTGCATGCTGCTGAGAGAAGAGCTTTCCTTCTGAGTTATGTTTGCACAGAGCGTTTCCAAATGGCATGAGTAGTGCCGAAACAGAGGAGTCGGAACGGGTCGGATTTGGCAAGAGGCACTGTCATTTCAAAACCATCTGCTCATTTATGAACGCTGCAGCCACTGTTATTGGGCTGCCTGCCGTTTGGCCAGGATAGGGCTTTGGATATTTCACGCTTGATTCTGATCTGGACCAGGGGTTTTGGGATTTCCTCAGGTAGGGAAGTAGTCATCACCAAACTCGGAGCTTCATCTCAGGGGGATGGATGTGGAGTCTCTACTGACCTCCTCATCCCTGATATCTGCCTAGTATTTTCTTGTAGTTGTTTCAATGTGCTTTTAAGTGGGGTTTTCAAAAGCACTTTAGGAGGTTCCTTGCCTCTGTGTTAAGGAAATGTAATGGGGTATATGCTTCAAATTCTCTTAGGTGCTTTTGCAGACCCTATCACAAACATATATGCGGTTTCCACCTCGCTTCCCTTAATAGGCAAGCTAGTGAAGGAGTAACTGTAGTTTTGGTCTCTAATGGAAAATAAGGAAAATGCATCTTTTAGCTTTAAGAATTTCTCTACAACACCTGGAATACCAGGCATGAGTAGGATCATGCTGTTATGAGGGCATGGATTAGGCATATGTTGTGTTTTCTTTTCCACGTTTAGTGAGTAAGTAAAAACTGTGTTTGAAGTAGAAGTTTGCTGGTGTAACTGAAATTTGCTTTCCAGGTGTAGTGGATCTGAAGGATGTCATCACATAGGGCTCCTGTAAAAACACCGGTGCCTATAAGAATATTTGTACCTTGTTTTTTTCCTGTGTTTGCTCTTTGTTCATCAGCATTTGCCCATATTATGCATGGATCTTTCCTTGGGATATGCTGAGAGCCAAGCAAAGAGTGGGGCTTTACTCTAAGCTGCTGCAGTCATCCTGCCAAAAGCCTCTGCAGATACACTGGGCTGCCACCACCTCCCTGGTGCACAGAGAGCATGGACCAGTAAACCAATGGATGTTTGCTTCATTTCCCCCGTGTATAGGAGTAGGAAATATTTCCAAGCACCTATCTTGAGTGTGGTACTGCAAAGGTACTGTGCTCTCTTGGGTGTCCAGAAATACTTGACAAAGCATTCTGGTTGCTAATTAATAGTGCTGCTAAATCCAAGGTAGTCTGAATGTCTCTGCGCTGTGCCACCCTGTGCCAAGATTTGGCCTTTAGATTTTCACCAAGGAACCAACTGCTGATAATAAATATTTACTTTCCGACGTGATGCAGACACCAGATTGCCCTAGCAGGGTAACTTCCCTGTCATCCTGTCCCCGTGCAACTGGTGGGTCAACACAAACAAGGGTAATGGATTTCAGAATGAGAAAATAGGAGTTACTTTTGATTATACTTTGTTTTGCAACTTTACTGAAATGCTTTGAACAGAACAATAAATACTGTATTCCAAGTAAAATACAATAGCTTTATAAGTTTAGGCTAGTACTTCTGTCCTTCGTGCTTATTCTTGTGGTGCAACAGTGGGGCATTGCACGCTATTTGCAGGTAGGCAACAAATAGGGTCTCACACTTTACTGCTTTCAATCCTAAGTCTACCTGTTAGTCCTGCTTTTGCAAAGAAGCTTCTATTGAGCTCAAGAACTTGTAATAAGTGTTATAAATTGTTGGGTCAATTTCTGAATCTTAAGAGTTTGCATCTGATTACTTTCATGTGCTGAAAAATCAGAATTTAAAACTTGCCCTTTCTATTAAAACATTGTTTTAATTGCAGAACACTTCTTAAACATGCTGCATGGCGTGTTGACATGAACTGCACAGATGTTTTCAACTGCAGTGCTGTTTATTGCATTTTGCAGCCTTACAATCAGCACTTAACTCCAGGTGCCTGTTGGAACATGCAAGGCCTTTCTACAAAAATGCTGGTTTCTGCTTCCTAGGATTGTACCACCAGATGGCAGATGAAGCCAAGGAAAGAAAGTGGTAATTCTGTGCTGACTTCCCTCAGCTTCCTCTTAGTGATTAGAAATAGAAGCATTCGCACCATTAGACTATTAAATAGTACCACTCTCCAAGGGGTTTCTTCCTTATTTTGGATTCCATGATGGAGTAGTAGAATTGAGTCAAAAACAGAGAAAGGAAGGAGGGAAAAAAAAAAAAAAAGTAGTGGAATCACAGATACTTCCAGGCAAATATACAAATGTATGATACTTTTAATAATCTGATATTCGTATAAAATAGGATTAATTGGGTTGCTTTGTTTTGGGGCTAATATTCAAACAGCTGAATGACAGTGAAGATATATTGATCACTAATACAAAACAGCCTATGCAGAGCAACAGGCTGTATAACCCCAGATGAGTGTTTTGTCTGGCTGGGCAGCGGTCCAGAGCACTCTCTTCTTCTTATTCCCCCTTCTCCAAGAAGGCAGGAACCTTCTTTTATTCATCATCTGTATTTCCCTGGAAGGTTTCTGTTGCAGCTGCTGTTCAGTGTTGCATGATGTTGCTGTGGGACTGCTGAGACAGCAGTGCTGTGCTTGCTCATCTGTATCTTACATTTGAGATTCTTTGGTCATAACAGCATCAGCAGAACTGGAGCCTGAACTCTCAGGCTTTTCGTGCTAGACAAACTAGTTGGAGATTTTGTTGTAGGATTCCAGGGTATAAAGTCAAGCCTGATTGGTTTAGTTTTTTTTTTTCTGGAGATCAGTTCAAAACTGCAAAGTAGGATTAGTTGAAATAGGAATGCCTATGCAAAATTATTAATCTGATCCCATTTTTCAGTGATTGAAAGGGGCTGTTTTTCTGCCACAGCAAAGCAATAATTTGTGCCATTTCTCTTGTGCCCATGCTAGCTTCTTTGGATGTGTTTGGGCCCGTATTTCAGCATGCACACTAGACAAAGTTTGTGTGTCTTTACTTATTTCTTTTAGTTGCTTACTTATCAGTCATCCACTAGCTATAACATGGCAATCTCCAGTGAATGCTTCATAGCAAATATCAGCTTGATATTTATTGATACGTCAGGGATAAAAAAGTAAAATTACTAGTTTTTTACAGATTCTTCTTCTAGTCATTTTATTACAGGTCCTACATCACAGCATAAAATTGCTTTTTTAAACTGATGCCCTGTGGAGGTAACTGATACTCTAGTAGAGGTACTGTCTTAGCTAGTCTAAATGCAGGCAGCTCAGAGGAGCTGTATTTCTTTATGTTAGGTGGTTCTCATCATATGCTGAGGGCACAGAACAGACATAAAGTGATCAAAACAAAGTGGAGAGTAGACACAAAGTGTATTTTCCTTTTATTAATAAAAACAATAAAACAAGTTAATATGCAATTATTAATTAGATGCTAGTAAGGATTAGCTGGGCACAGGACATTTCTCCAGTATGCAATTTCAATTTTATTGTAAAACTATCAGAATTATTCTGAATCACTTAAACTCTTTTTGAGGTAGCTGAAGAGTACAGAATAATGAAATTCTAATAAGAACCATGGAAATTTTAGGGAGTTGTCATTATGAATTCTTGTAGGCTTTGGGAAAAGGAATTAAATGCACTGGTGCTTGTGGGAAAGGAACTACATTTACAAGCAGATTAACCTTGTTTATAATTGCAAGACAATGAGCAATGCCACTGCTGACTTTTGACTGCCTGTCAATAATTGACATGGGTGACGTGAAACCTATCAACTCAAGGTCAGTTGTTTGAAATCAATAGAACTCAGCAGGCAATTAGAAATGAACTTGAGTACATTCTTCCATATGGGTTTTTAAATTGTTTTGGTGAAAGTGGTGTCATTTCCAGCTGGAGACATCTCAGAATCAACTTAATATTTGCCATACTGAGGTTTTCTTGGTGTGGAAATGTTTGTTTCTGGCAGCCATAATTAAGGGTGGTTTTAATTGTAAAGTATGCATCAGCAATATTCACAGCTTGATTATAAGCACCTGTGGCATAATAAATAGGGAATATTCTGAAATTGTGCAACTCGCAGCGTAATTTGTTTCCGAATACTTTTGCAAGTTACTAGGACATAAGCAGTAATGTGTATCGGTAAACATTCAAATACCATTCTGAGAAAAATTTTTATTAGTAGCAAACTATCATGCTTCACCTTTTGGGTCTAGATTCAGCACCACATAAACACTGAAACATGTTAAATTGCTCCAGTGACTTCAATTGCTAGATCTCATGTTAGTACCTAAAGCCTAGCATCTGGAAGATATTCACTTTTCTGTGACTTTAAGGATCTGATCCTTAGCACACCTCATGCATTTGCAAAGGGTTGTGTTAAAAGAATTAAGAAATTACAGCTCTTCAGCTGGAGTTCAGTGATTTTCCTCCTAATGTACAAAGTGATACATGTTCATTGCTGGTTCATTGACTGCAAAATAAACCAAGCTTATGCACACGTGACTTGTAAGCATGTCTTGGGGGGGGGGAGTGGTGACTCCTAGTGAAGAAGCAGAGCCTTTTTAAATAGCTATTCTGTACTACTTATAATTATGACTCCACAATGACCAAATCACACATAGAGACAGTGTTTGCCTTTGAAATCTGACTCTGCATCTAAATTGGTTAAATCTCATTACTTGCATAAAATGTGAGCATGGGCATAACTTGCTGTGCTGAAGAAGGATGAGTTGAACAAGGTCTCAGTCAAGGTGAGCAACAGAAACTTCAAATCCAGCCCCTGATTAACATAGTTGAAGTAGAACTGTTGTCACATTTTGGACCAAAGCTTTGCAATACTGTACATCTTCAAAACCAAATCTTAGTGTTTTCTTCACTCATCAAAACTGCTTTAGTAGTAGCTGATTTCGTTGACCCCAACTAGAGTATCTTCAATATTTTTCACTTAATACGAATGTCAAAAAAGGAGCTTTTCTGAAATGCAGAAGTAAAGATTAAAAAATTCAGAAGCTAATTATTTCAGAATTGTTAGCAAATGTAATTCTTCTAAGAGCTTTTTATGCTTGTAACATTTACAGTGCATCAATAATGCAGCTTATTTAAAGAAGAAAGAAAGTATGATACATATTCTGCCTCATGAATGTTGTTGAGCTCTTCGTATTGCAAAATGCCCTACAACAAAGGATATCAAATAAACTAAGCACTAGGCTGCTGTGGCTGGCATAATGCAATACAGTATCCTGTTACAGGCATTCTTTGTAATTCTAGGAGGCAGAAAATAAAATTCAACACTCAAAAATAATAAGTTTAAGTAAATCATGTAGGAGAAATGTACATTTATGTCCAAGAAATGGTTAGATGTTGCCAGAACAATACAGCTACATTATGAATCTTTAATGATCTCTGAAAGTCATAATGGTCTGTCACTAATGCCCATTAATGATCTCTCTATACCACGGGTATGGGCTTGATGTTTCTGGCCGGTACCTTAGAGAATACTTTAAATATGCCTTAAACTTTCTCTCATCTACTCTCTGTGTATCTGCTCCAAATGTAGACTGCAATTGTCTGGATAGAAGCAGCCCGTAAGGCAGCATGGCTTTGGGGTTAAGAAAGTCTTATTCAGGTAAGATGTATTAAAGCAATATTTTTGGAGGAAAAAAACTAGGATGTATTTCCTGGCAAGCCACCCTCTGTAGAGGTGATAAAATATATAAAGAAATTGAAGGTTAATATTTGTTAATACTAAGAATGTGATTGTTCTTTGACTTCATGAATTTTCTTTGATAACTCTAAAAATACACTATTCAAGAAGGAAAAGGCAAGTGTTACTGTTAATTCTTACTGATTGGAAATGTAAATATACTGAATATGCTACTAAGCTGGCAAATTTGTCCAGTTTTAATATGTTTTGCAAATGTCGCACAGATTGATTTTACAATCTTTTAAACATCCATGCCACATAGTTAGTTAATTTTGTACCCAAGCATTTTTTTTCAGATATAAAGGTTGCTTTAAAGAAAAAAAATCAAGTAATTCAATTTCTGGTCTAATTGCCTTTTATGAGAGCACTGTGCCGAACATTAACTGAAGAAAATCTTTTTACGGTGTTAACAACTTGAAAATTTTTTAATACAAAACCATCAGTTTTTCTATATTCTTTTTCAAATGTTTTAGCTAAAGGTTTGTGATGGTTCAATGTGTTTGCTTTAGTAATGATAAAGATGTGTTCTCTGCATTTGGTATGTGAAATGATCAGTTTACTGTAAGAACCAACGCCCTGTGGATAGAAGAGAAAAACAAATCCAAGGACTGTTGGAAAATGCTCCGATATCAAACAATAATCTGACAGGCAGTGTATACAGAGAGTTTGGTATTAACTGTGCCCGTTATGTATTAACTGTCTATAATATATATAATTCTTTGTTACAAATAAGTCAACATTATTAGTAAACAACTTCTATGACATTGCACATGGCATCCATGTTTTTTTCTCTTCAAAATTAATAATTAGTAATTCTAAGTAAACTGTAGAACGTGAAGCAAACAGTCTGCAGTTTTGGCAAGTTAAAAATGTGTTTACCAAGTATAATCACTTAACATGTAATAGTAATTATTAGCTTCTAAGTGCTTTTTTCTTTTGCAAAAGTGGTAAGTTTTTATGGCATGATTTCAGTGAAGATGAACTGGGTCTAAAGCCATAAAAATTGTTGCTGTAGGTTAGGTTTTGGGGAGTATGTTGCCTAGCCACAATATAACAAAAGATGCCAGTGGTTGATTATGGACCTTGGTACTTGTTTATAACCTGGTATAAAGTCCCTGGGCTCATTCCAGGGCGTTAGAAAGTGTATGGGGTGGTGGAGTGGGGCTGCATGAAGTGCGAGAGGGGTGACCCGGTGGTGGTTCAGCACCACGGACAGCGGTTCAGCACCGCGGACAGCGGCCCCTTCCCCGCTCCCCCGGGGCCTCTCACCTGAGCCACCGGGGAACACCCAGGACTGAAAGAAACCTAATCCAGCTCCACATACGTATAAAAACAAGTTGTTACATGCAACGTAACAGAGGCTCTCCCTGCTTGCCTGAATCCTGCGCTTTCAGCTTCACTGTTAATTACAGCCGGAGGCACCACTTAACATTTGTTGTAATGAATATCACCAGTGACCGAAACAAAACTGGGAAAGAAAGTGGATGACCTTGCCGGGGAAGTTACGGGAACTAACTCTAGGTGTCCCTCTTGTTTCTGGTTTTAGCAGTAATTTTATACGTCTGGGTTTTTTGACTGGAAGTCTGTTCCATTTGTTTGGTTTGTAACTGTTTACAAATTAATGCCCTACAGCTTGCTTCCTGTACAGGAAATGCTATATTTTCCTGAAAGCCTCCTGAAAAGCCTATACATCAGAACTTTTTAAGTAGGCTAAAATTTATGGCAATAATGGTTTAAAAATATAGTCAGTGAGTAAGACATTTCATATATTATAGAGTTGGGGAAAAAAGAGAAAGAGATGAGGAAGGTGGAAGGTTCTCTGATTATTAACAGCTCTATTCAGATTCCCTGGTGTTTGTGCATCTCAGCATTGTTCAGACATCTTGGGTTTGCTCATATTTGCAAGTTAGGAAGAAGAAAGGCAGAAAAAAATGCCTGCATGTAAGTGGATTCAAATTATGAATGTCGAATCCATATTTGCAGAGGTTTGAGATGTCTGATTCCACTTACAGTCCGGAGGAAGTACAGATGCCAGCAACTTCTGGGATCCATATGTCTTACTCCAATCATATGAGGGGAACTCCCTGGGAATCCCTGCAGGCCTCACAGAATGCTGCACAATTTAATGAATTCTGTGTGGCTGCATGTTTTACCTGTGCAGCTGTACATGTGCCTTTTTACAACTAGACCCTTTAACCTCTCATAACTGCCCTGCATATATAGGAAACAAGAAAACACAAGGAGGTCTTCTTTCATTATGGTTATATTGAATGGCCTAACTGGAATTAGTGAAATTATAGAATTGAAAGATCAGCCAAGATAATGCCTTACAAGCCCACAGGCTTAGTTCTGTGGCTCAGAATCTAATTCTGCTTCTTGTCCTTACCTTCCCAGCAAAAGCTCCCTGGCCTTGGAATGTTTTATTGTAGATTAAGCTAAACCAAGTTTGTTTGTTTGTTTGTAAACAAGATTAAGTTGACCTCAACTGAAGAATAAGGACATTGAGATACTGATGATTTTTTTTTGTGGCTACTGCTCACTAGAAACATGTTGTAATTTTTAATGAAACAAAGAAAAAAGATCCTGGCAGGAAGAGGTGGAAAATGAGGATGATAAACAAAGAGAAGAGGGCTGAAAGGAGAAGACAGAAGCCCTGATGATATATCATCACCTGCTAAATATGGTGTCTCTGTGCTGTAAGTTTGGCTCAGCATGATTTAGCAGTATGACTAGGGAGTTGTGAAGGCCATACACATGGACTGGGAATTTCATTAAGATCATGGTATTATACTTGCATCTACTTCTGCAGCTTAGTCTACTCATTTCTTGGTGGGTTTCGGTACAAATTCAGCTACAAGTTGGACAGTTATCCATTCTCTGTAGAAGCAAATGTGTCCTTATTGTAGTTCAGCTGGTACTTAAGCAAGAAGTTACAGTACTCAGCTCAAGCAGCTTTGTATCTATTTCACTGATTTCTGAGCATTGTTTCTCTGCCTAGCAACAAAATCATTCTGTGCTTTCTGATGAGGTCTGAGTCCCCAAAAATATACCCAGATGCCTAATGCAAATATTGGGAGCAGCAGCAGATGTTCCGCTATTAGCCTCTTTCTCTGAATTGACTTCTCTGAATTTCTTCTGATTTGCTTATGTAGAATTTGCATACAGAATTTTTCTAGTTTCTAGACCTATTTAAATCCAATACAGAAAATGCCAGCTTGTGGTTCTTGTTCCTGTTTTGCTGGCCAATGTTACTTGTGAGTGTTGTTTGCAAAAAGAGTGCATCTAACTTATGCTACTGAATTCCCTTCTGTTTACTTATGATACGTGGTATTTTCACGTCAAAATCCCTGTGTGATTTTTAGACGTCACCTTTGCTCTGCTCTTGCCAGCAGCTGCTTCTGTGAAGCCTGGAGTTGCCATGAGGCCAATTGCTGGAAGGTGTATATGTGTGGGAAGTGCAATTACTTGGGCTGGTTTTATATTCACATGTATTAGCAAGCATTTGCCAGAAACAAGAAACTGAGCTACATGGACCTTCACTAAGTGACTACTTAGTTTTGATGGTGGTAAATATTGTTTATTATAAAGATGCGTTAGGTAGATTACAGTCTGAATCATTCTGCAACAATAGTTTGGTAAGGCAGAGGTAGTGTTTTCCTTCATGCAGCTGTGGAAAATAGTACGTTTTTGGTTGGGAATGAATTGCCACCTGGAGGTGCCTTTCTCTCTTGTTTCTTGGTTGTACAGCCCAGATATTTGGTCAGATGAGCTTAGTTAAACCTAATTTTTACATCATTGAACTTAGGTTAGATATGTCTTGTTATATCACCAATAATATCATTATTATTATATGGTGAACTGAAACAGAATCCAGAAGTTTGGGCTCATTGCCCTTTCCCTAGTCCTAAGGGATGTACCTTCCTTCTGGCTACTGAAAGTGAGACCAGCTTTTTCGCTCAGATAAACTGGTTCCAGTTCCATGGTAGTGAGTGAAGCAAGGCTCTACTTGCACATTTGCAGAAGCATCGATTCAGTGCAGGGTCTAACTGCAGCTCCTGGAGATCCCTGCCTCCACCCAACACATGGAATTTTTTGCTCCAAGTCCCTTTCATTTGTGACCTACTCTCATCACATTCTCATTTGTCATTGTGGACTTGGTGCTATGTTCTCAGCAGTCAGGTAAAAGTCACAGATAACCATTGCCAGGCTCTTCTGATCCCAACCTGGGTAATTTGGTTTCATTATTAGAAAACAGATGGGTCTTACATCATTAACAGAGCAACAGGAAGCAGCAGGCTTGGCATCTATCAGATGATTGCAGTGAATTGGGCTCTGTAGTTATGTGAAGCCAAGCAGTGGGGCAGAAGTTAACTTTTGAGCAAAACAGGGACCATGACTGTGAGAAGCTGGTAGAAATGCTTGGGTGAAGGTGAGAGGGGGAGAAGTCTCAGAGATTCTAACTCACTAGAGACCCAGTGAGTCCATTTTGTCAAGCTGTTTACAAAGGAAAAGCATCTGATCTCTGAAAAAGTGGCAAAATATCCATTCGAGTAGTGTGACAACCGCTACCACCTTGCTTTGCATCTCTGAAGGACTATTTATGGTGTTTTGTGATGTTTGAAGTGGCCTTATGTTAAGTTTGACAGTGTCATATAGCCCACGCTTCTCATGTGTCCCATGCTGAAATGTAAATATTTCAGGGATGATATGCTGTCATTTACATTGATGTTTCTGAGATTCATCATGCTGAGAGGTGAATGAACATATACTTCCGTGCATACTGATGTGGAAGTATTTTTTGCTATGGCTTTGTGGTGGGCAGAGAGAAGTCGGTTGATAGCTGCTGCAAGTTCCTGGCTCAGGTTGGGTCCCCAAGACACCGGAATAACATGTTCCCAATCTGGGAGCCCGCAGAGCTGTGGGAGCTGATCTCTTCTGTTTGTTCTGTGACCTTTCCCAACTGATTGGCACTGATCTTTTATGCACCGGATAGATGATCTTTTGCTGCTGACATTTTGGGATGACTGAATATGGATTAACCTAGGCAAAAATATTTCTGTTTTTCTACCTTCAAACAATGTCCTCCTTTTCTGAAAAATGCCCGCGCCACCAAGTCAGATCAAATCCAGTTTTGACTGAGGCAATGCTGTAAAGGAATTGGAATTCATGTCTGGAAAGGGATAGAACTGGGATTTCTCTCATTAATATTTTCTCTGAGCACCTGAGAGAAAACTGATGTTCTTGATGTGAGATCCTATGGCCACCCTGAGCATTTTGTGGGGCATGCCAGTTATGAAGAGGCCCAAATTCTTGTCAGTCAGTGAGCCTCATCCTAGCAAACTTGTGCAGATATGATAAGAGAACGGGATTAGGATATGAGAACCTTTTGTAATACACTAGGTGCATAATTACTTTAAAATATCTTAGTAGTCTTAGTGAGATCATAGAATCATAGAATAACCAGGTTGGAAGAGACCCACCAGGTCATCGAGTCCAACCATTCCTATCAAACACTAAACCATGCCCCTTAGCACCTTCACATGTTGAAGATGGGGATATATTTCTCTGCTTTGCTGGGTGGGGGACAGTTTCCACACGTCCAGTCGGGTGCATGAGTAGTACTGGGATCTCTTCTGGTGTTGGGATCTATGATTCTGTACTCTGAGAAGACAAAAATCAAACAACCAGCTAATCCCCTGAACAATGGAGGAGCTCTTAGGTAAGGCGGGTGCAAGTGACATGTTTACACTGGTGCCACAGGAATTTATTTTCATTATTTTCCTGTTACTGAGCAGAGCTGTACGTTGCACTTTTGCAAAGAACCATGGCACAGACACACAGGAACATCCATGTCACGGCTTACAAGGGCTCTTTTGCTTACCACATAAAAATACTTCTGTTTACAGCAATACAGCTCATATAAATGTCTGCAGCTGGTTATTGAGGCTGAACTTTACTATTAAGGTTAGTTTTAATGTAGCCCAGTTGGTCTGTTGGCTAAAATAGTCTTAAATTTGAGCTCTTGGTCTGCAGCTGCCTGAAGGCCTAACTCTTCCACTAATACCTTTTTCTACATTGCACTCAGGAATAAACCTCTAGCTGACTCTTAATTTGGCTCACATCTAGGGTAAAAGTAGGCTTTCAGGGGTAGTGAACTGGACAGCAAACCTTGCTTATCCCTTGAGCAGAGAGCTCCCAGACACTCGCTGTTCTGCAGCACTCGTGTCCAGCCACGGAGCTGGCTGCAGAGGAAAGGCTGAGTCATTTCCACAGAATGTTTCACGCAGGAGCTAAGTGATGTGGGGCTTGGGTCTGAACAGCTCTGTTTCCTGATGAATAGTAATTCTGTTTACTTAGGAGAGGAAAAAAATCACTGGGAGCCTCAATGCTGCTGTGTCATAGCCGACTGGATGAAGTCTTGTTTATCGCAACCTGAGAAGAGAGAGAAGCGATTCTGGTGGCACTTCTCAGAAAATAATTCTCTGCTTTCTGGGAGTGCAGGCAGTGGAAATAGCCTATAGATTTGACTGCTGAAGGGATTTTTTTCATTCTGTTTGTTCTGTAACAGCCGTAGTATGATACCCCAGCAAGAACAAAAGAGCCTCTGAAGGGACTCCTGACATCCCGTGCAAGTTGGTAATTTTTTTTTGGTTGCAGCAAAGCAGCTTCGCTCTTGTAAATGTAGAGAGATGGTTTGGGGTTTGTGCTGGGCTGAGTGAGGTCTGGAGCTGGATTGTGGGTTTTTTTCTGGTTCTAATTTTCATGCAGCATTTGTTTTGCCCAGCCTCTACCTGTTTATATAGGACCTACTATAAATCATTTGGTACTTGTTTATAGAGGAAGACGAAGTAACTAAGGACGGGATATTTTGGCTGAAGGTGCTGGTAGTAAGTTTCTGCTTTATGGCAACACATCGTGAGAATCATGAATGCTTCTACAGGGCACAGAGGAGCTTGGGTCCCTCTGCAATTTACACATTGGGCTCCTGTGTCAATCGCCAGTGCAGTTGAACAGGCAGCCAGAACGTGCTGTCTCTCCTCCACCCATCCCCTTCTCTGATGGCAATGCTGCACTGATATGCCACTCTGCTCTTGATCACATCTGTTGACATTCATGTGCTGAAATAGCATAGATGATCAGCAGTTGGGGAGAGGAGTTCCTCTGCTCGCAGGCTGCAGCTGGCACCAGGCATGCCACAAAGCCGGAGTGGCTTGTCAAAACACGCAGCTTGTTTCGTGACAATGAGGTGTGGAGCTGGCTTATGAATTTTCATCTGATCTCGATTTTTGTCAGCGTTTGTTTTGCTCAGAATCTACCTGTTTACGGAGGACCTGCTACAAATGTTTTGCACTTAGGATAGACACAAACTCATGGGAAACGGCAGTGGTCTGGGACCTGCCGCAGTGCAAATTGTTCAAGGACGATGGAGCAAAACCCAGAAGTTTTGCACTCTCTTCTAGTTTGGTGGAACAGCCAATGGCACTTCAAAATAGTGGAACTGCTGCTGGGTCAGATCCCAGCTCAAGGTAGCTCATGGCCTTGTCTCTGGCAGTAACTGCACGAGTCTGCCTCATGCTGATTTCTTAAGAGGTGCTTAATTCTTGATTGAAATGGGGCTAGTGATTTATTCTCTAGCTTTAAGTGTGCCCTGTTACAATAATCACATACATAGAAAGAGGGCATATGCTCGAGGAGTGTGTCTTTTACATTCAAAAAGTCACTTGGAATGTCATTTTATTTTATTTTACCTTTTTAGCCTGGTGGGGAGTGAACAGCTCTTGCTGTTCAGAGAAAATAAAGCTGTTCCTTGAGATTTTTATATCTCTAACACTGAAGTAGTCCAAAGATTGGTCTTGTACCAAAGGCGTTTTCCCAACAAGATCTTAATTTTCATGTGCCATTTATAGTAAATGAAGACACGTTTGTGGGAGTACCGATAGATAGAGAGGTAGGTTGATCTTGCAAAAAAACTGGAGGACTGTTTTTTGAAACTTAGATCTGATTATGCATATATGCTATTTTTATTCCTCTTTTTAGTTATCTGTCAAGGAACATTTGTGCAAATGAATTTTCTTTATGGATTTTAAGCATGCAAGCTGGAATGCTGGCAGAAAGATATCCTAAATACTGCTTTTGTATAATGCATATCCCCTGGATTTTCAAGGTTAGCCGAATTCTGAGTTCTGGTTAGTCATTGTGAAAATCAAATGTAATCTGACCTATAGGACAGATCACAATAAGACAGTTTCACTTTGATCTGAAGATCAAACACTGCTTTGCAAGATGGGAATACTTATGATGTAATGGGTTAGTCTCGGGAAAAACAAGTCTCACTGGTGACTGTATTGGAAGTGGAAAGATGGCAAAATCATAGTACGCTACTGGTGAGTTGAGTAGGATGAGTTATTACTAATAATATCCAACTGGCTGTTTCTAGGGTTGGATTTCACATGTCTTATGTGGACTGGCAGATGATGGTAGTCGTGGAACTTGTGAATTACTGTTATTTTTACCCTACTGTTTAACCCAAATAAGAAACTAGGAATATTTATTCAATGTGACTATGTGGATGCCATAAAGTGTCTTATAAACAAAGGTGAGTGACTGTGTATATACCTACACATGCGTGCATACATAATTCTTGCACAAAAGAGGTACTGTGGATGGTTATATGGGGCTACCAAATTTAGTATGCCATGTCAGCTGTTGAGGTCTGAGGCTGGGAGGGGACATATTGTACTTTATCAGACATTATCTTAAAACTTGTACATTGCAGGCATTTCTCTTATTAAGCCTGGCTATGCAACAAGTTTTATTGGGACAGGCATTCTCAGTTGGAGGAACCAGATTTGGACCCATTGTGAACTGTTTCTAGTCCAGGGGAGGACTGTATTTTTTGCAGAGGCACAGTGAACTGGTTTTGAATTGAGCTCTTTGGACTGAAACTACTGTGTAGCATTTCTGCTATGCTTGCCTGGGACCAGGATTCAACCTCGGGGAGGGAGGGGAGGACTGCCTGGCTTTGCCAAAGGTGTGCAGAGTAGAGGAAGAAGGGACAGGTGCCCTGTGAAGCCTGTCTGAGTCTGAAAGTGCATCAAAAAATAGGGTGCTGTCACAAACCCACTTGCATCTGTTCTGTCTTGATAGCCCCAGGGGAGCCCTGGCGCTGGCCCAGGGCACACAGGACGCACCTCCTGGGCTTGGAGGCTGAAGCCCTTCAGCATCACAGTTCCTCCTGAGCTCAGCTCCTGCAAGGAACCAGCACACATCTTCCCCAACTCTGCCAGCATGGGTTGACCACCCTGCCCCAGCAAGTGACTGAAAATCCCCTCTGCTTTGGGGATAAATTCTTTTAGTAGTTGTTTGCCTTTAGGGCTGCAAATCTCTGTTTTGTTTCTATCCTGAATTGGCTTTGTTTTAAGCTCCAGCTGTTGAAAGTATGCTGAAGAGCAGGGGGGGCAGTCACAGAGGGACACCCAGCACCTCCTGCTTCATACGTCCCGGGGCATGGATGTGTGCAGGATTCAATGTGCGCTGTGCGGGGCATTAATCACAGTGCAGTGCTGGGCTCTGACACCAAGCTCTGCTCTGGCATTGTGACACTGCTGCTTCTCCCTGCTCTGCTAACCCTGCAAACTGGCCCCCACTTAGCCAGTGGACACAGTGGCACTGTGGGGAACAAAGGGAAGAGGGGAGAACATGGCAATCACAAGGAAATTACTCTCTTTGAGGTTTCTATAGTCTCTGCTCGAAAACTGGAGCTGAGAGCAGGTGCAAGCGGGAAGGAAAGGCAAGAGAAACAGAAAGCCTCCAGTCAATCAGTGAGGAAGAGAGGGGACCATCCTGTGAGGATGAGGGAAAGGCAGGGGGGTGCTATGGCTGGAGCTTCCCTGCCTGCCTCCCCAAAACACCTTCCTGCCGCCGGTCAGGTGTCCTCACTCTGCTGCCAGAAACCTGGTGCCAGCTATTTGTTCATCGCGGTCACGTTTGTTTGGGTGTCTGCACCTTCCCAGGAGTCAGCTCTGTCAAACGCAGGTACTCGCAGCCCGTGGGGCTGGCAAAGGTGGGCAGCTGAGGCGCACCTGCTCCCACTGCCCTCCCTGAGCCCCATGGACTCCTCGTAACTCTCCGCACAAAGAGCTACCAGGCAGGTCTCCTGCTCATTTCCTTGCCTGAGAGAAGAGAAGGAAGGAGGAGAAGGAAGGAGGAGGGGAGGGAGGGTGATGATAAGAGGTTTGCTGCGTCGCTTCATTTCTGTATCCAGCGCACAGCTCGTGGGGTGTGTGCGAGTGCGTGCATCTGCTGCCTGAGGACTACTGCGGCTGCAGTCTCAGCGCTGAGCTGCTGGCAACCAGGCGTCAGGGGAGCTCTGGGTGTTTACCAGCTGGTGACAAGTGTTGCAATGCAAAAGCCGAACGCGCTTGTGGAGGGGAGACTGCGCTGGCAGCGGCACCTGTAAGGAGCAGAGGGGAAGAGGCTTCCTGAGGCATTCGGCAGCAGGCAGCCAAAGCTCCAGGCATCGGCACCTCCTCCTAGTATCTCCATCACTGCTTGCTTTGGGGCTCTTCTTAAGGGAGAAGAAGAAAAAGGAAACAGAAAACCCCTGCAACAGAACAGCCCCTGCTGGAGTCTAACAGGTGTTTGGTGGGGTTTGAATGGGGAGGGAACGGGTGGGGAGAAAAGTTAACTGGAAAAATTGGGGCTAGGAAAGATGCAATGATCTTGCACCAAGTGGATGTGACATGTCTGCATGTGAATAGCGCATCTGGAGAAGCTCGGAGGGATGTCTTGCAAGTGATCTGCTCAATCTCCGTAGAAACACTCACCTCTGCCTGCAAACTTTCCCCTGCCAGAAGTTGGGAGGAATAGAAAAGCGCCTGAAAATCAAAAGGGGAAGATATCAGCGGACAGAAACGCTTGAGCTAAACTGTTGCATCCGGACCTGGGGCTCTGGTGCGAGTGTCCCACTGGTGCCTCCTGGGCTCCCAAGCGGATTGGCAGTGGGTGGCATTGGCCAAGGCACCCGGCAGTGTCCCCAGAATTGGGGACACGCCGAGCAGCATGCTGGCTGCGGTGCCCGCAGCTGGCAATCCAACCCCGTGTGCCTGACCTGCCGGTGGTGCCGGGGCGGTGGCGGCCATGGCTGCAGCCATCGCCAGCTCCCTGATCCGCCAGAAGAGACAAGCCAGGGAGCGGGAGAAGTCCAATGCGTGTAAGTGTGTCAACAGCCCCAGCAAGAGCAAGGGAAGCTGCGACAAGAACAAGCTGAATGTGTTTTCCAGGGTCAAACTCTTTGGCTCCAAGAAAAGACGAAGAAGGCGACCAGGTTGGCAAGGGTTATGTGTTTGGGGGGTTGGTTTGTTTAATGCAAGCTGGGATGTGCATCAGGCATGGGGAGAGGGGGACTGGAGTTTTAAGGCTGGTAAAATAAATGTATGAGTATTGCCACCCATGACTTGTATGATCTGATACTCACAGGTGCCACCTGCTAGTCCTTTCCCCTTTCATGTTCATCTGGTTTATTTGGATAGAACAAACCACTGTCTGCCTCACTTGGACACCTGTGTGCACCCGTGTAGCAGTAATTCTGTAGTCTGTCTCTCTGTTACACATACACATGTACAAACACGTGTGATTTATTTCTGGGGGAGATGCTAGAAGGGGAAGTTCCCATACGTACACCTCCTTCAGTTCTATGTTAAAAAACTTAGTGGTCTAGGGATTTGGTTTTGCCTTCCTGCTTCACAGAATGCCTGTGCTATGCTTTCTTTGCTGATTGCAGATGAGGCTTTTTGCTTTTGCTGGCACCTTTCAGAGTTTTGCTTCAGTGCCCTATTCCTTTCTAGGAATCTCATACATCCATCTGCCCTGCAAACACGATGCTTTCTGTGTCAGAGGTGCAAAGGATCAGGCACGAAGAGTTAGTCCCTGATCTGAGTGGGTTTTTTTGTACGTGGGAGGAGCAAAACCCTCTGGTAATGTTGCTATCTCTTTGCTGTGCGGAAACATTGATGCCGTTAGCCGCTTAACCTGTCTACCTTCCTCAGCAGACACAGGAAACAAGCCTTGCTCCCAATTTACAAACACTTTGGGATGTATTATGGCTAAAAAGCCAAAGTGGAGTGGGATTAATCTGTTTTCAGAAGAGTCGGTAGATAAGAATTGTGCATCTGTTAGTATCCTTATTTAAGGTTGCTAATAGGAAGCAATATACTCATGCAAACTATTGTAAGCCTTTGCCTTCAGCTCCTACTGAAATGAAGTAGAGTAAGAGAGGTCCCTAATGTCTTTGATTAGAAAAACAATGAGTCTTATGGAGACACTGACTGTTGGAAATGACACATCATATCTCCACAGTTTGTTTATGTCTGATTTAAGTGAGTTGTGGTGAAGCGAACTGCAGAGATGCATCCCCTCCTGACATAGTTGTGTGAAATGACTACAATGCAGATGTCATTGGGATTCAGTGGAAGTAGACCTTTTTTTCATTTATTCCTGGTGCATTATCCAGATGTCTTAAATGACAGGCTTGACAGCAGATCCTGTTGCTGTTTACGTTTTGGTCTAGAATGATCTGAAACCATATGAGTTTTCTCACTTTCTAACTGTGAATCTGAAGATTGTTATGAAAAAAGGAAATCTATCCAAGCTATGCATTGTTTTGATCTTTCTTCTTCTAGCTGATGAGGTAATTACCTCAACCCTTATGGTAATATTTATTTTACAGTTCCACACATGGCTGAATTTCAAGGTTTCCCACCTCAATTTTCCATATGTTCATTGAGTAGTTTTTCACTTCGGATATTCTACAGAGCTCTTCGGAGCAGTGAGGAATGGAGGTTTGTTTATTAGAGCTGCAGCAGTTCCTGTGCTAAATGTTTGCTGCTATATATTTAGGCTCTCAGGTGTCACTATGGCTCTTATTAGCGCTATCATAGTAGTCCTCTTTTTCCTCTCCATTTAAGAACTCGCACCTTTTTAAAAGGCAGAATACGCTCTTTGCCAGCTCATTTCTAATCTTAAATGAGATAGAGCTGAGCCTCTGAGGCCAAGCAGTGCACTGTTGGAATTTGTATTCACTGGAAGGAGATTTTACTGAGCTACCTACATTGCAATTGAAAGTGGCATTTAATCATTTTGGTAATTTATTTCAGAGACATAAATTTGATCTCATCCTAGATGAAAAGTGTTGCAAAGCTGGTTTCCCTGGTTTTGTTTTGGATGTTTTTCATATCTCAGCCTTAAGAAGAAATCTGGAGACTTGTTTTTAGCATCCTGCATGCTTGGAACAGCACGTTAGGATTTCCCACATTAATCTCACTATTGTTTTTTTACAGAGCCTCAGCTTAAAGGTATAGTAACAAAGCTATACAGCAGGCAAGGATACCACTTGCAGTTGCAAGCAGATGGAACAATTGATGGAACAAAAGAGGAGGACAGTAGCTATAGTAAGTGACATGAGAATAAATGGTGTGTTTGTGAATTGTGGTGTCTCGTTCTTCCTGTATAGGCCCATTCAAAATTGTTGTCCTGGGATGACTGAGCGAGTGGAAGCGGCATTAACACTGTGCTCACTGCGCAGAAGTCTTTCAGACTTACTGGGTCTGAGAGAAATGCAAATAAAAATCACTTATAGAAATAATGAACCAGAGGAGGTAATGATGACACATATGACAAACAAAGCAAATGTTATCTCCATGGTAATCCAGAAAAGTTCATTGCTGTCCTTTGGATTTTATTAGAATTTTTTTTTCGACGGGGAAAATTTTCTCGCCTACTCAGAGTGCCTGAAATAGAATAATGCTATATCCACTCTTAAACATGGGCTCATTCAAACAGAGTTCTGTTATTTCACAGAAAGAGAGTTCCTCATATTTTTAAAGTTCACATTTGCTATTATTATTTTTTTTTTTACCCCTTCTAAACTTATTTATACCTTCAGCTTTCAACCAGATTTCCTTCAGCCTTTCTGTGAAAAAAATTTGGGGTTTTTTTATTTGTTTTTATTTTTGCAACTTAGAGAATTAATAGAAAACATGAAAAGACAACTATAGCAGAGATTTGGCTTGTGTAAATAAAATATTTATGTGTTTGACATAGTTGTACTCTTTAGCTTAAACTATATTTCTGTTCTGAAAGGAGTTAGGTGGAGCGAAGAGTTTGAGAAGGTATTTCAGGCCACTTAGACAGCAAACTAGAAAATCAACAGGCAGACTTTCCTTTTTAATTATTAAAAAGCACTGATTTAAGTGCCATCCTTTTCACATGAAAAGCATTTGCACCTAATTTCATTTTACAGGGCACTTGAATATGGCAGAGTAAGCACTAGATGCAATAGGAGGTATCCCATCTTATTTGTCCATTCACTTGCTCCCACACCCTTTTTAATCCTTTCTGCACCCCTGTGTTAACTTCTGAGTGGCAGGAGGGACCTGGTTATGCTGCTGGAGGAGCTCTTCTCTGCATCCTCTGACGATGCTGGCCTTGGGGTAGAGCACAAGCGTGGATGTGTAGGGATATCTGAGGTCTGTCTCCAGGTCCCATCCTCCCCACGAAGACGGATCGATGCAATGCTAACAGGCTGCTGCCATCTTACTGAATTGTCCTCCATGCAGCCACAAAATGCACTCTAAGAATGATCCTTGCAGACCTTAAACTTTGCCTTTCGTTAAAGTGAATGACCTAATAGTTATGATGTTAGAAATCATTACAGATCATTCACAATTTCAGGGTAATTCTGTAAATTATTTCTAAAAAAGATCAAGAAATAGGTAAACCTTACTTTTTACATCAGAGCAAGATATTGGTATAAACTTTTAACGTACAAGAGCAAATATCTGAAATCCTGTCCTTTTTTTTTAATGATAATTTCATTTAAAACTTTTGCTTGCAGAGATTCTGAGATTCAAAAAAATGTAAAATTTATGGAAATCTGTTCCGTTGACATTTACACAAATATGTCTGTTTCTAGGATATCTTCATTTTCACGTGTCCTTAAATTTACCACAACCTGATAGATTAGCAAGCAAATCGTAAAAACTCCTTCCTGTTGGATACCAGCCTTCCGAAAT